>NW_027256884.1:96846411-97446411 GCF_029215685.1 Pituophis catenifer annectens | reverse complement strand
AAAACAGCTTTACAACAGGATCAATGGGTAATACAAAACCCCTCTATGGTTAGCTATAATGATGGAATAGCGTGGAGGGAGAATAGAATATATGTTCCAGAACGTTTACGGAACGTAGTGTTATGCAGGTGCCATGATGCCAAATCAGCAGGCCATTTTGGGTATTTAAAAACTCTACACCTTGTGAGGAGGCAATTCTGGTGGCCACGAATGCGTAAGGACATAGAAACATACGTAAAAGGTTGCACAACCTGTGCAACTGCCAAACCCTGGTCTGGACGACTGTTAGGACTATTACAGACAGTCGCGAATCCTAGCAGGCCTTGGGAAGAGATCGCTATGGATTTCATAGTCGATCTCCCCCCTAGCCATGGCCACACTGTAATTTGGACGGTGGTAGATCTGTTTTCGAAACAGGCCCACTTTGTGCCATGTAAAAGCATACCATCCGCATGACAATTAACCGAACTCTTTTTGCAACATATCTATCGTCTCCATGGAGCACCTAAGAGGATTATATCCGACCGCGGTGTTCAATTCACCTCTAAGTTTTGGAGACGATTTGTCCGTTTAATTGGGTCCTCTCAAGGGTTAAATTCAGCATTCCACCCGAGCACTAATGGGGCGGCTGAACGGACCAATGCCATGGTCGAAAGATATATCAGATGCTACATTTCTTACCAGCAGACGAATTGGTCAGGACTCCTGCCTTTCGCCGAAGTGGCATATAACAACATACCCCACCGCAGTACTGGGTTCTCCCCTTTCCAAGTAATATATGGCCGAGAGTTTTCAGCCAATCCAGAGTTAGATCCCCCTATGACAGACGCTGACACACCACGCGGTTGGGCCGATAAAATTAGTCATGTATGGCCAAGTGTAAAAACAGCATTACAAAAGGCAGCAGACGAGTACAAAAAATATGCAGACAAGAAAAGAGCTGATCCAAAACCATTCCGGATAGGAGACAAAGTATACTTATCTACGAAATACCTTAAACTCCGACTGCCCAGTAAAAAATTAGGACTTAAATATATAGGACCATTTCCCATAACACAAGTCAACAATCCCGTAACTGTAGCTCTTAAACTTCCCCCTCTGTTCAGTAGGATACATCCCGTATTCCATAGCAGTTTGGTGAAACCGGTGATGATAGAAAGGCCAGGTACCTCGACTACTCCACCGGGTCCCGTGCATACCAACCAATATGAGATAGACCGAATATTGGACTCCAGGGTTCGTAGGGGGATGTTACAATATCTTGTGCGGTGGAAAGGATACCCTGTAACACAGGCCTCGTGGGTGGCAGCACCCGATGTTCACGCTGCCCGATTGATACAACGGTTCCATCGGAAATACCCAGACAAACCTAATGCAGGATCGTTACAGTGACTAACATTTGTATGCTTTCTATTTATAGGTGAGCTCCTGGTAGGGGGGGCCGCCTGTCGAGTCCTACCGGAGCTCACCATCAATGGGGGGTGTGGGAGACGAAGGAGTGGAGATAAGCAGCCTCAGCGAACACACAAACAGTTCCTGGATAGCAGCATTCAGGGCGATGATTGATGACGTTGCCGGGCCTCTCCAATTCTGCTGTCCTCGCTGCTCTGGTGCTCGCAGCTGTTACTGTTAAGGGAGTGGGGGGTGCTTGATTGATAATCACCGGATGTATGTTTAAGGGGCTGAGTTTTTGTTAAATAGCGCTGTGGTGTGGTTACACCCAGCGCTGACTTTGAACCAAAACACCGACTTGTACTTTACTTTTGACTGCAAGCTTATCATTGCCAAAGTAAACCCTGATTCTCTGTGCGTTACTGGTGATTATTTCCTATCGCAGTTCTGAACGAATGACAAGCCGAGAGGTATAGTGATAAGGCAAGAGGACTACAGAATAAGGGCATTTGCAGATGATCTGGTTGTTACCCTAACACAGCCGATGGAATCAATAATCCAGATGAACGACATTATAAAAGACTATGGCACAGTATCAGGATTTAGACTGAACCAGAAAAAAACTAAGATGATAGTTAAAAATATGACACAAGATCGAAAACACGAACTTGAAAGGAGGGCAGGTTTTGAGATTGTACCTAAGGTTAAATATCTAGGAGTTCAGGTTGCAGAATCAAATATGAAATTGTTTCAAAATAATTATGAGGTGTTGTGGCGAGATATACAGAAAGATATGGAGACTTGGAAAAAACTGCAGCTGTCCTTACTTGGAAGAATAGCAGCAGTTAAGATGAACATTTTGCCAAGATTTCTTTTTTTGTTCCAAATGACTCCGGTGCTTAAAAGTGATAAACAATTGAAAGAATGGCAAAGTGGACTGAATAAGTTTGTCTGGAACGAGAAAAAACCGAGAGTGAAATTGAAAATTATGCAAGATGTTCCAGAAAGGGGAGGTCTTAAACTTCCAAACCTACAGTTATACTATGAAGCAGCAGCTTTGACTCAAGCAAGCGATTGGTTTGGAAGGAAAAAGACTGGAATATTGAATATAGAAAGTTTTGATCTTGAATTTGGTTGGCATGCTTACTTATTTTATGAAAACAAAGTGGACAAAGTATTTAAAAGCCATATACTTAGAGATTCTTTGATGAGAGTTTGGAAGAAGCACCGATCCAAATGGGATTACAAAATATCGCTATGGCTGGATCTTGGTCATATCATGTGGAATACAAATATAATGTCACTCGGGGGGGGGCGGTATATAAAGAAGTTCTTTTTGCAGATGCGGGCAGATGGCAACTGAAGACGTTAGAAACACTGTTGGATGAAGGGATTAATCTAACTTGGTTACAGTATAATCAACTTCAATTGAGATGGAAAGAGGACCAAAAAATTGGTATAATGTTGCATGAGGAAGAATTGGTTAGACATATAAAAGAGAAATGTCCAATGCATATTAAAAGGCTTTATAATGTTTTGTTAGAAAGGGATTCAGAAACTTAATTGGTTAAAGATTGTATGATTAAGTGGGCACAAAATTTTGCAGAGCCAGTGATGTTGGAAACATGGGAAAAAATTTGGGTTCAGAATGTTAAATTTACACAGTCGCAGAATTTGAGGGAAAATTTTTATAAAATGTTTTATAGATGGCATTTAGATCCTAAGAAATTGTCATGTATGTACCCTAATGTTCAGCCAAAATGTTGGAGATGTGACTGCTTAGATGCTACATATTATCATGTTTGGTGGACCTGTAAGAAAGTTAAGGCTTTTTGAATAAAAATTTGGTGGGTTATGCAGAATGTTTTGAAGAAAAAAATTCAATTTTCTCCACAATTGTTTTTATTGGGTATAGTTAAGGGTTTTACATCGGGTGAAACTAAGTTGATATTGTATATGACAACAGCAGCGAGATTATTGATAGGTAAATACTGGAAAAATGAAGCTTTGCCCACTATCGAGGAATGGACTTTGAAGATGGCCAGTTTTGCAGAGATGGCAAAGATTTCAGCATATTTAAAAGATCGCTCACAAGAGACTTATGAATGGGAGTGGAAAAAGTGGATAGATTATGTGCAGAACAAATATCAAACTAGGAAGTATCAAATAGCTTTTCACTGAAAGTATTATATAAAGATAGAAATATTTGAATTTTGTGAAGATGAAAAATTATATGGGGGATGGAGGGGTTCAAGTTTTATAAAAAAGGGATTTTGATTGGATTATATTCTATGGAAGTCCGGGGGGGAGGGGAGGGTAAGGGGGGATTTGGGAGAGTTAGGGTGGTTGGGGAGGTTGGGGCGGGTTGGGGGGGGAAATGGGGTGAAAATGTAATTGTAAAACTTTTGCAATAAAAAAAAAAGATCCAAGAATACTTCTTTCTTTAGGCAGTCATTTCAAAATTTCTATCCCGTTTTTCAAATTTCTACAATTTATTCTGAAACAACAATGATCAAACATATAACTTCACAGTGAGATGAGTGGAAAGCAAATTTAATAAATGAATATATGACCTTTATGTTACAGTATTTTTATTCCTACTACAGGTTAGCATCTAATGTGCATGGCACATATTGGACTTTGAGAAGTATAATGGCTTCATTCCCAAAAGAGACAAGTCCAAGCCAAAAAATAAAAGAGATTTAGGCTTATTTACACATACATTTAATTAAATGAATTTAATGCTGTCTATTGTTTTAAAATTTCCCATTTCTATCAGATAAAACTTACAACTGTACATGTACCAGTTCAGGGGTGGGATTCCCTTACCTTCGCTACCGGTGCACAAATGTGAGCGTGAGCACCTCCTCCATGCATGCACAGAATCTTCTGCGCATGCAGAGAGGGTCAAAAACAGGACATGATGCTGTCTGGGTGGGTAGGTGGAATCTCCTGCCACCGGCACTACCTGATCACATGATCTGGATAGAGCCGGCTGAATTTCATCACTGTACCAGTTACAAATTGGTAACACATTTGGAAGCATCCTAAAAGGTTTCCAGGGTCCTTCAGTTATGCACCTGTATATATAGAAAAGACAATATGTATGTCCTACATTTTGATGCAAATTTTAGCAAAATAATAGGGGGAATAAATACGGGGAATAAATAAAATAAAAATCAAACAAATATTACAAGTAAAAGGGAGTAAATCTCTTCTCTCATTTATTTATTTATTTATAATAATATTATCCTGTTCCTGCAAGTGAAGTTTACCGTAGTCAACAAAGCTTGAGCATTTTAACTTTAGATGCCTTTCTGAGGTTCAATTCTGAGATTTTTTTTCCTTTCACCAAAAGAAAACTATTGATCCCAAGACACATGTTCTAAAGGTAAGACACAAGTGAAGTTCAAGAGTTACATGAAGCCATTTATTTCAAGGTGCATTGCTTACCATATGGCTGCTTTCTTTCTATTGGCTGCAGTGTAATTGAATCAATTGCCCTCTGATAATGCGGTTCAACCAATATGGACATACATCATTTACCAAGTAGTAAGCATATGGCTTTTGAAAGCTTGCCTTCTGTAGAAGAGTAGGGAAGGATGAAAACATTATAAATCACTGTTACTAGGTTTTAGGAGCAGTTTGAAATTTGACCTGAAGTGTTTAGTCAAATAAATGAACAATTTTAACAAACTGTCATATGAGTAGACTTGTTCATGTGAAAATGGGCCAACCTGATTAAAGTGTGTATGGAGAGAGCTAGGAACAGAAGTAGGACCTTGAAGAATTAACATCAGTAGTGAAATGTCACTTCAAAACCACAAGATTAGCTGGGGATGCCCTATTAAGAGGAGGAAAAGAGCAGAACAATCAGCCTTTTCTGTTAGTGGCCTTGTAAAAGACAAAGTAAAAGACAGTCATCTAATTAAGATCCTGGCTGACTGTTTCTATGGAATTCTTGGTGCTCTCTGAGCTTAGTTGCGCATGGTGGCACAGTGGTTAGAGTGCAGTACTGCATGCTACTTCTGCTGATCACCGTCTGCCAGCAGACTGGCAGACTGAATCTCACCAGGCTCAAGGTTGACTCAGCCTTCCATCCTTCTGAGGTCGATAAAGTGAGGACCCAGATTGTTGGGGGCAATATGCTGATTCTGTAAACCGCTTAGAGAGGGCTGTAAAGCAGTGAAGCAGTCTAAGTGCTATTGCTATTGCTATTGGTTGTTTTCTTACAGACATTTCCTTACCAGACTAGATAAGTTTCAATGGTAATATCTTCAGTGATTATTTCAATGGTATTCAATGGTAATATCTTCAGTGATTATTTCTATGTTATTTAACATCTCTCTTATATAAAGTTGCAATTACTCAGAGATTAACGTTTCAGGAGGTTTAATGTTCTTTGAAGATCTTGAGACGATCTTGAGGATCTTGAAACTCTTGGGCAATACAAAACAGATCACATACAAAAAGAACAATTAGCAATTGTAAACTACATTCCCATAATGTGAACAATCAAAGAGACTAGTGTTTGACTTTGTATGTAACCTCAAAGTATCATAAGAAAAAAATAATACCTAATTCTATTTACTCTATTTAATTATGTTCTTTTCAGTATTGTGGATTGTCAGGGTGTACCCAATACTAAAACATATAAAATAATAAAATAATAAAAATTGAAATGATAGAATTAATAAAGAGAGAATATTTGTAGCTCAGGTTTACAATAAGGAGTCTTTGGTGCTCTCTGATTTGTGGTTGTTTCATTACCCAAAGTAGGTAATGTCATTGTGTTACCTAACTTGTATAATGAAATGACTGCAAGAAAACAACCAAGCTCAGAGAGCACCAAAGACCCCTCAATTATAGAATTGTAAAGCTGACACAGTTTTCAAATAGCAATAGCAGTTAGATTTATATACCACTTCACAATGCTTTACAACCCTCTCTAAGCAGTTTACAGAATCAGTATATTGACCCCAACAATCTGGGTTCTCATTTTACTGACTTGGAAAGACAGAAGGCTGAGTCCACCTTAAACCAGTGAGAATTGAACTGCTGGCAGTTGGCAGAATTAGCCTGCAATACTCAATTCTAACCACCGTGCCACTACCACCACAATTCTATACTATACAGCTGTTGTAAAATAATATGTTTTGGAAAATAAGGGTATCCATAAAACATCAAAGTTGATATTAGGTGAGATTCTCAGATGAAAGCATTCCCTCACTGAGGCACCATAATGAAGATGAACTAACTCTAGTCACAACTTCCCAAGCAGAAATGAATTATGGGTTACTTTAGAAAAGATAACCTTTCAAGGTGATCTTCTAAGCAAGTCCCCTACATTATATTGCATAATCAATACATATTTAGCATATGTCTAAAATCACTATGGGTAAAGAACTGGGTCCTCCCAACACACACACACACATTACTTTGACATCTTTGTTTAATTATTCTGCCTACAGTTTGTCATATCAATTACATTTGAGAAGACAATATTTGTGTAGATATGTTCTTAAGGCTATGCCTAAAATAAAGCATGGCTCCATGTTTTAATATTTTCTTTCTCTTGTTCCTGTATTTCAGCATTAGACTGTTATAAATATCAACTTTCTGAAATTTTTGTGATAGTCAGCTAAAACCAATAAGAGCAAAAAGGAAAAAGGAACTATTTGAACATTCATCTTATCTCCTTCCCTACCTACTATTTGTCCCAAGGTATGCAATCATAAAAATAAGTATTCTGTCTGGCATTTCACAGTAATCTTAATTCCATACCATATCCTCATTTATTAATCAACCTTATCCCTTTCCAATGTATGTTTTTCCCTTGATATTTTCACGAATTCTGTCTTATTTCTCCTAGTTCCTTTGATTAGTTGAACTCATATTTATTTGTTTTTTTTAAAACCCTAGCTTATCCTTTTTACTTTGCCATGGTATTGTTGACATCACAATGATATTGTTTTTAATCTATTAGAAATAATAACAATAGCTGTATATTATTAAGATACTGATTATATTTTAGTCATCTGTTAGTTTAAATTGTAAATTTTTCAAAGTGTGGGAAAAAAAACATGAAAAAGAAAAGTGAATCTGAGAAACTATGCTGAAAAATTATCCCAGGAAGAAAGAGCAGTTTTCAGGAAAATGTAAAACTACTAGAATTGTAGTCCTGCAGTGCTAACCCATTAAGACAGACAAGAAAGATGTAATGGATGATACTGCTAAAAGCCTCCTTAGGGACTAAAGGAGGCAGAGAGTTCACATTTCTTCTGTAACAAATTGTCTATCAATACAATCAAGACAACTTCAGTTTCCAAAATGACATGAAATAAATTGAAGTACACCTCTCTTCTGTATCTAGTTTCATCTTTAGCTAAGAGTCAAGATGTGGAAAGTTGAGTTTTATATTTGTTAATTAATTTTAATATTTCTGAGCTCTATTTGGTATTTTTGCTGACAATTTAATAAGAAGACAATTTAATAAATTTGATTTATTATCCTGTTTTCCCCAAAATAAGACATCCCCTGTTAATAAGCCCAATTGGGCTTTTGAGCACATGGCAATAAGGCCAAGCACTTATTTCAGGGTTCAAAAAAATATAAGACAGGGTCTTATTTCGGGAAAACACGGTACTAAGAAATGGGATAAGGAATGAAGAATTTTGTATGTGTTAATAGAGAGCGTGAAGAGATTCTAAAATTGTCATGATTGGGGTAGGAAATAACTTTCTTAAAGGAGGGTATTCTTTAGAATTTTTTTCTTTCTTTTCTTTTTCTTTCTTTTATTATGTATTATCTTTTATTGTAATTTCTGAAGAATCAAATAAAATTATCAGGATCAGAGATTTAGTCTTCCAAACTTTCCGACTCATGCTGGAGTTCATCCTCAGGGAATGTTTCACTCTCTCTCTCTCACTAGAATGTATACACATTATATTCCTATTACCTGGATTCTATTTAAAAACAAACAAAAACCCTCTAACCTAATTCAAAGTTAATATGTAGCCGTTTGGAACAGAATCCATGCTCCCATGGTTATTTTATTTTTGTATTCTCATTCCATAATTACAAAGTAAAATTGCCTTGTGAAAATCTCTGTGGAAGCATAGCATGCAGATATTTTAAGACCTTTATAACCTCAGGGGTGATGATATTAATAAATGAGAATAAATGATAATTTTTAGCTAGCACCTTTATTTCATTTTCAATGTTTTGGGTCCAGATGTTTCTTCTGTAGAACTTACAATGAACTTATACAAATTTATTGAATCAAAATAGCAGCAGCAGTAAAGGTATATGTAGCTCACAAATTTCAGTCAATTAAATCACAGTAAGAAAAGTTAAATCAAGAATGCCATTTCTTTCCTAATATCTAAGGAACAATATCCTATTCAGAATTCAGAATTGCATGGCTTCAGCTGTCTTTCTTGTCAAAACTGTTTTGGGAAAAAGAGGGACTTCATCAGAAAAATCTGCTATAGAATTTGCTCAGAATTGACTAAACAAGAAAATGGATTAGCTTCTTTTGAGGTGTGAGTTAATTTCATCCTTATTAAAAAATATCTAGTTGAAGCAGATAGAATCAACGTAGTGAAGAGATTTCTAAAGTAGCCTGCTAAACTGATTTTGCAGGATAATTAATTAACAGGAAAAGACAAAACATATGGAAAAATAAAAAGATTGTGTTAGCTGTGAGGCTTTTTGCAGCTTCTTTTCAGGATAAATTCTCAATGACAGAGTCAATAGATTAAAGGAAATCTTTCCTTTGTGAAAGACTGACATTTTTTTGCTATAGGCAGAATGATTCAAGGAGAAGCGTTATTCTCCATTTACTAATACATCTTTTAAATGATAAGTGGCTGACAGCAAACTGAAAGTGATGAGAATATCTGGATTCCAGGAAAGTTTGGTTAATTGTAATTTTTATCTCTTGGGAAGGTAGTTATGTGCATCTACACTTTAACAAAATATTTCAAAATATTTCCAATTGTTCCACTGATATTATGTTGTACAGTAACAATGCGCAATAAATAAAGTAATGAACTGAAAAGTAGTTGGAGCATGGTTAAGGTACCAGCTTAGAAAGCAGGAAACAGTAAGCTCTTTTCCTCTCTTGGTTAATCATTGATTCTAAATTCACAAGGTTGGTGGTGTAGGGAAAATAGTAGGTGGAGGCACTGAGTACACTGCCTGAAATTGTACATAATAAAGATGGGATATAGATTTAATAATAAACCAATAAATCACTGTATTGCAAGATATGCATCCCTCATTAATATATACCTATGCTTATAATCATAGTTGCCAGTAATCTATAAAGTTACCACTTCTGTTTCTTTAAAGCATGATTTATTGTTACACAAATTGATTACAACTATTAGCCAAACTTTGATTATGTTCTGCAAAAATCAATGAAAATGTAACTTTCATCTTTCAATCAGATGCATTGCACTTTTATCTGAGGGAGATTTGCAAGTTAGATCTTGTTAATTCAGTATTTCAACAATTGCATGCTATTTAAGAGCAAATATTAGATATTTTCTGGTTGTCTATATTTAGATTTTTGATAGCATATGAGCCTGCCATTAGCCATTATGACAAGAAAATGATAAAACATGCATTGTGATGTCTGATATATACTCTGCCCTTTTGTAGTAGTATGTAATGTTGCAATATATGTTACGGGCTGACCCTGAGTTACAACACTACCATGTATGTTTTGTCACTTGCTGGTCCTTGCCCCTTCTGCAATATCCATGATAAAAAGTCTGGTACAGAATTTCCTGATATGTTACATAGATGTGTTCAGATAATAATACTCTTTTATAGTAAAATTTTTATAGTAAAATTAATTACTACTTTTCTCCATAAACAGTTTCTAATTCATATTAGCTTCCTTCACAGAGTATCCATATTCAAGGAGTTCTATACAGTAATGGAAGAGAAGAGCTACAGTATATCATTGGCCCAATTCCACTATTACTTAGGCTTTAGATGAGATAATGTAGAGTGGGAAAGAAATTTATGCTGCAACAGCTGGTCATTTGTCTGCTTCCATATGACTAAAAGATTGTGACATTCAGAGTTTTAATCACATTAAGCCTATAAGATCATTTCTAGGACAGTCATTATAGTTCTGTGAAGTAATCCAATGTTGCTCTTTTAATAGGCAGGAAACTACTTTATATCAAACCAACCTATCTATGCATCCAGGTCAGAACTTCTGCACTATCCAGTGCATCAGAGGTGGTCCATGTAATTTTGCCCTTGAGACATATTAAGGACAAGATTTTCCTCACCAACTAATACACATAATGAAGTAAATCAGACTTCCAAGTTTCACCATGGTGCTTGAATAGGACATCACTGCAAAAGGCTAATACATACAAGAGGTTCTATGTTGCTGCCACAAACAGTACTCTCTTCCAAAACATAGAAATGGAAGGGATAGGCATTGCACTTAAACCTTTCACTTAGATTGAGTTGTTTATCCTGTCTAATGATGAAGCATCTGAGAAGCATCTGCATGAGCAATGTTTTATAACACCATTGTTTATTAAGTTTACATTCTGCCTTTATCACAGTTCAAAGTGACTTTAAATGGCTAATATTGAAACATAGGAATTGCTTAAAGTTAATATCTTAATTCTTCTGGGAAGCTTTCTGTTTGTTGGTCTGTCTGTCTGCCTCTCTCTTTCTTTCTCCCCAGCTATTAATAATTAATCATGAAATAATCATTTTTATTGGTGTAGGCCCTCATGGCCAGTACCTGTTGGACTGTGTTGGACCTCAGGGTTTAGTGACTGCAGTATAAAAAAACAGATTTATGACATCTCACCAGCAACAGTGACTTATATATTCAAAGGCAACCTGCACCAATCAGAAACTAGAGCAGACTATTTTTGCCTCTGTAAATACCACCCACAGTTGCCAGTGAAGCATCAGAGAAACTATTTTCTACATCATAGCCACTAAACCCTGAATCCAAAATGCCCATTAGCCTTTACTCATTCCTTTGCTCTAACTCCTGCATAATAAAGTCACAATTCCAAGTAGCACAGTATCATAATACCAGTGGTTATAGTATAATTGATGTGTATGCACAAAATTATTAGCCATGTGAGAAACTCTTTGAAAACACATTACTTCTAATTATTTAGCAAATTTCAAATCAAGACAAAACACAAACTGTCACAAAAGTGAAGAAGCACAGCACCTGAATATGGCTATCAGCAAACTGACAAAATGCTTCATTTTTTTAAATATTCAACACACGGAAATTATCATATGTAGAAAGATTTATAGGATTTTTCTTGCAGGAATTGGCAGCAATTCTTAAAGGTAGTATAACCAGAGGTGGGCTGCTGCCGTTTCGGACCAGTTCGCCCGTACCGGTAGTTACGACCACCTGTTGGGCCTACCCACCCACCCCAGTGCTATCCCGTCCTATATATCTCACTCTCTGGTTCGCTCACCCTGCCCACACAGCCCAGCTGATTTCCACAACTCGCCCACTCTACTCACCATGGCTGCCCAAAAAGGTGTGCTGGAAGCCACACACATGAAATAGCTGTGTGTTTGAAGCTGCACACAAGCGCACGAAGCGCGCATGCCCACGTGCACTCACATTTTCAGTTCTGCACTAGGAGAACCAGTTATTAAATTATGTGAAGCCCACCTCTGAGTATAACATATCTATGATAATTCTATATCATATTTTCAATTTTGAAAGTTTAGACATACAAATGCAAACATACTGTGCTCTGGTTCTGATGTATTGACTGATAATGAGACACTGGACTTTGGCAGACATTGTGATGAAGTTATTTCCTGTTGTATCTGTGCAACCTCTGCTGTATTTGGATCTTTTTATTTTCCAATTTTCTTTGCTCTTCAGTTGCTTTTCCCTTTTACCATTCAAGTTGACCTGTCCACTATTCTCCATCATGGCTGCTGGATTCCATGACCTTGGAAAATACTTCCTAATGCCCACCATGAATTCTGATATTTTATTCTACGCTGTAGGAATTCTGTGCATATTCCTTATCCCCTTGGAAAGGGGGAGAGAGAGAGAGAGATTTTTTAGAAAGCTTTAGGAAAACATATCAGAGAAATGGATGTAGTTTTTATGCTGACAATGTCATTTCATTGGAACCCATATTATCTACAGCAAAGGTTAAAGAAATTGTTTGACTCATTGATGAGTATGAATATGAAGAAAGAACAAATATGGGCAGGAAAAAGAAGATCACAAAAGTTACAGTTGGAAGGACTTCATAAAATTGTATGAAGAGAGAAGTGATAAGGTATAAAAGGCAATGAATGAAGCATGGCTATAAATGAAGCAAAGGCAGAAAATTATGGGAAAGTATAATGAAGTTGGTGTAAACTAAATTTGGTATAATTTTGTTTTCTTTCCTCTCATAACTTGCATTTCTTTTCTCTCATAACTTGAATAACTTTCTACTACTCACACCTTTTTCTGTATTTTTATAACATTATTTATCCCCCAAATGAATAGGATAATGGATATGCATTTACTTGAGAATTTCACTAATGTAGAGTACAATTGAGATAGAAAATAGATTATATGTGTGCTATTTCAAAGCCTGTAGCCATTTGGTTTCTATTGTCCAGAAGTAAGCTAATGGCTTTCTCTAGCTTGCTGCCGACTAATTGCTATTTTGTTCTGTTGCAAAGTTGTTGATTGTAGATATTTGATCTTATTCAAAGCACTAATAACCACAGTTTAATACCTCTATTTACGAGACATTTCTTTAGGAGGAAAAGCTTATTTTAAACAAGATTCAACTATATTTCTTCTTGTTGTCTCGTTTTATATTATTTGTGTATTTTTTGGTTTAAATATTTCTTTCTCTCCTTTTGTGCCTTGTGTAAGTAATATTTATCCTAAAAGGGTAATAAAAATATGAGTATGTATGTATGCATGCATTCATGTATGGATTTTCTTACAAAATATGGCATAATACATAACATAAATAGGTGGTTCAATTGCTAGCCAAGACAAGACAAGAGCCTTGGTGACGCAGCAGACTAAAGTACTGTTAACTAGCACCAGCTGCCTGCAATTACTGCAAGTTCAAATCTCACAGGCTCAAGGTTGACTCAGCCTTCCATCCTTTCAAGGTAGGTAAAATGAGGACCTGGATTGAGGGGGCTATAAAATGACTTTGTATAAAAAAAGAACACCGCTTGGGGGGGGGCAAAAGCCCTACTAAACAGGTATATACAAAAGTATGAAGGCTATTGCTTAACGCATTGTAAGCCGCCCTGAGTCTCCAGAGAAGGGCAGCATATAAATCGAATCAATAAAATAAATAAAATAAAATAAAATATTCATTATCCTTTTTCACTGGTGTAATGACTATGACCGTACTCTCCAACCAGAACACCAGCAAAGATATTGGTCTACCTCAGAGAATGGAAATAAAAAGAAGGAAGACAGGTTAACTAATATTTGTGTCCATTTATTCAATGATTAGTAAAATAAGAGCAATTCCTTGTACTAGAAACTAGATATAGAAACTGGATATAGTAACTGGAATATATATTACACCAAAAGCACTGGATTTTTCCCAGATGTGGAATAGCCTTTTTACTTCTTTGTGTATTGAGTGGAACAGAATTTGAACATTCTAATCAAGAAAGATTGATAGTATAACTATGCTAAATAACATGCTTTTCATATTTTGTGCGTGAAGCGAACCAGTGGTAACACCAGTTGAAACTCACCACTGGGATATACCATACATTGTCGTGGAAAATCACACAGAAGAGACAGAAAGAGAGAGAGAGAGAGAAAGAATCTGGATTGAAAGAAGATGAGTGCACTTCTATAATTGGAAAGAGAAACATCAATAATCTGCATTATGCTGATAATGCTACACTGATTGCTAAAAGTGCAAAAGATCTGCAAATTGTAGTAATGGAAGTCAAGGCAAAGACCATAATAAAAATGGGACTAAGATTAAATATGATTTTTTAAAAAACAAAATAATGAAAACAGTTACAGCCAATAGCCTTTGAAATAATCGAGAAATGATAAAGATATTTAAATGGAAGATAGTTTCCATTTTTTAGAATCAAAGATCAAGCAGCAGTCAAAGACACACTGTAGATTAGCAGTTAAGGTATTAAGATGCTAAGAATGTCTATGTCTGCAAGGATCAGAATCACACAGGCAATGATTTTCCCTGTGACGTTCTATGAAAGTGAAAGTTGACAAGCATACAAACATAAAATGAAATGAAATAATAAAACAGAATAAAAGTATTATTTATGTTTTCATTCAGATTTCTTAAAATTGCATTTGCAAAGTGGCTCATCTGTATCAATATCTTCACCTTAGCAAGAGGTTCATTCTATTCTTCTAAAATTTAAGACACAGTTACTTGACTGTGTCTAATCTTAAAAAAGAGTAAGCAGAGGAAATACTTGATGGTGGTATTTTCTCTTTGTTTATTTTTGTTTAGGGAATTGTGTTGTCATTGGTTTTGTTTTGTTTGTTTGTTTTTTGTTTTGTTTTGTTTTGTTTTTTTGCTAACAAGTGGTTACAGAAAGATCAGGTGCAGATAAAACATAAAGAAGAGTTTTTGAAGAGAACAGTGAACCAGTAACAAAAGAAAAGAAAATTTGAAAGGTATTAGTAAATGCATTATAGAAAAGCATCGATCATGTTTAAAACATGTAATAAAACAATCTATAAATCTGTTATTGAGAAGTGTGTGTTGTTTTAGGTTCAATGGGGTGAAAGGTATCAGAACTTACAATATTAGGAAACATAAATGTATAAAGGCCTATCTTGGTTTAAATTTTTAATTCTCATAATGGTCTGGTACAGATTTGGATTATACTTATAGACAGATCATAATAGCGAAAAGCAAAGACAAAGATCATTAAGATAGGCCTATTCTGAAAGAGAAAAGATAAATATGATCGTTATTGACAGCAATGGTCAATAATGGTTAGACTACAGTGGTTTCAATTCTGGCATCATCCAGAGCTATCTCATCGCTTCCTTCAAGGGGCATCATTGCTGGGCTGTGCTCAGGGCATCAACAGGCCTTAATCCAGCTCTGCTTACAGACATGCTTATGGATATATGTATATGAATGAATGTTGATGATAACTTTCCCTGACAGATTCATTAATACCTAGGGTTTTCTGTTACAAGTAACAAAAATGAAATAGTAAGAATTGGCCCATTACAGTTAGCCTTTTTCAAAATAATTGTTTGTCATTATGATGTGTACTGTGCTTCGGTATTAATAGAAACATTAGTGAGGAAAAGGAAAATTGCTGTCTTTTGTATGTGTGCGCATGGAACAATACATAATAGCACAAAGTAAATGGACATAATTCTCTGACTATTTTTTTATGTCAATTTGGTCCCCCATTATACGCTATTTCTTCTTATAAATGAACCATACAAAGCCTTTTCCTTAATAGCATATACTATAATAGTATTTATGCCTATTTTGTGAAACTTTGTTTTGTTTTTCTGTTCTTATATATTACCTATAACATAATTTATGATAAGGCTTCCATCATAGTTGCACTCCTATTGTCCCATAATTACAGATTGCAGAAAGCAGGATGGAATTTGCTTATTCTAAGAATATTGCTTGGTCATAAACTGAGCTGGCCTCTACATTTGATAATGAGATAATGTGTGTGTGTGTGTGTGTGTGTGTGTGTGTGTGTGTGTGTGTGTGTTTTCATAGAGAAGCATTATATCCCTAAACTATGAGGTTATCTGCTACAACACTTTATGGGGTCTGTGAATATCAGAGAGAAATAGATCACAGATCACATTTTCAAGTATTCTTCTTGTATTATAAACTAGAAGAATCCCTGTAGTGCCTAATCTACTACTGCCAAGGTAACTATTTTGGTTTCCTCAGAAGAATTTTATTTTTACTCTGGTTCTCAAACTACAAATTCAATGCCAAATTTCACACGGAAACATTAATGCAAGGCATACAATGGGAAAAATATTTTAAAATAAGAAAAGGGAGGGAGGGGGGCAGGCGGGCAGGCAGCCCAGTACCAACTAGTTGTGAAGTTGAAACAAACTATGGAAATAATTTCTATGGACATTTATTATTTGTTACTAAATGATATTTCACTGACATCATTTAAGACAAAATATAAACTTCAAACATATGAAGGGAATAGAATATCTTTGAATGCAAATAAACCTTTTATTAGAGATTTCTTGTTAAACATAATTCTGAAATTAAGAAGCAAGAGAAAGTACAGAATATTTTAGATGAAATAAAAAGAAAAGAAAAAATTAAATAAGATTGAGATTAAAATAAACATATGTACTAAGCATGAACATGTTACAATAAATAGCAAAATTTTGTGCATGCCCAAGATGGCGACTCCCGACGGAGCTCCGGTTTTGCGGGGGTGATGCCCTGGCATTAAGGGGGTCCTTAGGGCCAGATTGTCCATCTATGGCCCATGGTGTGGTGAGAGGGCTGATTCACCGATTCGTTGGGAGTATTTTGGCTCCGGAAGATCTTTTGGGAGAGCAGTTTATGGCTTGGCTCTCCGGAACAGCCTGAAGTGAGACAGGCGGTGCTGGCGGGGTGTAAGATGGCAAGATAGGCCTGGAGCTCCGTGACAGCCGACCCTGCATCCGTCGGAGGCTGCAGGAGGGATGGCGGTGCACGGCGGCGATGGCCATCTGGCACCCTGGGCGAGACTCCGTTGGACCCTGGTGACGGCAGGAGCTGCCTGCGGAGGCCAGCAGTGGGCAGAGTCGGCGCGGAGGAGGCCGATGGTGATGGCGGCAGTGACGCCGGCGCCCAAAATGGCGGTTACCGGCGGCGGTAGTGGGAGCGGCGGACACCAAAGAGGACACAAGCGGGAGAGCAGGGACCTGCCTATTTTCAGCGGAAACTCCTTGGCGACGGAGGGATGCTGACCCATTCATTGTCGGGCCAGCCCTGGACCGTCTCCCAGAGGCCTCCCCCCTCTTTTTTCTATGTGAACCTTTATGCATGGAAGACCTGAAGGTGACTAAGGAAATGAGAAGGGCACTGTGGTGTCTACCATGGGGGCTTTGGTCTGGTATGTCACTGCCTTACTCCACCTCCCCCCCTCCTGTATTTTCTTTTTTTTTTTTAAATAGTTTTTATTAATAATAAAAAGAAAAAAACAAAACCAACATAGATACATTGAAACAACGTACAAAACGAACACACATCAATTCAGTCCAATGACTGACTCTTAGAAGATGTTACAACGGTGGGTTATTTTTCATATTTCTATTTGTATCAATATTTACAGTCACCTATTTACTTAGTTGTATATGTACATATATAATTGACTCCTTATTTACTTCTATGCATTTCTATTGAGTACTCGAAAATCATTTTTATATTCCTATTTTTGCCTCCAGCCAGTTGTACCATCTTTGCCATACTAAATAGTAATCAGTATCATCTTTCTCTTGTATTTCTTTTGTGAGCTTATCCAATTCTGCACATTCTGTGATTTTAGCTATTATTTTGTCTTCTGTGGGTAACTGTTCAGATTTCCAATGTTGGGCAAAGAGTATACGTGCTGCTGTGAGGATATGGATGATCAAATATTTTATTTCTTTGGTATATTGTGTTGTGATTATTCCCAATAAAAAGGTTTCCGGCCTCATTTCAAGTTTTTGTTTCGTGATTTCTTCAATCATTGTTTTAATTTGTTGCCAGTATTGTTTTGCCCTTCGGCATAGCCACCAGAGATGATAATATGTCCCTTTCTGTGATTTACATTTCCAGCACATCGGAGATGTATTTGGGAACATCTTGGCTAGGCGCGCCGGTGGGAGGTGCCATCGGTAGAACATTTTGTAAAGGTTTTCCTTGTAGGGTATAGACAATGTCATCTTGTAATTTATCTTCCACAGATTCTCCCACTTATCCAATTCAATAGTATGTCCTATATTTTTGGCCCATATTATCATATTCTCTTTGACAACCTCCTCTTCTAATTTGTATTTTAATAGGTACTTATAAATTTTGGTAATCATTTTCTCATCTGTACTTTGTAATATTTTATCCAATTCATTTGGTTCATTTTGGAATCCAAATTGTGCCCGATCAGTTTTATATCTTGATTCTATTTGCATGTATGGCCACCAATCAATGTCGATACCCTGATTTTGTAATTCTTGTCTTGTTTGTAATTCTCCTTCACTGTTCAATAATTCTTTGTAAGTCCTCATTTTCTCTATATCCATGGCGTTGGGATATATTAGTGCTTCCATTGTCGATAGCCATCGTGGGATCTTAGTATAATGTTTCTTAATCTCTTGCCATGGTTTGTACAATGATTCTCTGATAATGTGTTGCTGAAAGTATCTGTGATGCTTGTCCTTTCCCTCCCACAGAAAGGCGTGCCATCCGCGTTGTAATTCAAAGCCCTCTAGTGATAGCATTCTTTTATTCTTAAGGTCTATCCAGTCCCTTATCCAGTTCAGCGACGCTGCTTTATAGTATAACTCCCAGTCCGGTAGGCCTAAACCTCCTTTTTCCGAATATCTTGCATACATTTTATTTTGATTCTGGCCCTTTTCCCATTCCAAATAAATTTTGCTATTATTTTATTAAGGTCCTTAAAAAAGTTTTTTCCTGGCCAGATTGGGGTTACTTGAAAGAGGTAGAGTAATCTAGGCAGTATATTCATTTTTATGGATGCAATTTTCCCTAGGAATGACAGTTGTAATTTGTTCCACATTTCCAGGTCTTTTCTAATTTGTTTCATTAATTTATTATAATTGTCTTCTCTAATTGTTATTGCTTTAGCAGTAAGCCAGATTCCTAGATATTTTATTCTCTTTACAATTTGTATTCCTAATTTGTCTTCTAGTATTGTCTCTTGTACCTTTGTCAAATTCTTTGTTAATATTTTAGTTTTTTGTTTATTAATTTTAAGCCCTGCGACTCTTCCATATTCCTCTATCTTCGCTAGAAGTTTGGTTCCTGTTATTTCCGGTTGCTCCATTATAAATACCACGTCGTCAGCGAAGGCTTGCAATTTGTACTCTTCTTTCCGTGTTCTCAAACCTTTTATTTCGGCATCTTTCCTGACTTCATTTAGTAATATTTCCAATGAAATTATGAACAATAGTGGGGATAAAGGGCAACCCTGTCTCACACCCTTTTGTATATCCAGATTTTCAGTCATATCTCCATTAATCATAATTTTGGCCGTTTGGAGGGAATATACTCTTCTAATCATATGTAAAAATTTAGCACCAAAGTTCATGGTTTCTAGTTGCAATATGAGGAAGTTCCAATTTAGATTATCAAAGGCCTTTTGTGCGTCTAAGAAGATTAAGGCTACTTGTTTGTCGATTCTTTTCTCGTAATATTCCAAGACGTTGATAATTGTTCTTATGTTGTTTTTGATCTGTCTTCTTGGAACAAAACCGTTCTGATCTGTATGTATGTATTTATGAATAATTGTTTTCAGTCTTTGCGTTATAACCAACATGAAGAGTTTATAATCTACATTGAGCAATGAGATCGGCCTATAATTTTTAACTTGTGTAGGGTCTGTGTCTTCTTTAGGGATAAATGTAATAACAGTGCATCATTGAGGACTTGGAGTAACAGTTCATCGATTGCGTTTTGACAGTTTTTATAAAACTCCGTTGGTATTCCATCCGGGCCTGGGACCTTGTTGTTTTTTTGCTTTTTCCTTGCTTCCACCAGCTCAGACATCGTAATTGGTCTATTTAATGCTTCTCTGTGGGACTCCTCTAATTTTGTAATGTTTGTTTTACATAAGTATTCCTTAATGTCTTCATCCCGAATCTCTTCTTTCTTGTAGAGATTTTGAAAAAAATCTTTGACTATACGTTTTTTGTCTAGGTTGTTATGGTATATTTGTCCTGTTTCATCCTGCAATTGAAATATTGTTCTCCTTTCTTTTTCTTTTTTCAATTTATACGCTAACCAGCGCCCCGTTTTGTTTGCATGCTCAAAATGTTTCTGTTTTGCTAATTTGATTTTCTGTGCGATCTCTGTCTGGGTAATCAGATTGATTTTATGTTTAGTAAGGTTTAATTTTTCTTTTATTGTTTTGTCATGGGGCTCCTTCTGCAATTCTAATTCATATATTCTAAGTTCTTCTAACAACTTATTCCTTGACTGTCGTTTTTCTTTATTTTTTTTTTTTGCCATATACGCAATTGTAAGACCTCTTATGTATGCTTTAATTGTGTCCCAAAGGTTTTGAAGCGATGTCTGTTCTTTAGTGTTTATTTGTAGGAACATTTTAACCTCTTTCTCAATCATCTGTATATATTCCTTATCTTTTATTATTCCGGTATCCATCATCCACCTCCTTTGCTTTCGATGTCCTTTCCATATTATTTCAATGGGGTTATGATCTGCCCAGGTATTCGCTGCTATTTCGATATTTTTTACCTCCTCTCTGAGGTCTGCAGTCATCCAGGCCATGTCGATCCTAGACCATGACTGGTGTGGGTTCGAATAATATGTATACTGTTTCGTTTGCATGTTTGCCTCTCTCCATACATCATGTAGGTGTAGTTCGTTGATCATATCTTTGAAAGGTTCCGGTAGAGTTTTCTTTCTGGTTTTACTTTGTTTATTACTCCGATAGTCTTTTTCTATGTCCATGATTGCGTTGAAATCTCCTACCATACAGATAGTTTCGTATTCCAGGTCTTTAATTATATTATGTAGCTTTTTAAAAAAATCATTTTGGTTTCCGTTGGGTGCATATATGGATATTAATAATATTGTTTTGGATCCTGTTTGTATTTCTATTATTAAGAAACGTCCTTCTGTGTCTGCATATATTTGTTTTGTTTTTAGGTATTTCTTGACATATATTACGACTCCTCTCTTTTTTTGGTCTCCTAGAGCTGCATATAGTCTTCCTAATCTTTGGTTGTCCAATAGTTTTTGATGCTGTCTTTTGATGTGTACCTCTTGGAGTGTTATAATATCTGTTTCTAGCTTTTGAAGTTTTGTAAATGTCTGTTTTCTTTTAGCTGGTGAATTAAGTCCGTTTATATTGATTGAAATGAGTTTTAGCTCTTTTTCCATCTCTCTTTATTTATCTATCCGTTGTTTGCAGTCTTTTTGTGTTTCTAGTGATCATTTGCGTCTTTTCCCTCGCTCCCTCTCTCTCCATTCTTTCTCTTTCCAATCTTCTCCCCTCTTCTTGGTCTCTTTCTTCTTTCTCTGTCCGCTGTTCCTCTTGCCTCTTAAGTTCCTCTTCTTTTCTGCTCTCCTGCTCCTCCTCCAGCACGAAGTGTTGGTCAAAGAAGTCCTGTGCTTTTCCTACGCTATCGATTCTGTATTTTTTGTCTTCCCAGGAGATTAATAGACCCTCCGGTATTAGCCAACGGAACTTTATTTTAAATTTATTCAACTGTGCCGTTAAAAAGTTGTAGTTCCTTCTTTGGTCCCTTGTCCTTTTTGGTATCTGTTTGAGGGTTAAGATTTCTTTTCCTTTATACATAGCTGTATCCTCTCTCATCTTCCTATAGATCTCTTCTTTTAAAGATTTTTTTGTGAATCTGATGTGTATTTCTTTTGGTAACTTATTTCTCCGGGCGTAGTTCGTGTGAACTCTATAGATTTCGTCTATTCCACTTCGAATCTCTTCCTTGTCCCTCTGGGTCACTTCTGAAAGTATCTCGGTCATGATTTCTCCTAAATCCTGCTCCTTTTGCTCTTCTACGTTCTGAAACCTTAAGTAGAAGGATGCCTTCTCCATCTCAAGATATGATACCGTGTCCTCTAAATCCTTATTTGTGGCCACTTGGTTGTATTCCATCTTCTCCATTCTCTTATTTGTATGTTCTATTCTCTCCTCCACCTTATAAATCCTCTGTTCGTTTTCCTCTATTTTATGTTGTATCTTTCCTATCTTCTCATCCATGTTCCTAATATTATCCTTTATCTCTCCCACATCCATCCTAAGTTCCTCATGATTTTTCCTTGTCTCCTCATGGTTGTAGGCCATGGTCTCTTGCATTTTATTCATTCCTTCCTGGATCATTGTTAGTACGGAGTGAATGTTTTGCATACTAAGGGTGGGAGTTGCTTTATCTTTTTCCGTGGTTTCAACTGTTTTTTGTTGTGCTGGGGAGGCCATGAGTATCATCTGGCTTGATGGTATTTTCTTACTTAACTTAGAGATTGTTGTTGAACTTGTAGTTGCCATTTGTATTTCTTTTATTATCTTCTCCCAGAATTTCATATACTGATTACTATTTGGGCTGTTCTATTTCTTTTAGTATTTATGTTTGATTGGTGGCTTTCAGTAATCCCAGTAATCCCAGTAATCCCAGGGAGATAAGTAACCAAAATGAGTTCCCTTGTCACACTATCACTGTCTATATATAAATTTATCTATAAGTTCTATTTTTCACTTTTCAATATTTTACAGAGTTTTTCAATTCATGATGGCTATCTGGCCTATATTACTCTCTAATCATGGGGTGAAATATAAGGGGAGGGAGTGAGGGAAAAGTCTAATACTTCAGCAATTCATCAGTTAGCTATCCTTATAATTAATTACTTACTATCTAATTTGAATTTATTATTAATTACTATTTATCAAATCAATTACTCTTAATTTCTATCCTAGATTCAATTAATCTATCTAATATAATTTTTCAAACCTAAACATACAAAACAATATAATATTTAACTACCGAGGTAAAATATAGCACTAAGATAAGTATAAATATATATTTAGAATAAATATGAAATTAAGTTAACAGTTATATATATAGTATATAGTATATAATATATGAAATTTCACAAACAGTACATTTAATATTAATGCTTTTTATGCTTCTTAATCACTAATTTGTTATCAGCTTTTAATACAATTAATTATACTTTACAGTTGATTCTTCTTCGTCTGGATCGCTCTCTTCTCTCTCTCTTTTTTTTTTCCCAAATTTGTATCCTTCTTATTTATTGTTCAGAGTCTAGTGTCCAATACTTTTAGGTTAAATGTCCAATGTCCACCAAAGCTCCAAGACTCCCGAGTGTCCACCTTTCAACAACAACAAAAAAGAGGGTAGAATAATCCAAGTCCCAAAGTCTAAGTCCAAACCTCCAAATATCCAAAGTCCAAAAATCCAAAAGTCCAAGAGTCCAAGGAAAAATATTCCACTTAGGTTGATTTGATTTAGCTCCAAAAGTCACTAACTTCCACTTTAAACGGAGTTTTTCTGCCGCTCTCTCTTCCGGTATCAGCTGCTTGTTAATTGTCTCGTTGTCGCCTCCACAAAGGGCAAAGTCCATCAAATTAATCCCTTTCTCTCCTTAAGTTCAGTCTCTCCTCTGTAGCAAAATACTCAAAGTCCAAGTTTCTCTGGGATCACTTTCTCCTCCTGGGTTTCCCCTGGATTTCCTCCGCTTTCGCTGGCTGCTAATTTATGCGCTGTCACTGTCAAAATGGAAGCCGTCTCCGCTTATTTCTCAGTCGCCGCTTGTCTAGCGAAGGTTCGCTTCTTGGTTGGAGTTTTATCTTCTTCCGCCTTCGATTCTCACGTTGTGGGTTGTAAATGTACCTTTTGAGCTCTTTTTCTTCCCGATCTTTCCACCGAAGTCTTCTTTATTTGATTTTCGCTTCCCTCTTAGTCAGCTGTCAACGTTTCTGGCCAGCCGGGGTGGCTGGTTTTTCCCCGATCAGGATTAAGGGGGATTTTCTGAACCTTCGGGGGGATTGCTGTCCTTCCCGAGGTCCTCGGAGTTTCCCCTTTTTTCTATTGACCTCTCCGAGGTCAATAGTGCCTAAATCGGCTCCTAAATCGGAGATATTAGGGACTTGGAGAACGGAGGTCCGTTCCTTTCGTCCCTAACACGCTGACGTCACCGCCGGAAGACCTGAAGGTGACTAAGGAAATGAGAAGGGCACTGTGGTGTCTACCATGGGGGCTTTGGTCTGGTATGTCACTGCCTTACTCCACCTCCCCCCCTCCTGTATTTTCATCTCCAGTGCCCCTTTTGTGGCCGGATATTCGGCCTTTTGTGATAATTTGCTATCCAGGTTTGTTGTTTCCTGTGTGTCAGGATGAGAGTTTCCCTACTTTTATGTCATCTGAGTCTCCCTGGATTTGCCTACTACATATTTCCCACAGACTATCCGTGTCTCTGAACTCAAGGATTGGCTATTCCATCTGTGCCTAGGTACAACATTGAAAGAACCGGACTAAAGCTGCTGTTTCTCTCCCTTATATCTGGTTGCCGTGAGAGGGTGACCGATGTTTACATCTGAGTTCAAAATGGCTTAAGTTTTCTACCACTGATGTAAGAGGTCAGTGGGACTAAAATGACTTGTACCTCTGATTGATACTCTCTCCACGGGACCCTGGATAGCTAGGACATGCCTACCAGTTATGGACTATCTAGCTACAAAATGTACTCGTTGGGAGAACTCCTCAAACTGCGAGATTCCCCCCTCTCGCAGGTCTGGCCCTCTGCTTTATCGAGGGCCTATCTCGATGACGGACTTTGGAGTCCGGAGAGATGGCATACAGCAAAAAGAGGGTTATGGGGTTTTTTAGGGAAATTTTTTAATAAGATTTTAAGGGATTCTGGGAGGGGGATAGGTTACGTGGGTTTGGGGGAAAACCTGTGGGGGGGTATCTGGGCCAGCCGAGGGGCGTGGCATGGGAGGTGCAGACTCAGGGGTCAAGGAGGGGGTTAGAGCTTATGATGCAGATGGCCATGACATTGATACTGTAGGTGGGAGGGACAGATATGGCGGGAGCAGGGGGCCACATCATTTTGTGGGAGTGCATCCTCATTGGTTGCAAGCGGTGGCACGCTCCGGCCCCCAAAGCTCTTCTCGTTCCCCAGGTTGTACGGAACCTCGGGCTCCAGGCCTTGGGCTGATGCTGTGCAACGCCAGGTCCATGGTAAATAAAGCCCCCCTCATTTGTGACCTTATTCAGGAGGGGGGTGCAGACCTGGTGGGTATTACAGAGACCTGGTTAGGCCAGGAGGGGGGAGCCCCCCTTGTTGATATGTGCCCACCTAGTTTCCATGCATTCCATCAGCCAAGGTCACAGGGGAGGGGCGGAGGGGTGGCGGTTGTCATTAACGAGGGTCTTGGACTGAGGGAGACCACTGTTCCTCTGACGGCTGGATGTGAGTCCCTCCTTGTGAAGTGGGGTCATAGGGTGCAGTTGGGCTTGCTAGTCACGTACCTGGCTCCCTGCCACGTGGCAGCAGCCCTGCCTGAGCTGCTCGATGTTATAGCCGCAGTGGCGGTTGACACCCCCAGGCATATGGTCATGGGGGATTTTAACCTGCCATCAGTTGGTGAGACGTCTGAGGCGGCTCGGGAGTTCATGGCTTCCATGATGGCCATGGACCTGACCCAGTTAATTTATGGCCCTACTCACATGGGGGGACACACACTGGACCTGGTTTTTGTCTCTGGACAGTGGTTGAGTGATCTTGAGATAGGGGATATAGTGATTGAACCCTTGTCATGGTCAGATAACTCCCTCCTTCGCCTGGACCTTTGAACCACCACACCCTGCCACAGGGAGGCGGAACCGACCAGGTGGTTCTGCCCCAGGCACCTGATGGATCCTGATAGGTTCCAGATTGAGCTTGGGCCATTTCCTGAGGTTCTGGCACACGACTCGGCTGAGGACTTAGTAGCTGCCTGGGATAGGGCGGCTGCTGGGGCTTTGGACCGAGTCGTGCCTTTGCGG
The DNA here is from genome assembly GCF_029215685.1 of Pituophis catenifer annectens. NCBI lineage: Eukaryota > Metazoa > Chordata > Lepidosauria > Squamata > Colubridae > Pituophis > Pituophis catenifer. The sequence goes on along the minus strand of NW_027256884.1, from coordinate 97,420,253 downwards.
CCTCTGACCCAGCGCCAGTCTCACCTGGCTCCTTGGTATACTGAGGAGCTGAGGGAGATGAAGCGCCAGAAAAGATGTCTAGAGAGCAGTTGAGGGCTAGTCGTTCTGAATCCGACCAGACACTGGTAAGATCTCATATTAAGAATTACCTAGTGGCGATAAAAGTAGAGAAGAGTAACTACTTTTCTGCTCTTATTGCGTCATCAGATAATCGCCCAGCTGCCCTGTTTAGGGTGACCCGCTCCCTGCTCCACCAGGGGGCACGGGAGGACCCCTTGGAGGGTAGAGCTGAGGATTTTGTACAATATCTGTATGACAAAATCACTCAGATTCAGGAACAGCTGGACTCTGACTGGGTAGATCCAGGGGAGATGACAGGTCCTGAGAATATTATATGGGAAGAGTTTGATCCTGTGACTCCTGAAAGCGTGGACAGGATACTGAGCAGACTGAGTGCGGCCACATGTTTATTGGACCCGTGTCCCTCCTGGCTGGTGCTGGCTCCCGGGAGGTTACACGAGGCTGGCTCCAGGGGATTATAAATGCTTCTTTGAGTGAGGGTGTCTTTCCTGCCGCCCTGAAAGAAGCGGATGTGAGGCCCCTCCTCAAGAAGCCCTCCCTGGACCCGGCTGTGTTAGCAAATTATCGTCCTATCTCCAACCTTCGCTTTGTTGCGAAGGTTGTTGAGAGTGTGGTTGCATGACAGCTGCTTGCCAAAATCTTGTCTTGCTTTGTCCTGTCCTGTCCTGTCTTGTCCTACCCTACCCTACCCTACCCTACCCTACCCTACCCTACCCTACCTTACCCTACCCTACCTTACCTTATCTCATCTTATCTATCTTAATTTATCATGCCTCGTATCATTTCATATCATCTTATCTTTAAAGTTCAGTAGAATTTTGCTGAAATATGGGGTGGAGGAACAAGTGAAAGAACATATGATAAAATGGGCTAAAATTTTGGCTATAATATACAAATGGACCAATGGGAATATATGTGATTGAAAGGATTAACATTTATATCATGCTCTAGACTTAAAGAGAATTTTTATAAAATATCATTCCATTTGACAATAAAATTATCAAATTACAATTATCTAGAAGGTACAAAGATACTTCAAATCTTTACTGGAATTATGAATAACATAAATATAACATTTTAACGTGGTTGGTAGACTTGTAAAAAAGTCATTACAATTTGGTTACAAATTGCATTCATTAATTGGAAGACTGTAAAAGTTAAAGTACAACTGAAACCAGAGAATTTTATTTTGGGACTAATGATCAAACAACTAGGAAAAAAAGTCATGGAACTTTTACATAAGATAACGGCAGTGAGATTATTACATGCTCAAGACCTCTAACAACAGAATGGTTGGTGAAGATAGTGCAACTTGGGGAAATGGATAAATGCTTTAATTTGATTAAAGAAAAAACAATATATACTCCTTATAGAAACTACTTATAGATTTTCTTCATGAAACAGTTAAAATGCACTTCTGTTTTGCGGTCTTGATGACTAGAAATTTATGGATAAATAAGAGCATTCTGTGCCAAATGACCAAGTGTCTTCAGATAACACTATCTCCTTCAGCTAAGAAACAGACATGAGCACCACCCCTAGAGTTGGACACAACTGAAAAGAGGAAACCTTAACCTTTACCTTTAGTAAGATACTGTTTTAAAAATTAATTCTATTTATATTGGGTACTTGGAATGTCTGGCTCTTCCCCTCTCACATTTCTAGTTTGGAAATTTCAATAATGTACAGACAACTTATTTGAGATTTGGTTGCATTTACTCAGCTTCATGCTTCCAATATTAGGAAACCGCTGTAAATTGCCCATGATATTTCTTTTGATTAGGTCATTATAGCTGAAACCCAGGAGGGCTCTCACCATGGTCTCTGCCCTAATGTATTTGCATAGACCTGAAATTTTCGGCCTCAGTTATTTTTAGGCCACTTGGGAGAGTTTGAAATGCTGCATATTGGCTGAGAAAGACAGAACTATTTTAGTCGCATTGTTGAGATCAGCAGTCTCTTAGCTTCAAATGTAAAACGAGATTTTAAAAAAGGCACTGAGGTATCAAAGGCTGTATGTGTCAGGAAGGAAGAATACATTTAAGGAATGGAATGAAATGGTGTCTGATTACAGTTTAAAGCTGATTGTACTATGGTAGGAGAATATGATTTTCAGTATTAATTATACCTGATTTTTTTTTTCTGTTTTGCTATCAGAGTCCCCGATGTCTTGCCCAAAACTTTGTGCCTTTAATAACAATAAGTGTCCTCAGGTGACTTTTGTTGATGTTATACTTGACTCTTTTCCTGATTCTGGTTTTCATCTGTGTTGTTGGACTCCTGAGACTTATACAAACTGTGCTTTGTTATTTGTAAGGCAATTGATTGGGCTTCTTCATTTGTGACTTCTGTTTATAGGTAAAATCATTTAGCTAGGATTCCCAGACCTGGGTTACAAGCATCCAGGCAACCATTAGAAGGCAACAGTGAGGTACAGAAATTTTTAACTCTTTGCTGCTGTCTAGAAATTATATGGATTTTTGTAAGTACAGGTAATCCTCAATTTACGACCACAATTGATCCCCAAATTTCTGTTATTAAGTGAAACATTTGTTATGGGTTTTGCCCCATTTTACAACTTTTCTTGCCACCATTGTTAAATGAATCACTGCAGTTGATAAGTGAATCACATGGTCATTAAGCAAATCTGGCTTCTGTCATTAGCTCATCAGAAGCCATCTGGAAGCCGGTTGTTAAGTGAATCTGGCTTCTCCATTGACTTTGTCAGAATGCCACAAAGGGGGAATCACATGACCTTAGGATGCTGCAACAGTCATAAGTATGAACCAGTTGCCAAGCATCAGAATTTTGATCACATGATCATGGGATGGTACAAAGGTTGTAATTGTGAAAAATGGTTATAAATCACTTGTCAGTGCTGTTTTAACTTAGAATGGTCACTAAACAAACTGTTGTAAATTGAGGACTACTTGGGGATCCAAACAGTTCAAATGAATATAAAGATTTACTGAAAGCTTGGGCTGTCTACAAGAATATGAATTACTAACAGTCAAAGGAAATTAGCAAGTAGAAGGAAATTAAAAGTAGAAGGAATTCAAAAAGGGTGGACTTAGATCTCTTGTAGGTGTGAAGAGACTCATGACTGGTGATGCATTTGACTCCTCTTTCAGGATCAGCCTGATCATATCCTATACAGGCCTCTGATATTATTCAAAGATAAAAAAAAATACAAATACAAATGGGTGCCTTTAACCATAAAAAAACACCATTATCTTACAATTTGTTTTAAAGTATGTGATACATCTATATTTATGTTATGACTAATTTTGTAGACACTGTTTGGTTTTTATTTTTATAGAAACCACATTGGGAGCCTCTCAGGAAAAGGGCTAGGTGGATTATAAATGCTTGAAATAAAGGCATAATTAAATAGCAACAGCAGCTTCTTGACACATTTTCCATAAAGTTCTTTTAATCTTCTTTTAAGAGTACACATCTTTTTCCTCTGGGATGAATATTGTTACTGGTAATGGGCACTTGCTAAGAGAGAAAAAGCAGCAGCTTCTGTTCATCAGCTTAAATCAAAACAAGAGTTTTCTACTATTTTATGAATAAAGAAAGTGAACATGTTGATGAGGTTGATTGCAATAGCTGAAGTAGAAAGCACTAAAACAGATACATATTTAATAAAGTGTTTAAGATCATGCAAAGCAAAGGGGACGAAAAGCAACTGATATGAACATATTTAGTTAAAACAGAATTTTAAAAGAAGAGTTTTGAAAATGATAACGGTATTTTTCATTTTTGTAGGGAGAAAAATGTACCACAATTGTGAAAACCAATCATTTATTAATTTAATTAAATTAATCAAATGTAGTTAAATGCAATCCAATTCTGTAAACCCAAGCCTTCTATGGCCTACTTGTCACATGTGCAAAAGGACACAGAAATGCCAATGTGAAGATCCAGAAGCTCTCACAGTGGATCGAGGTCCCAAATCCAAAACCCAGAGACTGTAGACCAGCTGGAAAGAGAATGGATGGAGTCTGGTGCCCTGGATAAAATGCCGAACATACAGGAATACATCAGTAAATGACACCCAAGGATGAGCTGCTGAAAGAATGCCTGAGGCACCAGCAGACATGACAGCAACATCAAAAAGGAAGTGCCATGGCAAGGCAAGATCATGCATGGAATGTACCATCAAAGAGAGCTGGGTTGACTGCCATTAGAAAATCCTATTAAATGATGGAAAGAGCTAGACTAAAAGACAGTATTGAGGCACTGATCATCGATGCACAAGAACAGGGACTAAGCACCAGATACGTAGACCCAAGGTTCAGACTATGCAAAGAAGCCTCAAAGACAGTCCAAGACATGGTGACAGTATGTAAAATGGAGCTAGGAACAGCATACATTGAACAGTACAACTAAGAAGCTGGCATTGTGAACAGGAACATCTGCACAGTATATGGGCTAGACCCCATCAAGTCCAGACGTAAGATTCCAAAGAAAATTGTGAAGAATAAAAGAGGTAATATCCTGTGGGACTTCCAGAGAGATGTTGTGGTAATAGACAAGACCAGAAAAGCAGCAGATATAGTGATGCACAGTGACAGCAACATCAGGAAGGAATATGAGAAACTAGAGAAATACCAGGTCTGAAGGAGGAATCAGAATGGATATAGAAAATAAAAGCTGAAGTGATCCTACTGGTGTTAGAAGCACTCTTGACCTTGACTCCTAAACTGGTGGTGTGACTCCAACAAATCCCAGAAACAATGTCAGAGCTCTTTGTCCAGAGGAGATGTTGGGGAAAAAATGGGGGTGAAGGTATCTATGTGTGCAAACATCAACGAATATAAAGAAAACAAAACCACAGAAGCTAGTGAGTAATGAACAATTTTAAAAAGCAAAAGCAGCCAGTACTACTCCGGTCCATAAAGGACCCAATAAGGAGGTTTATCTTGTTTGAATGGGTGGAAAGGGCAAGAAGTATGGGAATAACCAGAGAGGTCTTGCATGAGGACAAGTGCCTGAATTGCCTTAATTATGTAAAATATCAATGCTCAGATAAGTTGCTTTTGTAGTTGGGGATCAATAGTATGGCATGTTAAAAGGTGAATGGAAATGGTGTTTACATTAATACATTTATCAAATGCAATTGCTCACTCACACTAAGTGCAAATCAAATGGTGACAATATAGTAAACTTAAGTGGGACTGTAATGTCATTCCAGGAGTTGCTACAAAGAAGAAGCTGCTTTTAAGAAAAGATATATCTTGGGTACTTGGAGTTAACGAAAATAAAAAATAAATAAGCTTACTCTATAAGGAAGGGATCAGAAAATATATGTCTAGATATTTCATCGAAAACTTATTCTCCAAGTGGAAAGTGAACCTAAATTTATAACTTTCTATTAATAAGAAACAAGGGGTGATGGCAGTTCTTTCAAAACATAGGACTACTTATATTCAGGATTCAGAACCAAGCTTTTAATAGCTATGATTTTTACTGTCCTACCTAAGCTTTATGAAAGAAGGGTATGAATAGCATAGGCAATAACATTATGTTGTTATTCAATGTCCTACTTACATATTTGTAGATGTACAAAAATGGGACAGAGCGGCAATCATTTCCCCTAATCTTACACATTCTCCAGATTTTGAAATCCATTAAAGAATTAAGTAAATACTCGAAAATACAGAGAAATCTTGATTCTAAAGTGATATTCTCTGAAACTCATATTACCTGTAAAAGTATTGTACAACTAGAAACAGCACAATAATGTGTAATAAAGGTAAGACCAGGTAAAGACAAGTTTCATAAAATACATGTTCAGGGGACCAAATTAGCTGCATAATGGTATTAATTAAGTAATTTCATTCAATATTTTACAGTTTTTTTTAAAAAAAGAAGATGCATACAAGCCTTGGTAGTACAGTGGTCTAAAGCACCCTGTTATTAAGACCAGCTGTCTGCAATTTCTGCAGGTTCGAATCTTACCAGGCTCAAGGTTGACTCAGCCTTCCATCCTTTCTAAGGTAGGTAAAATGAGGACCCAGTTTGTGGGGGCAATAAGCTGACTTTGTATAAATATACAAAAGTATGAAGGCTATTGCTTAACGTATTGTAAGCCGCCCTGAGTCTCCAGAGAAGGGCGGCATGTAAATCAAAGTAAAAAAAAAATAATAATAAAAAAATTAAAAAAAAATTAACATAGGAAAGAACATTGCTTTATGATATAATAGAACATTTGATATTAACAATCAGAAGCGGTCACACTTCAGTAGCCCGTGATTAAAATAAAATAATTTACAGCCAACATGTAATTTCACTCTTGAACATGATTATAGGACTTCTGAGCCTTGATCCAACCAAAGATAGTGATACTTTTCACTTCTTCTGGAAACAATGGTTCTTAAGTTAACCATGATTAAATTATTCAAGTTCATCCAGTTAAGACTGTTGTCTGATTAAAGAAATGTGAATGGCAATTTTATTGATTGAAAAAAACAATCTATTTGTCCTTTCAATTTATGTTTAACTGCAAATGTTCTCTTCCAGTACAGATTTGTTTAAGATGAAGCTTCCCATCTGCAAGGAATAAAAGTATTTAAGCTTTCTTCTTCCCTCCACCTTTATGAGTCTGTTTGTGTATGTGTGTGTGTAATATATGTGTGTGTGTGTGTACTGTATATACCAGGGATCAGCAACCTGCGGCTCTGGAGCCACATGTGGCTCTTTCATTGCTGCGGTTCCCTGTTGCCAGCCGGCTCCACAATTGATAGGGCTTTCAGTTAGGACAGGTAGAGGAAAAAAGATGCCACACTAGGAGGAGACTCTGTGGTGGGGGAACTGGACTTCCGGTTGGCTCCAGAACTGAACAGAGGCAGGAGGGTGCTTCTGGTTAGGACCTTTATGGCTCTTTGAGTGTTTAAGGTTACTGACTCCTGGTATATGCATACATATATACATGAATGTATTCAAAAGCACAAAAGTAGGGGGTCAAACAAATCAGTATGGAATCTGCAGCAGAATCATCAAAAACATGTCCTTTGTAATGTTGGTGCAGAAACAGGGGATTTATTTCATGTTGCCAAAATTTCTAGGCTTCTATCAAGACAATTGACATGTAATCTTTAGAATTTTCTCTGTCCAAAACATTATTTTTCTCTGTGTGCTGCCTCTTTTCATGCCTATTGAAATCCCCGTTTCCAACAGTTCTAAGTCTTACTATATCTCACAATGATGAGAAATACAACAATTTCATTGTTAGATACATAGTGGTTCCCTACTCCAAATATTCCCACAACAACCCTGTGGCAGGTTTGCCTGAGAGATGGTGATTTGCTTAAAGCCATGTGGTGAGCTTGCCTGGCCAAGTGAGCACTGAACCTGGGTGTCCTAGTCCAATTGGCTGCAAGCATAACAGGACCCACTCACTAGTTTAGCATGTATCAACAACATAATTCAATCTCAATCAGATAAAATATCAGTCAGAGTTCATTCATTCTTTCCTCTCTGATATCTGCGTATTTTCCTATATACCTCTGTGTTTCTAGTGTTTGAGCAAAATTAATAGTCCTAGTCATTCACAACATATTTGACCCCGTGTGCATGTATGCATTTCTCTGCTCATATATGAAGAGCAAAGAATTCACTAAGAAAGCTATTGACAGTAGCAAAACAAGTCTTTTTAGACTTGAAAAGGAAAATGCTAGAAATATTACAGTTATTCATTTCCAGTTCCTCAGGAAATCTTGTGATTAAATGGGTGCCTCAGGACCCCAGCTGGAACATTAAATAAAAATGAAAGTATTCTTCCATAAGTACTGTATGTCACCACACTGAACTACCTCACAGCATAGTTCTTGGAAAAGTTGAACTAAAAACTAATTGTCTTAAAAAGACAAGAAAAAGGGGAAAAGTTCCTTATAAAAGAGCCACCTCAAAGTGAAGCTCAGTAGGGAATAAATAATGACATGGATTTTTTTTCTTTTTTAACCAAAAAAGGAACACAAGTGTTTGGAATGTAGGTATTATATAAATGTTTCTTTCATTTTATATAATTCTAACATTACTTTTAGCATTACAGAGTTTTAAAATTAAACAATATCCAATATACTGTAATGGGTTCTGAGTTTTTTGTTTGTTTGTTTTGGATTTTTTTTTTTCCACACTGAGAAGGATAGATTTTATGTTCCTTTCTCTTGTCCTTTTGTTCCAACAAGAGAAAAATGCTGGTCTGATATAACATTTTCTTCCATTTTTTAAAATTTTTATCTTTACTTTTACTTTTACTTACTTACTTTACTTTTTCAGATTTCTATACCACCCTTCTCCTTTTGGACTCAGGGCGGTGAACAGCCAAAGTAAAACATTTGTACACAAAAGTTAAAATAGATTTAAAATAATTTAAGGCTCAGTGTTTTAATTTAATAATTTAATGTCAATTCCGATAGAGTATCAACTCATCACAGATTATAATTTATGTAATGTTAATATCATGACCCCAAAATTTTCTTTTTTCTTTTTCTTTCTTTCTTTTTTTTTTTTTTTTTTGGAATGCAGCTATTTTATAGGTTATAATAGTTGGTTGCAACACAAATCAAAGACTATTCTTCTTGAAAGTTACACTCTGAACTAAAAGGAAGGAAGGAAGGAAGGAAGGAAGGAAGGAAGGAAGGAAGGAAGGAAGGAAGGAAGGAATGAACATATAATATAGACATATAATATATTGTATATTATATATATAATATAGACATTGAACTCTTGTTGAGAAATCAGGGTTCAGATTTTTTGTCAGGAGATCATTGGAGAACTGATTATGTTTTTGTGATATAAAAGGAATACAAGGAATATACTGAAGTCACAGTAAATACAGAGTCATTTTTTCCCATGTAGAGCACTTTATAGCAAAAAGTATATCATCACTTATTTTACCATCAGATTTTGAAGGAATCACTACATTCTGGAAACAGCAAAGTTAGCTTTCTTCCTCTTTATTAAAATTCCAACACATTGTATTTAACATGATATACTAGGCTAGATATCATTTTGAATTGTACCAGAAAAGTATAGTAAGATTGAAAAGAGGTCAGATGTACAGCTTTTTGGAACAGTTTTTTGTTCTCCACATGACAATTTTGAGAGTTACCTTAACTTATTCTAGTTCTCATTCTGAGAAATCCATATCACAAGGCACTGGAATGGTCAGATAGTTGACTAAATAGATAATACTGATTTGAACCAGTGGTGGAATTCAAATTTTTTTACTACCGGTTCTGTGTGCATGTCTTGGTGGGCGTGGTGGGCGTGGCTTGGTAGCCATGGCAGGAGAAGGATACTGCAAAATCTCCATTTCCATCCCACTCCAGGGAAAGGATACTGCAAAATCTCCCTTCCCACTCCACTTCAGCGGAAGGATACTGCAAAATCTCCATTCCCACCCCACTCTGGGGCCAGCCAGAGGTGGTATTTGCCGGTTCTCCAAATTACTCAAAATTTCCGCTACCGGTTCTCCAGAACCTGTCAGAACTTGCTGAATAGCAGCCTGATTTGAACCATGCAGCTCCCAAAGTTCATAAGACTCTGTTTCTGAACAGTTAAGCATTTCTGGTTGCCCTGCTAATAAAGCTTTATTCTGATACCATTGAAACAATTATTGAAGAAGGGGGTGGGGCGGGAAGCCAACTAAGCATGGAGAACACAGTATTTACCAGGAGCAATGAAAGCAAAGAAGTGAAACCATGGTCTCCATAGTGGTTCTCCAATCTATTGGAGTTGGTATACTGGAGTTATATGACCACTGATATGAAAATCTGTCCAGTTGGGAATGGGATTTTTTTTCCAGCATACAGTAATTGAGTTTACATCTTTTTTTGAATAATCCACAGGAAGTCTTGAGAGCTATACATAAACTAGCTTTGGCAATTTCAAAAACCTTAATTGGTAACCAAATGTTGCTGATGGGAATTTAGCAACAGTTTTCTTAAAGAAAGCATGGGAAAGAGCTTGATGAATAATTTCCATTATGATGCTGAGATTAAATGTGTGGTTCTTTTCTAGGTTATCAGATAAAGACAAACAGTATTCCAGTGCTAAATACTATTGACTTCAGATATAAATATATGAATATGTTTTTGCAGCAGAGAAAATTGTTCTTGTTGCTACTTCATTGGAAACAGACAGATTTCTTTTAATTTTCTGATCCATTCATTGAATATATGAAAACAAGCTTAATGTTCCCTTGTTCATACAATGCCACTATATTCAACATTGTGCAGGTCATTGCATATCTACCAGCATTGGTATTTGTCCAAATACCAATAAGCAAACACTTTAATAAGTTTTAATAACCAAACACTATCAGGGATTCTTTAAATTAGATATTGTGAATGCATAGTAGAAGTTTGCTGCTGATTCGCTTACTAGATTCAAAGTGAGCCTTTCTTTCATCACCTGATAGTTCTGTACATAAGAAATTATGTGAATTTGTTCTTGCTCATAAGACTGCAGTGAGGCCTTCAAAGCCATTCCTACTTGTCACTGACTTATCCATGACTATGCCTTATATATTTTTTTCTCCTTTTTTGGCAAGACAGGGAATGTGGAAAAGGCATCACAAAAAGCATAGAAATAATGGTTGTCTTTGTTGCTTTGTCATTTTGAGCATTTTTTTTTTCAGAAGGGAAGTTAACCATTCAAGGTGAAGTGTCTTTCATACATATTTCTCTGAATGTGTCTATGGTCAAAATTCCAGGGGCAGAATAGCAGGAAATCTGATATGCAACTAGGGGAAAAAAATGGCTATAAATATTTATTGCAGTTTTAGCTAATCTAGAGACATTACTCTGCTTGCCAGTTTTCAAGCTCAGTATTACAATCCTATATGCCCATTGGAGACCATGATGTTTATGAGATTAAATCCTGATTTGGAATCATAAAATATTCCACTTGAAAACTTCTAATTCCTCAGTTGGTTAGAATGAGAATGAATACAAATCTGAAGTACAGAAAAAAATGGTCTAACTTAATTCTGGGAGAAAAAAAGCTGTGCTTATAGATGCTACTTTTTATCATGTAAAAGATATCACACAGGACTGAACACAGCCCAATATTCCAATGTATCTTTGCACTTTGTATGCCATGCCATGTGAATGTTGCCCTTTGTGATAAAATTCAATGACCTGGTTGATTCTGGGCCTACTCTAGTAGCAGCTGAAGAATTGTTCCAGGATTCTTCAGTGCAAGTCCAGGGAATGGTAACAATAAGAGATGTTCCCCAAATAATAGTATTGGTCAGGATGCTTGTATTCAATTCACTTTTTTTAACAACATATCTATCCAATTTTCACTTTCTCAATTCATATGGAAACTGTAATGCATTTGTTATCTAATTTTATTACTTCTCTTCATTTTATGTTTTACTTTTACGCTCAAAACAGATACAAAGTAATATAAAAATACATATTATAAATTAAGTAGAAATATTTTAAAATTAAAACTAGGACAGAATAACTTAACACTGAACACATGCAAAACTGTCAGGTATTAAAACAGAGTGTCTTGTCTAAATTTTCTGTCCATATGTCTATTCCGCCAGCATGAAAGAAAAATAACACCCATCTTATGCTAATTATGATTATACAAAGTTTGATAGTGGCATAGCCTCTAGAAACCCAGTCTGCTGAGTTGGCAGGACCTCTAGCATTCTCAGAAGAAACTAGAGCAATACTTCATGGCATGGCACAAGCCTGGCATATGAAAAAGCTGAATCTCATCCAAACTTCATTCTCTTAGCAACGAAGTTCATACCCTTGAGCCATAGGAGAGTTCTATGCAAATTTGGGGTTCTTCACTGCAATGCTGCTGAAATTTAGCATTAGTAGTTCAGAATACAAAAACTGGTTCCTTAACTCTGAGCTGACATTATTATCTCATATTTCAATAGAAAATGGATGGTTAGGTGGCTCAGTGGCTAAGACACTGAGTTTGTCAATCAGAAAGGTCGGCAGTTCGGCAGTTTGAATCCCTAGTACAGGTCTCCTGCATGAGCAGGGGGTTGGACTAGATGACCTCCAAGGTCCCTTCCAACTTGTTATTGTTACTGTTGTTTAACTAATATCCTCCCTCCCCTCTTTCAGACACACACACAATCAATGTTTTTTATCATTTTCCTGTGTCTTCTCTAAAATTACTAGTAAGTGGTAAACAGCAGTGGTGGATTTCTACCGGTTTGCCCTGGTTTGGGCAAACTGGTAGCGGCGGTGGAGGCTCTGCCCACCCACCTAGACGTCATCACAGATGCTCTGTGGATGCTCAGAAGGTTCTGCACATGTGCAGAAGCACCACATGTGAGCGAAGCAAGCACACGCACACTCAGAGCAAAGGTAAGTCAAACCCACTACTGGCAAACAATATCAAAGTTTGGATTAAGAAGAGGTTATATATCACTATTACTATCTATAATAGAAAGTTTGATAATGTGTATATATTTTAAGGCTGGGTTAAACATCTACAGAGTGCTGCAAAATAGACTGGTCCAAAAAGTAGCAGTTACTTAGAATGAACCCTTTGAAGTAGGCCAGGTCAAAAGATAGATATGGCGGAGATCTCAGGAATGTTATTTAAGGTAGAATAATAGAATTTGAAATACTCTCCAAGTTTCTTTCTGTTACATCTTAAACTAAATAAAGTCAAGGTACAGCTACTCTGAATTTATTTCTCATGAACCTTCTTTCTCAGGACTATGTAATTTTTTTCTGCTTTCTCTCCTTAATTTCCTATCTCCAGAGTCAACTCAAAATTCCTTTACACTCAGTGAACTTTGTAGGCACCTGGGGATTTTTCCCAATCTAGCATTTTAAGTAAGATGTCTCCTTACCTACTATCAGTAAAAAGATTTGTAAATTTGTAATTTAGTGATATGGAGAGACAGTATAATGTCGAATTATACTTTGGCTTTATTTTATTTCTGTTTCTAATTTGTTATGTATACATTTTGGATTTGAATCCAATTCTTATATAGTATTTTATGCATTTATAAACTGGATTTTGTATGTTTTCCAATATAATTAATTGGGAAACGTACTGTATTATGAATATTTACTACAATATATATAGTAGAATCATTATATAACTCTCTCCACCTGCCGGAAAAATGAATTTAAGATATTATTTTATGAAGGCATTCTGGTTCAGTAATGTTTTCTTGCCATTCTCATCATAGCCATTTAAAAAATAATAATTGGAATAAAAATAAAGATTGCAAATAAAATTAAAAGCCAACATTTAAAACTGCAGAATATTGAGTGCAAAACAGAACAATCCATTTATCATACCCTCTCAAAAATCTTTTGGGGTTGGTGATTAAATTTAATAGTTCTGACCTCATTGTCCTACCTCTAATGAACTAAAATGGACAGAGATGTCCTTGATCCAGCTGGTGTTCTCTAGTGTCTTTGACTATAATTTATCTTTTTTAACCCTACAAATGGTACAATTGACTAATGTACTGGCCTATCACCTCTTAAATACAGTTGGAGATTCTCTTTTCTGCAGCAAAATTGGTCTCATTCAACACAAGAAAAACCATAGTATTATCCAGCATCATTTTAAATCAAAGGTTGGCCTCCCTATGAAATTATGAGCCACAGATGTAATCATAAACAGAATTTTTTTTATAAAATTAGATTTTAGGAAATAAATAAAATAATGATAAAATAAAGACACATTGTATGAATCTAAGGGCATTATAATTCTGTGTAGAAAATATTGTATTTCCTCTTTTAATTATCCCTAATGCAAAATGTGCTTCTTGCATTGCTTTTGGAGCAGATTTTGTTTTATTAAATCATAAACTTAAATTATCTTTACAAGAGAATTATCATTATTTCAGATGTGAAACTGAGATTAAATTTCAGGCATGCAATACTTCATACATATTAAACACATATGCATACTGAAACTTTATATATCTTGATTAGCATGTGCCATTTTTGTGTCTAATCTCACTTTCGCAAATGGTTTAGAACAGGATTGGGCAACTATAGCCCCTTACAATTTGCGGGCTCAGGAATTCTGGGTGTTGAAGCCACAGGTCATAAAGGAGCTATAATTGCCCATCCCTGTTGATCTGATCTGAATAATTTAGTGTTATCTCAAAAATTAGCACTCTGCACTCTTTCCTGATATTGTTGCCTTGCAAAGGAACAGCAGTGCTTGTTACAAAACTTTGAGATAATTTATTTATTTCTATTGTAAGATTTGTTCCCCTTATCTCCTGCCCACTACTTCTAAATAATTTTCATATAGGGAGTTACATGTCCTTGTATTCCATGACTGCTGATGTGTCTTTGGTGAACGTCTATCCTGAGTTGTGACCCAAAGTCAGATCAAAATGAATCTATATTCCTTGTTGTGTTTTTACTCTTTTATTTGGTGCAGACAGGCAGTATTCTGAAGGCTATACCAACTAATCAGATTGTAGCATGAATTCAATCTTCAGTTAAAAAAAAAATCACTAGGAGGGGAAATAAAGTAGAATTCCAATAAAAAAGGTAGCAACATAGTCCTTTGATCTGATGTTTATATGTCAGATTCTAGTGCTCACTTTTCATATTTTATTTTTCCTTTAGAATAAAATGTTTGGTTGCCAGTCATTATACATATAAAATAGCACACATTGCAAAAAATTATTTTTGATTTTCTTAAATCTGTATGTTATAAAGATCAGATGCTAATTTATAGCCATCCCAATGGTCTGAAAATGAAAATGCCCATTGTGCTTCATAAAATTTAAATTCTACATAAAATAGGGGGATATGTTCTTTATTGTGAATATAAAACAATATTCATACATAAAACTAATATTCATTATTTTATTAGGTGGCAATATCATTCAAACTGATGTACATTTTACACATTAAATTACAAAATGCGATTGCACTTAAAGAGAGAGCAACAGTGGTGATTCCATTCCCAATAAACTTGTTGCTCTATTGGATCATTATGAAGTTATGTTTATGTCTAGAAGGAAGCAACATGAATATTTTTACTACAAAATCCAATTTTTTTCTTATATCAGTTTATATTCATTATTCAGAAGTTGGATGGTGAATGGCAGTCAGGTCCCTTGAGATGGATGTTCTGATAAATAGATAGATAGATAGATAGATAGATAGATAGATAGATAGATAGATAGATAGATAATCTTCAGTTTCATAACAGTAAATATTATGGGACTGAAGTACAAGTTGATTTACCACTTAAGGAAATTAAAAGGAAGATTTCTAAATGCTTCCTTTTTTTCTTTTTAAAGCCAAGAAACTATGAAATTATTATTATTTCTTTATGCTGTCAATCATGAAGTACTGTTGTAAAGGTGAAAATCTTCATGTTTCAGGCCAATTACAAAGCTCTCATATATAGCATTTGATTGAATCAACCCTACTCAGATGGATTTCTTCTTTTTGCTTCCCTCCCCAATAGATTTTCCAGACATCATTGCTGATTTTTACTTTTGTTCCCAATTCTAATTCATTTCTCAGAAGTGTGTTTCGTCCATAGATTTCTTCCTTGCTGCATTACTTTTTGATTCACAGGATATGTTTTAGGAATATAAAATGCTTAATGCATTGAGAATGCTAAATGAGCTAGAGGTATGGATGCATTAGTTAGCTTGGATAGCTGCCAGAGCATAATGGCGAAACATGCTTTCTATACTGATGTATCTAAATGGATTTCTTAGCAATTCCAGATTAGATAAATCAAAGCAGTTGAATTTCAGGGCAATTCATTTCTTAAAGTCAGTGGGACCAGGTCAGTTTCACTCTGAGTGCTATTCCATCATAACTGGTTGTGGAATACAGAGTCTTTGAACTCTGTATCAGCCAAACCATTCTGTGAATACAATAAATCACCAAGTGAGTCAGATTTGTCCTGAAATACCAGTAGTAAGTTGCAAAAGAAGCCTCCCCTGCATCTCTGCAGATGAAGACTTGCAAGACTACATTGTGGTATAGCGAACAACATTAATATGTGCATAAGATCTTTCTAGAATTTAAAAAATGCACAGTTTAAAGCTGATGTGGTTTATTGTTCTCTTTGAAAGTGTAACTGAAAAGAATATTTCTGAAAGTTACAAAAAATATTATGTCAATATGTATCTGAAACTGAAATTGAATTACATTTTGTGTGTGTGTGTGTGTGTGTGTGTGTGTGTGTGTGTGTGTGGTGAAATCCAATTTTTTTTACTACCAGTTCTGTGGATATGGCTTGGTGGGCGTGGTGTGGCTTGGTGGGCGTGGCTTGATGGGCATGGCAGGGGAAGGATATACAAAATTTCCATTCCCACCCTACTCTACGGGAATGATATTGCAAAATCCCCATTCTCTCCCCACTCCTGGGGGAAGGATATTGCAAAATTTCCATTCCCACCCCACTCCTGGGGGAAGGATATTGCAAACTCTCCATTCCCACCTCACTCTAGGGCCAGCCAGAGGTGGTATTTGCCGGTTCTCCGAACTACTCAAAATTTCTGCTACTGGTTCTCCAGAACCTGTCAGAACCTGTTGGATTTCACCCCAATACATATATCCTGCATAAAGAGAACTTACATAAAATAATGAAAGCACAATATCAAATGACTTATGAGAAGCTATATCCAAAAGCTTTATACTTTATAGAAAGCAATAAGTATAAATAAATACTTATTTTAAAAGTAATATTTTTTTAGTCTATAGAAAAGCTTGGTAGATTGAAATACTGCCTTAATTTTGAATATACCTAGCAACTTGGGGATGGTATGATAAGAAAAATTGTTATTTTAAAAATAATGGTTAAAGACAGATATTGATACTTAGATCAATTTTCTAAAGTAAGACAGTTGAGTCTAACTGCTCTAAAAATATGAGATTTATGAAGTCTATGACCGATCAAAATGAAAGACAATGCTTTTGCACCTGTATAGCACTCCAATTATAGGGAAGTTTAAGAAGTGATATGAAAGTTATGGACAATATGGACAATAAATTATAAATTAACAATGTCTGTACCATATAAAGAAAACATGTACAAAATGTTCTATAGGTGGCACCTCCCTCCAGCCAGATTGGCAAGAATGTTCCCCAACACTTCTCCAACTTGCTGTAAATGTAAATTTTATAAAGGAACTTATTACCACATGTGGTGGACCTGTCCAAAAACAAAACAATACTGGCAAATGATTAGAACACAAGTAGAAGAAATCACACAACGAAGATTAGAAATGAGACCGGAAACCTTTCTTCTAGGTATAATAAATGGACAATATGAAAAGGAAAAAAATACTTAATCATCCATATAATAACAGCAGCACAAATAATTTTTGCACAAAATTGGAAGAGTAGTGACACACCGACAGAAGATAGAGTAATTAATAAGATTATGGAATGTGCAGAAATGGACAGACTTACAAAAGAATTACAAGATAAAGAGGAACATGATTATTATCTAGTATGGGAAAAGTGGTATACCTGGTTGAAAAATAGAAAAAGGAAAAAAGAATAGGGAGTAATTGAAGTTACAGAAACAGGAACATAAATCACTAACATAAATTAACAATGAATCATAAAGATAGATATATGAGTAAGATCAAACAGGGAAGAGTCAAAACACAAATTAGAACATACATTACTGTTGTTTATTTGACAATATATATTTGACAAAATGTATATTTGAAATCTTTGTTTACATGTTTTGTTCTCACTAGTTCTGTTTTGTTTGTACTTTTAAACAAATAAAAATTTATTTAATTAAAAAAAAAAGAAAGTTTTAACATACAGTATTCATTTGGCCTTTTTCAAAATAATTTTGTATATGTTCTCTCTCCTCTACATTTCAGTCCGTGTTGACTCCTGGCAAGTGCAAGAATAAGTGCCTGCAGTTTTCTTGGAAGTGTTTTCAGGAAATGTTTGCCATTGCCTTCTTCAAAGGGCTAAGAGAAAGTGAATGGCTCAAGGTCACTTGGCTGCCTTTGTTCCTAAAATGGGACTAGAACTCAGAATTCTCCCATTTTGTAGCCTGACACCTTAATCCAGTGTTTCTCAACCTTGGAAGCTTGAAGATGGGTGGACTTCAACTCCCAGAATCCCCCAGCCACTGCCTTAATCAATACACCACCTAGGTTGTTGTTGTTTTTTTACCTTGAACTTAATTGATGAAAGAAACATACAAAAATTAATGTTTCTTTCATCAGTTATGTTCAAGGAAAAATGTATATGTAGGATAACACCTTGAGATAAAGTTTACACTCTTACATCAACAATAGTATTTTTTTTTTCATAAAAGTCAGCTACAAATGAAAAGATTCATTTGTTTTTAATGCTGATAAATATCGTCAGGAATTCATGATACAACAGGCAGCATATTAGGGCAAATTAGCATTATACAATTCTTTGTTCTTTTTTGTCTTTATCTAGCTTTTTTTCCAGATATTGGTATTGTTGTTCTTATTATTATATTGTAGAAGAAGCCAGGAAAGACACTAGGACATTTCCCAGTTGCCTCATTACTATAAGAAGTCTTTAATTTCCCAGAGGAAAGTAACATACCACTACCTTCAAAAAAAATTAATTTGTGTTACAGGGAATGGAAGCAAATGATCCCTTATAACCTACTTTGGGTTTCTTTTCCAAAATAAAGTATTTACAATTAAAATCTTATAGAGAGGGAAGGAAAGGCAGATTAAAATAAGGCATATATAAGAGTCTTTTGGATGCCCACAACTATTGAATAATTAGATTAAGATGTATGAATGAAAGGTAAAGGTCTGTATTAAATTATCCAGTGGTGCAGAGATATATTTCAGCTACCTGAAAAGGTTTCAATATAGTGAATTCTTAAGGGAATAGAATTCTGTTGCTGAAAAAAAGGCATGAATACAATGGTAAAACAGCATGAATAACAAACATGGGGTGGGAGAAGGAATGGGACAAAAATGCCATGATACAATTAAGAAGATACAATGCATGTAGCTCTTATTTTCAGTTAGGACTGATTTAAACAGAATTTAATAAACCAGACACATTGCATTGCAAGTGCATTCTCATTTTGCCCAAACACGAACAGATGTTTAATCAATAAGATGGACTATAAAGGGCAGTGCAATTAGTAGGTCAGAGAAATGTTCTTGTGTGGAGCTTGAAAACTGTAATTATGGACGAGATCTCATAAGTGCTTTGTACCAATGACACATAGCATCAATATTCTATCTTAAGAGGAAGAATATATCCTATCTCATACAATTAGGAAAATGGAAAAGAAAACAGCCCACATCTCTGAGAAAGCACTTAGGCAAAATTGTCATAATGTAATATCTCAACAGATTTAATTCCTTTTTGGAATATATATCTTTGATAATAGAATAATTGCATACGGACAGTATTAAAGAACTGAAAATACTACAAAGATCCTTCTGGAAATATATCTCATACCAAACATTGCTCACATTCCATCTTTCACTAATTCCCTTTAAGAAAGAAATCTAGCAGTTGAAAAATTGATTGGAAAAAAATTCTAAAGTTGAATTTGTTTAATTTCTCCAGTGCGGTGGCATAAGAAGAAATGCCTGGAAGAAACCAAATTTCACTGCAACTCGCATACACTGGCAACTGAGTGGAGCAAAGATATAAGACTTAATTTGTATAAACAGACAAACTTTAAAAGGATCAATAACCTTATTCAGGATGTTGTAAATTATAATTTGGCAGCATCCAGACAGCCACAAGTTCATCATCCTTCCAAGAAAAATGTGGCTTACCGTATTGCAAGCGCCAAATCATCTTAAAAGCCTTTTGGGATTCTTCTTTGTCTGCATAGAGTTAAAAAGATCCTGACAATTACTCAGCACAAAACTAAGGTAGTCCTCAATTTACAACTATTTGTTTATGACCATTTAAAATTACAGCAGCAATGAAAAAAGTGACTTATGACTGTTGTTCACATTTACAATTATTATAGCATCTCCATCATCATGAGATCAAAATTCAGCCACTTCACAATTGGCATATATTTATGAGATTGCAGTATTCGAAGGTCATGTGATCATCTTCTGCCACCTTTTAACAAGCAAAGTTAAGGGGCTTAAAATAGATTCACTTGACAACTGCAATGATCCATTTAACAATTGTTACAAGAAAAGTCATAAGAGTGGCAAAACTCACTTAACAATTGTTTTGTTTGCAATGGAAATTTTGGGCCCGGTTGTGGTTGTAAGTCAAGGCCTACCTGTATGCAACTCAT
Source organism: Pituophis catenifer annectens (assembly GCF_029215685.1). NCBI lineage: Eukaryota > Metazoa > Chordata > Lepidosauria > Squamata > Colubridae > Pituophis > Pituophis catenifer. The sequence continues at coordinate 97,399,925 of NW_027256884.1, read as the reverse complement.
AGTAGTGATGTCTAGATAACCATGATTTATATTCTCCTCTTGCCAATGGGATATTTGAAATAATGAAATATTAGGAAACATTCCTCAGGTTATATTCTGTGTCAATGTGAGAAAAGTATTGTTTTCAATGCTCCAGAAAATAAATTCTCAATTTTGCTAAATTGAGCAATTATTTGATCAATCATTTAACCAGGTCCTATCAGACCAAACCTCATAAAAGAAATTTTGGCTTATTTATCATTGTTATCTTTCACCCCATGTTTTCAGCACACAGTGTATCACCCAAATTGGATTTGATGACTTAGAAATGCAGCTCCTACATGGATGAGTGTAACTGCAAAACCCCCAAGAAGATGTTCACATATAGTGACATACTGTCACAACTGCATCATAGAATGCAGAACTGCAGGCTACTTCTGCTGACTGCCAGCTGCCTGCAATTTGGCAGATTGAACCTCACCAGGCTCAGGGTTGACTCAGCCTTCCATCCTTCTGAGGTCGGTAAAATGATGACCCAAATTGTTGAGTGCAATATGTTGACTCTGTAAACCACTTAGAGAGGGCTGTAAAGTGGTATATTACTGGGAAAATAAATAGTGTGCTGGATTTTTTTTTCTAGTTCTGATTTTTATCTGAGGTTCACTTTTAAAACCTTAGAAGTTTCTATTCAAGTAGATAAATACTTTATTGATTAATCAGTCTTGAAACCATATCAAAAATGGTGACTTAGGTGTAGAATTGTGGAATCTTAAAAAAGCTACCCCTTTATTTTGGTTTATTTATAGTGACATTTCAGTTTAATGGACTTCAGAGCAACAGACCAAATTTCAGTGTAGACATGCTCTTGAAATAACAGAGGAATTGTTGCAACTAAATGGTCCATACAAGGAAGTTTATGTTAAATTTACATTAAGTTGTCATTAATTTTATGTCATTCATGTTGTTTTATCTAATTTTAATAAAGACATTATTATACAAATGATGCAAATGACATCATGTGTGTTAACTGACATCAGTTTACAATAATGCACATAAATGTACAATAATGCACATATGCTTCATTTGCATAATTGAGTCATAATTGTGTCATTATTCCAGTGATATCACTTGTACAAATTTCCAATTACAACTTCACAGTTTCGCTATATGTGATTGAAAATATCTGTATTCCATTTATTTTTTTAAAAAAAAATTATTATATTTTTATTGTTAAAGAATAACAAAAAGGAAAAAAAATCAATACAAAAATCAATAGTAAGGAAAGAAAAAAATTTTTTTCCCCCAACGTGCTATACAAACGGAAAGGAAGTTTTAGGAAATTGAAGTCTTCAATTCTTCCAGAAATCTCTTTGATAAGGTACTGGTGCCGATTCGTCCAATCTCCCAAGTGCAAAGTCCACAAATGGTTGCCAAGTGTTCCAAAAAACATTTTCTTTATATATACCACTTCTAATTTTAATATCACAAGTCAATTTATCATTTAATGCAAATTTCCATGTTTCATTGTACCATTCTTCTAATTTTAAGTCAACATTTAATTTCCAATATCTAGCAATTATAATTCTCCCCATTATAACCAAAATCCTCACCAATTCTCTTTCTCCAGTTGTTAATGTCGTTTCATTCAATATTAATAATAACATGGTTTCCAATTTCAATTTGACCCTCTTCTTAATCATTTCAAATATTTCATTTTCTATCCTAGACCAAAACAGTTGGTCTAGGATCTGTATTCCATTTGACTACAGAGGATTCAAATACAGACATACAACTTGAAAGTACATGAACTTATTCACACTTTTGGGTAAACACATGAATATTTAAGGAAACAGTAAGCATGACCTTACACTTTCTTGTATTTATACAAAGTCCATTTTACTTCCAACCATTTTACATCTATTGCTTAACATTTTATCCTATGCATCAGGCTTAATATATGTAATATACAGATAGTCCTGGCTCCTGACTGATCAATTAGCAACTGTTCAAAGTTAAGAATGACCCAAAAAAGGGGGATTTATAACCCAGATCTGATGTTTCAATTGTCATCCCCCCCAGTCTGCACTTCAAGCATTCTGCAACAGGGTCATATTTTACAGCCATTTACAGCATGCCATGATCTTATGATCACAGTTTATGAGAGTTTTGGAAAAAATACTGTAATAATCCAGCATTTATTTCCAGTTTTCAGCATAACCACACCGTGCACAATGGATTCATTTAACAACCATGGTATTCACTTAACAATCACCACACAAAAAACTGGTTTTCTGACTGTTACAACTTACAATTGTAATGGGCAGACTCCATTACCATCATACTTCAAGCACTATCTGAATTAATGTGCTGAGGCTCAGACCTCAGTTTGCTCCGTCTGTGGGTCATCATTAATCAAAATGTGGCATTTTTGTCCAATGCTTGATCATGTATATTTAATACATTCATAGAATGATGTACTCAGGTCATATGTTAAGAAAATTAGCAACACATGCAGACATGGCAAAAGGCAATGGTACTTTAATTTTAAATTCCAGAATTGGAAAAACCTAACACCAGGCCCTTTTCTTTTCTTCTTGCTATCCCCCACCAATTTATAACATTTGATGCAATATTTAAATATATTGCTTGTATATAAATAAGGCTAAGGTGAAAAAGATAACATAAAAAGAAAAGGAAAAGATAGAAATAACGACTGAAGGAACATTCTGATTAGCAGTCAAGGATGGTTCTTACCTGTTGGCTCAGGCACTTAACAAGCCTTGAAAAGTGTAAATACAAAGCAACCCAAACAATGAATGCTTGTGGTCAGCTCAAGGTCAATGTTAACTGAACTATATCTGAGAAGCTTCAATGTTTCTTAGATGGCAGAGTTAAAATCAAGTAAATTCAAGGATGCATTGGGATAATAATGGAAATCAGAGAGAAAAAATCATTCAGGAAAAGCAAGAAGAAAATAAGAGACAGAGGTAGGCTTGACCATTGTAATAAGTATGAATAAAAATAAGAAGAAACTTTTCCTCTTAAAAATGTAGTAGCAAGAATAGAAGGCAATAAAATATAACATAATAAAGACATTGAAAATTTTACGCTAATTTCATGACATTGTATACATAATTAACAAATATAACTTCTCAATGACACCTTAGCCAGAGAAAAGCACTACTGATTTACATGAGTCATGTTCATTGCAATGTTGGCATGCCATTTATAACTTTTAAAATGTTTATTAATGAATAAATAATTAGGTTTCAGTATCCGCCTTCTTTAAAACTGCTCACTGTTTATTAAATACATGATAGACATCAGAACAAGCACTTGAACAATTTATTAGTAGCAAATACATTTTTGAGTGCATCACATAGATTTGAAAGACTAAATTGTAAAATACTTGTAATTTTCTGAATAGGGATCCCTGCATATGGGATTAGGAAAACTTAAACCCATTCCCTTAATCTTTTCCCCACTCCCTTTTTTTTAAAAAAAACACATAAAGACATGCATGCATATGAATACACCCATAATTGCATCATTGTTTTCTAGACGTATTGATAAAACAAGAGGATTGGACCAGAGGAGGATTCAGCTCCTCCCATTTTGCATTTAGTAGCTCTGACTGAGATACTGTTGTTCTGTTGCTGCTGTTGATCTGTTTGCATCCAAAATATTATCCTGTTTGAAACCAGAACAAAGCAAACGTCATATATACTTTTGTTTATGTTGTAGCACAGGAATAACGAGAGGCACAAGCAGGCTAGTAACAACAGCTCTTTAATTCAGGGTGAGACTTCAGCAAAGGAACACAGGCAACAGCCCTCTTTATATACTTTTCAGGGGCAACCAAGAACCAATCAGAATTCACTGTACATTTGAATTTCCCGCACAAAATAGATACATACATAACACCCCTCCACTCCCAGAAGGCACTTATTCTATCTATTTACATATTTACATACAAAATCACGCAGGTGACCAGGGCGTGTCTTAATCCTGGTTGACCTGCGCAGTTCAGTTGTTGGCGAGATGTCGAGCCGGTCAGAGGGACCTCCCGTCTCTCCCGGCTCCACCTATGGAACCTCCTGGATTTCTCCAGAGGTGTGGCTATCTCCGGCTGGGAGTGTCGGCTCGCTGGGGCGGCGCTGGAACTCAGGGTTGCCAGATAAGTATTCTGGCTTACTCGGGCTTGAGGTAGCTGTGTCAGGAAGACCTTGAAAGTTAGGACATGAGTTTTCATTTTGCAAATGTTTACGCAATTGATCTATATGCCTCCTCCAGATTTTACCATGCCCTATATCGACTGTATATGACTTTGGGCCGGTAATTCCTATGATGGTTCCCTCTACCCATAAGGGCCCATTGGTGTAAAATAGCAAAAACTGGTGTTCCTTCTTGGAACTGTCTTAGTCCTCCCCCTTCCCCCCTGAAGCTATCGGGGGAGTAATTGGGATGCAGTCGGTCGAGAACGCATCTTAGCTTTCGGCCCATTAAGAGCTCGGCTGGGCTTCGGCCCGAGGTGGGGCACGGGGTGGCGTGCTGTACCGCTAAGAACTCATCTATTCTAGCCTGCCAGTCCCCTGCATCAAGCCGGGAAAGAGCTTCTTTGGCCGTTCTTACAAATCTCTCTGCATGGCCATTAGAAGCCAGATGAAAAGGAGCGGATAATGCATGTCTAATGCCTAATTCGGCTAGGTAGCCTTCAAATTGAGTTGCCATGAATTGGGGCCCATTGTCGGATACCAGGGTGTCCGGCAACCCGTGTGTTGCGAATAGTTTTCTGAGTACTTTGATTACGGCCTCAGAAGTGGTAGATGGCATTAGGGCAATTTTGAGCCACTTTGAATATGCATCCACAATAATAAGAAAGTTCTGGCCGTGGAACGGGCCAGCGAAATCAATGTGAATCCTTCCCCATGGCCCTTTTGGTTTTCCCCATTCCCGAACAGGAGCTATGGGCGGATCTGGGCGGGACTCCTGGCAGGGCTTGCACTTCCCCACCCACTCAGTGACATCTTGGTCGAGATGTGGCCACCAAACATAACTACGAGCTAGGCCTTTCATGCGAACAATTCCGGGGTGTCCCTCATGCAACATTTCCAGAACTCTGTGCCTTAACTGCGAAGGAATGACCACCCTGTCTCCCCACAACAAGCAACCCCCCAACATTGACAGTTCATTTTTTTTGTTAAAGTACAATTGAAAGTCACCACCGTCCACCTTGGTAGGCCAACCCCTCATAACCCAGCCCATTACAGTGCGCAAAACAGAGTCTCTGGCAGAAACCTTCGCCACCTCGTTTGAAGAAATGGGGCCCGGGGAAACAATGTCAAGCAGTAAAACCGGGGGTTCCGGGGTCGGATTGTCCAACAATTCGGGCAAAGGGCATCGGCTGAGGGTGTCAGCATGGCCCAAGGTTTTGCCCGGCTGGTGGAGCAGTCTGTATGAGTAAGCGGCTAAGAAAATGGACCATCTGGTCATCCGGGGGGAAAGAGCAGCCGGGGTCGGTTTATCTCCAGCCAAAAGTCCCAAAAGAAGCTGGTGGTCTGTAATAAGTTCAAAAGTTCAGCCAAACAAATACTCGTGAAACTTCTTGGCCCCAGCTACAGCCGCTAGTGCCTCCCTATCTAGTTGGCTATAGTTTCTTTCAGCACTAGACAAAGTGCGAGAGTAATAGGCGATGGGCGCCTCTAACCCGTTCGGCAGTCTATGGCTTAAAACCGCACCTACACCAAAGGGGGAAGCGTCAAGACCAATACTAGAGGTAGTTCGGAATTGTATTGGATGAGGAAACTGTCCTCAGACAAAAGTCTTTTTACAGCGCTGAATGCGGCCGCTTCTCGCTTGCCCCAAACCCACGGAATGTTTTTTCCAAGGAGCCTGTGCAGAGGCTCTGCAACGGTGGCTTTGTGTTTCAGAAACATCGTATGGAAATTGAGAAGGCCCAGGAAAGCCTGCAGTTCGGATTTTGACTTGGGGGTGGGCGCGCCTTGGATGGCCCTAACTTTACTTTCTGTGGGGTGAATGCCTGTGCCGTCGATTCTGTAGCCTAAGAATTCCACTGATGGAACCGCTATCTTGCATTTTGTTCGCTTGAGTTTAAGTCCTGCTTCTCTGAACCTCGTTAGGACTTGTCTAACCCTCTGACCTAACTGAATCTCATCTTGGCCACTAATCAAAACGTCATCGAAATACGGGACGACACCTGGGAGGCCCTGTAGAAGGCACTCCATTGTGATTTGAAAGAGTCCTGGGGCGATGCTGACCCCAAACTGAAGCCTGGTGCATTTAAAGGCACCTCTGTGAGTTACTATTGTCTGTGATTCTGCCGTAGCGTCATCTACTGGCAGTTGCTGGTACGCCTGCGCAAGGTCTAGTTTTGCGAATAGCTTGCCAGGCCCCAGGAAATGTAGTAGATGGTGGACTATCGGAACCGGATAGGCGCTCTGCTGCAACGCCTTGTTAATCGAACATTTATAGTCGGCGCAAATTCTAATTGAGCCATCAGATTTTATGGGCGTGACTATTGGGGTTTCCCACTTAGCGTGATCTACGGGAACTAGCACCCCTTGCTTAATGAGCTTGTCAAGCTCTGCATCAATTTTTGGCTTTAAAGCAAATGGAACTCATCTTGCTTTCAGTCTGATTGGCGCTACGTTGGGGTCTAAATTAAAGGATATAGGGGTCCCCACGTACTTGCCTAGAGTCTCTTCAAAAACATCCCGAAACTCGTGGAGCAGGGTTTCTTTAAGTGATGATCCGCTGATGCTGTGAACGCCCGTGAAGCCCATGCCAAGGGCCCAGAACCATTTCATGCCCAGTAGACTTGGTAGGGGCTTGCTAACGACGGTCAGGGGCAGCTCTTTCTGGAACTCGCCATAGGTGACCCGGAACGTGCCCATGCCTTCAACGGGAACTCGGTTTCCCTGGTAGTCAAGTAGGCGGATTTTCTGACGGGACAGCTGGTTCTTCTGAAGCTTGGGCAGGAGTGCCTTGAGTGTTGACCAGGACATGATCGATAACGTAGACCCAGTGTCGATTTCCATTTCGCAGGATTTGCCATCGATTTCTAATTTCGTGAAGACTTTTTCCTCATCGGTTGTGCTGGCTTGGCCGATTCTCGTGCTGTAGGTCTCCTGTTTTTGAGGTTCGTGCCGTTTTCTCGCGCCGTCATCTTTGATTGGCTGTTTTGAACGAGCCGGTTCTGGTTGGTCGCGGTAGTCACGTGGCTTTCGACTACGCGGAAATTGAGCTCTGCAAACTTGTGCTAGGTGGCCTTTTCTATCGCAATGCCTGCAAATGATTTCTCTGTATTTACACGAATGTCTCTCGTGATCCCCGCCACAGCTAGAGCAGTTCTCGTGGCGGCAGGTTTGTTCGCTCAATTTCTTTTCTGTATGGAAGACGTCCTCGTCCGACTCTTCCTCTGTGCTGGTTTGCACCTCTTCTCTGTGGACGGGGGCTGTTTTCGGCCCGTCTTTGCTTGAACTGGGTCGCTGCAGCACTTCCAAAGCTTTCGTTGATGCCTCGTGTGCTCAGGCTTTGTCTAGCGTACCGGCTAGCGTTAGGTCTGGCTTGGCTAGAAGACGCCTTTGTAACCGGGTATCTCGAACCCCGCAAATCAGTTGTTCCAGCAACGCGTCGTCTAAGTCTCTGTAGTCACAATGCGTTGTGGCTTTTCGAAGCACGGCCACATAAGCACTGACCGGTTCTCCTTCTTTTTGAACTCGTTGCCAGAGTTCGTAGTGCTGAACGAATTTAGACGGAACTGGAGCGTAGTGGGCTCTCAGGTTGGCCTGAAGGACGTCCCAGGGAACCGTCTGGACTGGGGTTGGCTCACAGAGGGATTCGGCCATCTCGAATACATCTGGCCCGCAGTGGCTTAAGAACAGGGCCCTTTTTCTGTTCGCAGAGAGCCCTTGTATTTCGCTCGCTTCCAGGGAGCACTCGAACCTGGTCAGATACGATCCCCACTTCTCTCGGGTCGGGTCGAAGGGTTTTGGCGGAATGTAGGCAGACATGCCATGTCTCCGTGTTCGCTAATCACCCTGGCTGAAACTCCAAGCTCTTTTTGATTTGCCTCTTGTGGCCTGAATCCCACCTTCGTCGCCAATGTTGTAGCGCAGGAATAACGAGAGGCACAAGCAGGCTAGTAACAACAGCTCTTTAATTCAGGGTGAGACTTCAGCAAAGGAACACAGGCAACAGCCCTCTTTATATACTTTTCAGGGGCAACCAAGAACCAATCAGAATTCACTGTACATTTGAATTTCTCGCACAAAATAGATACATACATAACAGTTTAGGTCATAGAAAGAATTTTAAAGAATGTACTTAGCTTGTAAGAACATCAATTTGCCTTTTCCTGATTCCTTGCTACTTATGCATGTAAATGCTTGACTGCAAATTCATTATAAATTCATCATGGATCTTCTGATCCTTGTGTCATTGACTGCCTTGTCATATTTATTTCCTTATCAAAAAACACACACACACACCCAAAGTTCAGGTTTTTGGATAAATGAAATATCTGTATGTCTGTCTATCCAGCCTTCTATCTATTATAATAGATACTCTGCAAACTGCCTTCTCTCTGGACATGGAAAGGAAAAGCAATAAATAGCAAAGATTGAAGGCACCCTCAGATCATGAGCACCAAACTCGACTGCAGAAAATATGACTTCAGCAACAATGAGTGGTCAATGCTTGGAATGCACTACCCGACTCTGTGGTTTCATCCCCAAACCCCAAAAATTTTAACCTAAAACTGTCTAGTTGACCTCACCCCATTCCTAAGAGGTCTGTAAGGGGTGTGCATAAGAGCACCAGGGTGCCTACCCTCCCTGTCCTAATATTTCTTCTATTTGTATCTATTTTATGTATCCAATCCATGCTTAAACTTATTATCAAATATGTTCTTGACAAAATGAATGAATGAATGAATGAATGAATGAATGAATGAATGAATGAATGATGGGAAGCCAAAGATAGGAATTGAAACTCCAAGATCCAACATTACCTAATAGGAGAAAGATATGCTCCTGGTCAAATACTAAAAACATTCCTAGTTTTTGACCTCAGAAAATGTAGTTGAGAAACTGTCTTTAGGGAATTCACTTTATAGAGAATTGTTGTTACTGTGGGGTGGTGCCAAGGGGTACAGCATACCTAAAATGATCATTTGCCATTGACCACCGCAGCCGACATCAGTGATTAATTTCCAAAGAGAAAGGGGAAGTGATATCAAGGCTCACTCTAGAAGCAAAAGTTTCCTGATCAGGAATTGCTGCACTTTAATCCTGCATGCTTATTTAATGATGAGGAAGAGACACTCTTCAAATCCCAAAGAAGCTGAAGGTATGAATACTTGATAAGCAGGATGCTTCCTTGTTATCTTTCACTCCTGTCATTCCTCTCAATTTATTTTCAGTCCATTGTCTTAGTTATATACTCTCTTTACAAAAGTGAAGTGAGGTGGGGAATGGACCTACAATTCACATCCTTAACAAATCTTTATGTCCTTCTTATCTTTTCTTTAAAAGGTAACCCTTCTCCTCTCTGTGTTTCAATTGTCACACATCAGTCTTCACATACTTGATTTGTGACCAGATTTGAGAGATCTGCCAAAATAATGATGGCAATAAATGGAGTCCATGAGCATCCATCAAAAACACAAACATTCATATACAGACACATAAATGCACTTCTGCAAAAAAAACATTCAAAATTTTCAGAAATATTTTTTTCTGAAATATGTGTATCAATTAAAAGTGTTCGTAATAAAGCTAGCACTAATTTAAAGAAAGGCTTACACTGTGGAATTTTATCTTTAAAAAGTGGTATCAAGAAAAAATACAATTAAAGGATAAAACAGAATGATTTACATTAAAAAGAGTTGCTACAAAATTTAGGTTGAAAATAATGTAAATTAAGGGAGTTGCTCACAAAAACTATACACTGCACAAATTTTTCTAAATTATTTGATTTTAGTGGATTTTATTCAACTGTTAAAAAGTGAAAGGGGGAGAGATATTACAAGAATGTGTTCATGTGATTACTATTAGAATATATAATCATTTGCCTATTCTGTCATGTCAAAAATTACACTTCAATGACAGTTCAAATCACTGTTCTTAGAGGGAACAATGTGGTTAGGTTAAAATAGGATGTCAACTTTTTTCTTCATTTCTTACATAATAATTATCTAAATTAAACTAGCCAAAAAAAAGTGTCACCCTCTGGTTTTTATATTTCCATTTTATATTTCCATTTGCCACATATTTTAATTTGCTGACTTGTCTCTAAAGGGCCTGAAGAATATTAAAAATGAAGTGATTCTTGGTGAAAACCTTATAATTGAATTTTTAAAAAGACATTTTGGACTTCATTCTAAGAGCAGCAACCAGCCAACCAGATTTTACTTTCCTTTTTCTCCTGAATTATACAAAGGCATTGCTTATTTGATCTTTGTTTAAAATATGTAGACATCTAAATATTTGAAACAAGCTCATATAGGACATGAATTCATTTCATTGATTTTAAATCATTTTTTTTCTATTTAGTATCATGGAAGTGGATAGCTACCAATATGTCAACATGAAGAACTTTTTCATTAGCTGTAACTGTCAGAAGTATATTCAGAACTTTTTGCAATTGTTATGAATATTCATAAGATCATAAGTCTAAAATTGTTGCTATCTGAATCCTCTGAACTACAAATAAAAGAAATTCTACAAGCAGTGTTGCACTTCAGTGGTTAAACAAATTATTAGAATTACCATTGTCATTAATGCTGCTTTCTTGTGAGAAAACAAAGGTAATCAAGCTTTAGTGTCTTGAAAAGTTACACACACCCATATAAGTGAAGAGTCCAAGCCATTAGTGACCATAAGTAGTGCAATTGTATAATTTGAATTAGATGAGGTTTTCTGGAAACTGATATATTTTGAATTTTGAGTGCATTTAATAAGTACTTCCACAAATGGTTGCCAGAGCAAATTGTCTGGGAAAAAAAAGTCCCAGTAAGTTAAGTTTTTCCTTTTTTCTGAAATCAAGGATAAGAATTATTTCATTCATTGAAACACTTTAAATTAGAGGTCTTCAAACTTGGCAACTTTAAGACTTGTGGATTTCAACTCCCAGAATTCTCCAGCATAGCTGGCTGGAGAATTCTGGGAGTTGAAGTCCACAAATCTTAAAGCTGCCAAGTTTGAAGACCACTGCTTTAAATGGACACTTTCTATTTCTCAGAGTGAAAAAATAGGAAACTTATTTGTCTTTGTTGCAATATTTTCAGGATCAGACTCAATAAAGATAATAGAAGTTGTAGGTTTAAATATAATTCTCTTTAATCATAATAGGCATTCTATATTCGCTGAATATTCAAGATAGAAGCAAGGAAAATGGGGAGGATGGCTCCTTTTATATACAAGGGGCGGAGCCAGGAATGGGAGTGGTAAAATATGAATACATTAAAGCTCAAGTAATAAGTTAACCCCTGATGTTCCATATATACATTATTTACACATTAGAGAATAAGGCATTTACATCTGACAAATCCCCCTCTAAATGCCGGTTCGTTATACAACACCAGTTACATTCAGATTCAGGACAATATAATACATATAATTTAGAAGTTAAATATTTGTGTTGTTTAGAAGGTAAGGGTTTTGTTAATATGTCAGCTAATTGTTCAGAAGTATCACAATGTATTGCTTTGATGAATCCGTCTTGAGATAGTTGTCTCACGTGCTTAAATTTTATATCAATATGCCTGGACCTTTGTCCAATTGCATCGGATCTAGAAATTTCAATGGCCGCTTTATTATCTTCATGCATAATAAATGGTAAAGTAGGTTTCTTCCAAACATCTGTGATCAAATCATTGAACCATACAAGGTTATTTGCAGCTTTAGACAAGCAAACATATTCTGCTTCTGTGGTAGAGGTGGCTACCAGTTCTTGTTTACCAGTATACCAGTAAACTGGACAATCGTTCAATAGAAAAACATAACCAGAGGTACTCTTTCTGCATGATGTATCACCAGCCCAATCTGCATCAGCATAACAAGTAATTTTTGGTTCTTTGTCATTATTGGGTTCCAATATTAAACAAAAATCTAATGTACTTTTCAGATATCTTAAAATTCTTTTGACAGCTTCCCAATGATACAAGGTTGGTTTGCTAACATATCTTGACAATAAATTGAGAGGTAATGCAATATCTGGCCTAGTCCAATTAGATATATAAAGGAGTGAACCTATAACTGATCTGTAAAATGTGTTGTCTTTAAACTCAGGGGAAGATTCATCATTGTTTCTAAGAAAATCAGTTTGCATAGGTGTGTCACATGTTTTGGCATTATTTAAGTTACATTTGTTTAGGAGTTCAATGATTTTATCTTTTTGAGTAAGTTTGAATCCCCTTTTTGTTTTGTTAATTTGTACACCAAGGTATTTATTCACTCTACCTAGTGATTTCAATGAGAAGTGTTCGTTTAACTTATTTACAAAGATTTCCCTGCTCTCTTTATGCTTTCCAATATATAAAATATCATCCACATAAATTAATACAAATTCAATATGATCATTACTCTTTTTTACAAAGAAACAGTTATCAGCAGTGGTGGCGTTGAAATCCATGGTCTTTAGTACTTTTACCAAACAATCGTACCATCTTTTGCCAGATTGCTTCAATCCGTACAGACTCTTATTTAGTAACCAAATTTCGTTCTTATTAGTGTATTGACTGTGTGGTGCTCTTACATATATTTCCTTATCTAATTTTGCATGTAAGTATGCAGTCTGTATGTCATATTGAAACACGTCTAGATTGAGTGCAGATGCTACTACAAGAGCTGTTTTGACACTCTCTGTTCTCACTGTGGGTGAATATGTGTCAGTATAGTCTTCTGGATATTTTTGTGCATAACCTTGTGCAACTAGTCTGGCCTTGTATAAGGTATTACCTCCTTCTAAATTCTTAATTTTATAAATCCACCTGGTACCTATAATTGTTTTATCCTTAGGTGCGATCGCAGGTGTGAATACATTTAATCCTTGTAAACTTTTCATTTCTTTTTCCATAGCTAGTTCCCATTTTTCTCTTTCTTCACGGGGAAGTTTCAATACTTCCTCATATGTATTAGGTGTTATTTGTTCTCCATCCATATGCATAATATAATCTTTGTATTTATTTGGTATTTGGTTTCTATTATTTCTAATATTTCTTTCAGGTTTGCTATGGTTGTCATGCAAATATCTGGCTTCCTTTTTTGTTAATGTGTCTGTCTTTATTTTATGCTGACTATTTGTCCAAGTTTTGGTTTTGTTCTTACTTTTGTTAATATTTTGATTTTCTGTTGTTCCTTCCTCGCAAGATATATTATCTTTGCTTTTATTAGGAAAAATTTCATTAAGGTGCAACTTAGACCAATTGGCCTGCTCATGAAACACAGCTGTTCTGGATACTATAAATTTGTTATTATTATCGATGAATCTGTACCCTTTGGTTCCAGTTTCGTATCCCATGAATCTTAATCTCCTGGATACGTTTTCTCCCTTTCTCCTCAATTGTTTAGGTATGTGCACGTCTGCAGTAACTCCAAATATGTGCATGTGTGCTAATTTAGGTTTTCTATTGTACATCACCTCATATGGTGTCTTATTCACAATACTGGACCATGTTCTATTTTGAGTGTAATTTGAATAATGTAAGGCTTCTGACCAAAATTGTTTGCCTAAACCAGCATCCTCTAATGTGCATCTAATCATGGTTTGTAGTGTGGAGTTCTTTCTCTCTGCAATCCCATTTTGAAAGGCAGAAAATGGATTGGACGTGAAATGTAGCATCCCTCTATCCTTTAACCATTGGGAGAATTCTTTAGACATGAATTCACATCCCCTATCTGTCATAATTTGTTTTATTCTGATATTATGTTGTGTTTCTATGCGTTTGTAGAATTCCTTAAATTTCTGAAAGGTTTCATCCTTGTGCTTTAATGTGTAAACAAAACCATAGCGACTGTAATCATCCACTATTGTTAGGAAGTAACGTTTTCTATAGGTAATTGATGGAGTTAATGGACCAACTAAGTCCATATGTACCAAATCAAAAATATTGTTAGTTGATCTGTTAGATTTTTTTGGTCTAGGACTGGTTTTTAGTTTGGTGGATTTACATACTGAGCATTCTAAATAATTTTCACAATTTTTTATTTTTACACCTTCTGCGTGTTCAGTCATTTTTTGTACTACAGGAAAGCTAGCATGTCCTAACTTCCTATGTAAGATATGAGCACACTCATCATGAATTGGTTTACCTATTTTTGGTTTCTTCTCATTGTGTGTATTTTTGTTATCATGAGTTAATTTACATTCATCATTGTCACTGTTACTGACATTTTCATCATCTGCTTCAATACAATCTTCCATATTTGAATCAATGTTATGTAACCATCTTTCTTTGGTTATCAGATAGGGTAGACCCCCTTTTATCATCACAGTGCCTACATTTGTTTTGTTCTTTTCTATAGTTGCTTTCCCCTTTGAGAAAACTATATTGATGTCAGATTCTCTGCTTAGTTTTATAGCACTTAGTATGTTGTGAGGTATTTCTGGGATTAATAATACCCCCTCTATTTTCCCTAAACCAGGCAAGGTCACATTTCCTCTGCCTAATACTTGAACCTTTTCTTGATTAGCTACCTTTATCACAAACTTATCTTCTGTAAATGAAGATAATATACTTTTGTTATTAGTGGTGTGATTTGTTGCACCAGAATCAATAAGCCAATTATTGTTCTCATCTTGTTGTGTTTTGGTGCTGTCTTGTTTATTTAGCCCATTTAGTGACCCAGATTTTCTCTCTTTTGAATTTTCTCTACCCCCTCTACTTTCTCTGTAGTTTGGTGGACTTCTATATTTGTGTCTATCTGTGGAAGATTGTCTGTAATTGTATTTGCTCCTATATTCTGGCCTATGTCTCTCCCTTGGAACTTTGGGACAGTCTCTTCTACTGTGTTCCCTGGATCCACAATTGTGGCATCTAAAGGCTTCATTATATTTATCTTGAAAGACTACTTTCCTAAAAGATTTGTGTTCTGTTTGGTTACTGGAACGATTTTTTCTTGAATTGTCTTCTGCTATCAATTTGTTAGATAGACTTTCTATTGATAAATATCCCAAATTAATGGTATCTAAGTGTGACATAAAGCTATCCCATGATGGATCAAGTGAATTGATAATAACACTTTTCATAGTTTGATCTGAAATCACTTCCCCCCTCAATTGCAGCTCAGCTCTTATTTTGTTTAGATTTATCAAATGTTCACTTATAGAAACCCCTGGTTTCACTCTAGAAGAAAAGAAATCCTTAGACATTCTTGTGGTTGTGGCTACGCTATCGCTGTGAAATAGATTAAACATGCATTGAATTATTTCTGATACAGTTAGGTTTGGTTTGATGCTATGATACATTGCAGGAGACACGCTAGAAATTATTATGAAAAATGCTCTATGATGTAAACAGTCTATTTTTAAAGTCCAAGGTCTTCTTGGAGGACTAGTTATAAAGAATAGTAAATTTTCTTTCATAAAAATAACCTGAAGCTGTTGGTACCACTCTTGTAAATTAATGCCATCAACTCTAAGTTTTGGGAAGTCACTGGGTAAGTTCCCCACATTATTTTGTCCATTACTTACAACCTGAGGCAGTCCGTGGTCTCTCAAGTGCAGGAAATTACAGAACGGCATTGGGATGCTTGTAACGAGTCTGCGCGGTTCTCTGGCCAGTTCAAGTCTTTCGGGGCCGTCTACGTAGTTTTGCACATGCGCGTTGCTCATTTCTTCCTTGGCGCCGTTGTGGAAGGTTCTCTCCATTTCAGCTCTCTCGATCCGCTCCTCTTCAGATGAGTCGGTCTCTGGCTCGGTTTTTGGGGCTTTGGTGATGGCGGCGGTTCTTCTCTTTCTCTTGTGTGTGCTGGCACTCGATTCTGTCTGCGGTGTAGGACGGAATCGGCATGGCTCTCTGGGCTCGGGTGTCGTCGTTTTCGAAGTCAGGATGGGAGCGTGCAGGTCTTGAGTTGTCGGTTTGATTTCTTGCTTCTTCGTCGATGTCTTGGAGATTTTCAATCTTGGCCCAAAAGCAGCAAAAAGCGTTTTCATTGCTGACTTTACTTGAGACTTTGTTAAATCGTCTTCACTTTCTGATTTTGGTTCATCTGAAGAGTTTGAGACTTCTTTTTCACTTTCTTCGTCTGATAGTGTTTTTCGCGCCAGAAATTTTGAACTGAGCGTTTTGATTGGCTCTGCTTCACTCTCTTTTGAAGTTCGTTGAAACCAAGATGGCTGCCGTTCAAAATTTCGCGCGGGGTCACATCTTTTCTTTTTTACAACTATTTTCTCAGTAGTCATTTCACTCACAGTTTTTTGATCTTTGGGTTTTTCTTTAATGACGTTTTTCTCTCTCGCTGCTCCGCTGTTCCTCAGCATCTCCTGGAGGTCCGCGATGAGGCTTTCATCATTCTTTTGGCTTTTTAGTATTTTTAATATTTCTGACCTGAGTTCGTTATTTTCTATCTCGATTTCTTCCTGGTCGTTATTTTCACTCATCAGTTCTTCTTCTTCAGTGGTGTATTCTTCGGATTCTCTCGAAATCGCATTAGTGGATTCGTTGATCATCTCTTGATCAGTTTCTATTTCTTTGCTGTAGGCCCTGGTGTTGGGCCTATCTTTCTTGGACATTTTTAATTACTTATTGAGTCAATTAACCATCCTCTGCTACCAGCTTGTTGCAATATTTTCAGGATCAGACTCAATAAAGATAATAGAAGTTGTAGGTTTAAATATAATTCTCTTTAATCATAATAGGCATTCTATATTCGCTGAATATTCAAGATAGAAGCAAGGAAAATGGGGAGGATGGCTCCTTTTATATACAAGGGGCGGAGCCAGGAATGGGAGTGGTAAAATATGAATACATTAAAGCTCAAGTAATAAGTTAACCCCTGATGTTCCATATATACATTATTTACACATTAGAGAATAAGGCATTTACATCTGACAGTCTTTATGCCTTATTTGTCTTTATCCCCCATTAGAGGCTCATCACATAGTTGATATTCTGGTTGGAGCTTCAAGATAACAAAAGACCTTTCAAAATTCAATCAAAATTTAATAAAAAGATTTCCTATGTACAGATTTTCTAAGCTGAGAATTGACTTAGCTTTTGAATGCTACACTGTTACAATCCAAATAGCAATAGGTGGGATCAGGACAAAAGCTAAATTTGATTACTTTCCACTTAATTAAATTTAATTACAACTAAATACATTTAATACAATTATAGTACTGTCATGAATTTATTAATTCCTCATTATTAAACATGACATTTGGAAAACAAGTTCTGGAGATCTCAGGGGCATACCAAGTATTTCAAGTCTATTGGCAGCTTTGAGGGCTCAGGTTCTTTTAGCTGTAATGCCTTAGGCAACAAATGATGGCTTTATTTAAGAAATAATAATATTCAATATTATACTGCATTAAAAAGGAAGGAGGGATGTTGTGTTTCTAAGTTACATAGACAAGTGGAGGAGTTGGATTTATTCCATCTATAACAAACAGTTTTTTGCAGTTTGCACTTCCATTAGTGCAAGTCGGCCTGGAAACTTTTTGCAATTGTTTAACTAAAATGTAAAACTACATCTCACAATGTAAGACATGAGAAGGAAAAAAAAAATTGGGCAAATTTTCCCTTTAGGACCTGACCATGTCTTTGATGCTATGATTGAGCTCTTACACCGTCTTTTAGTAATAATATAGTCAGTTTGTTTTCCAAAGAATATAAGTAATAAACAGTGTGATCTTCTGACTGAAAGTGTCCAATTCTTTCCTCATCCCTTCCATGAACACCTCCTGTCACAATTAGGCAGCACAATCAGAACAGAGAGAAATGAAAGAAAATGAAAAAAGAAATTCCCAGAAGCCAGCAGTTTGGCAGATTGAACCTCACCAGGCTCAAGGTTGACTCAGCCTTCTATCTTTCCGAGGTTGGAAAAATGAGGACCCAGATTGTTGGGGCAAATATGCTGACTCTGTAAACCACTTAGAGGGGGCTGTAAAGCACTGTGAAGTGGTATATAAGTCTAAGTGCTATTGCTATTGCTATCATTCTTCAATAAATGCAATATTATAATTAAGTGAATAGCAAATAATCTGTATTTTTAAGAAAGCCATTCAGTGACATTACAATGAAAACTTGCAGCACGTTTTGTAATATCACTACAATGACACTTATATTTTAATGGGGTATAAAGAAATGACTTTGTAATTCATACATGTCCTATGGCCCATTCTTGTTGGGACATTAGAAAGCCTTAGATCAGTGATGGCTAACCTTTTTGCCATCGCGTGCCAGGAGAGAGGTGGGTTGGGGAGGTTCGTGCATATGTATGCCCACACCCATAATTCTATGCGCCCCCCCCTGCGCATCCACGCACAACCCCCACTCCTGGCATGTGATGGCCTAGTAGGCCCATTTTTCTTTCTTACCTGGCTCCAGATCCTCTCTATGCATCTGGAAAGGGCGAAAACAGCCTTTCCCATTCCCTCGGAGGCCCTCCGGAGGTCTGAAAGGGCCCATTTCCCAACTCCAGGTGGGACAGGAAGTGACTTTTTTGCTGTCCCCAGCCTCTCTAGGAGTCTCTGGAGGCTGGAGACAGCAAAAAACTGTTCCATTTTGGTGCGCGTTTAAAAAGCTACCAGTTCAGGTGAACCGGTAGTTTAAAAAAAGGACTATCCGACGATCACCTCTGCTGCGTGGTTTAGCTTTGCTAGAAAGCAGGATTTCCTGCTTTCTAGTGAAGCTAAACTGCATGCCACAACTGATCAGCCCCTCGCTGTTCTACTTATCTTCCCAAGCTTCCTTTTGGTGCATACTGCTTTTTAAATATGTAGCGTGCGTTTAGTGTGCACTGTGCATATGCAGGCAGTGCTTGTTTGGTAGCAAATCGGTTCAGATTTCACCCCTGCCCTACAGCTTCAGGCACCACTAACAGTTAGAGACAGCATCACATGGCTTACCAGGTATGGAGATGTGTAACTGAGTATCATTACCATACTGATGATATCTCAAGCCATGGTGCTAGATGATCTCACCCAGTGGCTGCATGTAGATGTTAAATAGGAGAATAGCAAGTAACAAGTCCTTTGGGATGCTGCAAGAAAGCAATCGGGGGTGTGTGTGTGTAGATCTCTCACTCCCTATCAACACTGATTGAGACCACTGATTGCTGGAAATAGATGCTGAACCAGTGCAAAACTGTGTCTCCCTGTCCAACTCACACAGCAGACCCAAAAGGATACCAGGGCTGACAGTACTGAAGGCCACTGACAGGTCAAGCAGAGCGAGAATGATTACACTACCCCCATTTCACTCTCACCAGAGATCATCAGCACTTGTGACCAAACCTGTGTTTTTCAAAGTTTTGCAACCACAGCATGTGGCATGACATATGAGGATAAATACATAACCCATAAACCTTAGAAATTTAAAGAAATGTAAAAAGTCTATTTAAATTTTTTTAAAAATAGACCCTGACTTATAAATTTTATTTAAGTTCAGTCACTTTAAAATATTTTTAGCTGAATGCTTCCTGCTTTTATATATGCAGATTTCCACTCCCTCAGAAGGAGGCAGAGGAATATAGCTTCAAACTTATATATTTCCTTGCTAAGATTTATGATTGTGAAGGCATTTTCTTTTACACACCTTCTCTGAAAGTGGAGAAAAGGGGGGAAAAAATAAAAAAGGATATCTGTTTTAGCCAGATCAATAACTATAAATCTGTACAAATGATCCCAGGTTTTATTTCATCCACTTTTATTGCAGGGCCCTGCCATCTGCCATACATATTTTGGCCATTACGCTAATTTACTTTGCAAAGACTAACCACCAAGTCAAAAATGTCAAAGGGCAATTGATTAAAGCTGTCTTTACTTTTTCCTTTTCAGCTAAGATTTCTTCTTTTAAGCTCTGAGTTGGAGTGATAATGGAATTTCATTTCTGAAGATAAATAAAAGGGCTACAATCTAAGTGTTCATAAATAAGGACTGTATTTTAAACTTTTTCTGTAATGCTGAGAGAAGAAAAGAAGGTAGAAACTGTTATTAAAATGACAGCTTTTTATTACTGTAAAGTACTGAGATCAAGTAGCTATTTTTCTTAAAAAGTTAAAAGATAATACATGTTTGACATTTCAATGAGAGGCTTGTCTAACAATTTCCTCATATATGTTTCTTAATCTTTCTAATATTAAAAAAGATACAATGTTTCTTTGGCTGATGAATCTATTCTTTGGCTGGTGAATCTATTCTTTGTTAACTCACTTGTGGAAGTGAGGAAATTTGACTAAAAGGAGATAATCCATCTATGGGTATTATATTCCCATCCTTTGATATTTTCTCATGTTACGAGAGGATCTACTGTATATACTCAAACTACAGCATTATCTATTATCTGTCAGTATAAAGAAGCATCTACTGTATATCTGTAAAGATATTAGTAAAAATAATAAGGGCAAAATTGAGGTATAAAACTTGAACATGGCCGAAGAAGACACTCAGTTTTTGAAAGGCATATCAAAAGTTACATTATAGAAAGTAGGTGAAACTAGTATATGGTAGTGAGGGTCAAGGCAATAACATCAATATTTAATTGACTGTATTTAGAATTTAATGCATTTATGATTTATATGATTACTCCCATGTATTTAACAATTTCCCTATTCATGATGTTAAAACTGATAACTTGTCAACAAAGCTGAGTGGGTGTTTGGCAGAACATTAAGGGAGTTACATGTGATCTGGAGTCACAGAAGGTGAAGTTTGATTAAGGAAAATATTTGAGCAGTTTCATTGCATTATAACTCCAATAGCATTTGTTAAAGTATAGCTAATGTTTAACCTAAAAGTTTTCTTCTGTCATTCTCCTCTCCACCAATTCTCTTTTAGATTTGGCATGGCACTTTTTACAGACAGCAAGCATTGAACATGGAAATCAAAAAGTGACTCTTAAATGTAAAGTTGAAAACTTATGTCTGCTTCCCAATATATTTTTACTAACATCTATTATGTGGTAGCACTGCATGAAACTTTGATTAAATATATTGAACTGAGTTTCCAAATTGAATAAACTCTCCAAATAGAGTGAGAAAATTGAATTAGACCAGAGCCTTTGAAGATTTTTTGGATAATTTGGTAAATCAATTTCACAATTCAGAAAATTGAATCAGTTTAATTTGAAATGTCAGTTCAAATACACAGTCATTATGATTAGTGACCATTGATTTCTCCTCCATAAATTTCCCTAACTTCATCTGAATGTTATATAAACATGTGACATAAAAGACTAGACATGAATTGAATTTATGAAAAGGTACTGCCACTTAATTGGGTGTCCTTAGATTCTAGTATAAGTAAAAGATAATATTTTAATGCAACAAAACAGGTAGTATTATCATTATGCTTTTTTTTTTCAAACTGTAGATCACATTTACAGTAAAGTTGTTGTGAACTGTTGGGCATCCTTTAAATTTATGTAAAAAATACATTAGGTACTTCTCTAAAAATATATTAGATATTTATCTAAAAAATTAGATACTTCTTTATCTTGACTTCTGCCTTCTTAAAAAATAAAGTAAAATACCCAAACATGATCATCTTTCTTCATAGGGAATTTATACCAATCCCTTGTTCGCTGCCCTTTACTTCTTACATGCAAGTACAGTAGTTAGGTATTTAAAATACAATAGTTAGGTATTTAAATTTTAAAAATCTAATTTTTCACAAACTAAAAGTACAAATCCATGAATAAAGATCTCAAGATGAGAGCAGTAGTCGAAGGCTTTAGTTTGGAGAAGGAGAAGGAGAAGGAGAAGGAGAAGGAGAAGGAGAAGGAGAAGGAGAAGGAGAAGGAGAAGGAGAAGGAGAATGATAACCCAGAGAGACTTTAAGAAAATGGTCATCCATTTTGTCATCATTGTCCTGCCATCTGTTGTATCTCCAAGTTCCTGTGCATATGCATGATAACTTGATTTAATTGAATGGAGGAACCCTTGCCAATAAAACGAATTACTTTTTAAAAACGTTTTTCCATCATGTGTATGTGCATTTCAAATATTTGCATTTTCTCTAGAGAATATATGCCAAGATTTTATCATAACACACTGAAAAATGAAAAGGTTTCATAGGATGTCAAGCAAGCAAGAACCAATATTGATACCTTCACTTCTAGAAATTCAATATGCAATATTTGTAATATAAATTTGCTATATTAATAAACTAATTTAGGATTTAAAAAATACCAATAATAGTTTTGATAATAGTTTGAAAGTTGTGTTGGGAAGGAAAGACAACATTCTTACAAAGGGAGCACATGGTAACTTCACAATCTTATTTACATATTAATAAAAATAAAAATGCAATGAAGAATCTTGACTCTTGGATAATGTTCAGATTGTTATATAATATAAACTGTTATAATTCAGACTGTTATAATAAAATAAAATAAAATAAAATAAAATAAACTGTAGTTGGTAAATCAGACACATACATTTTGTGGCAGTCATGATTTCTAATCTTGACTTTGAATCTATTGTTTTTAATGCTTCTCTGTGTGAGTTTCTCTTATTATCTGATTTGCTTTAAGCAATTATTATTAGCCCTATTTAATTTTACTATGGACATACATGCCTCAAGAGACAAATAAGTATTGGTCATTTGTGTTCATCATATGTCAGCATTGATACACCAATGTCATAAACAGAGTCAAAGTATTGTATATAGTCTTTGAACATATCATTTTTTTATAGTGGTGCTAGAATCCAAATCTGACAATCCTGAAATACAGCCATAAGTAAGGTTTATAGACAATATTTTAAAAATGTATATTCATGACTGCTCAGAGAATTCCCTGTGAATTGTATTTACTTGGGCTGTGTTTCTGGGCGTGTGTGTGTGTTTAACTATTGGATTGATTTTAATGAATCACCTTAAATCAAGCAAACATTTTTCAGTTTGAAAAAAGAGGGATTGCTTAATGGACAACAGAGAAGTACTGTTCATGGCATCAAATAAATTTAATGTTGGAGAGATGAAAAACTCTAATGTCTTCAGTTCTGAAGCATTAGAGGGTTCATGCATAAACCACAGGCACTATTGAAGTAAGCTTGCTGTGATCTAAAAGCAGCAATCCCTGAATGAGCAAAAGAACAGAGCTAAATTAAGCAAAACTTGCATCTTGAATAAGATGAATGTCAGTAGGGAGGAAAACAGAAAGGCTATGGCACTTGGTCTCATTCCCAAATGCTAAGGCCAAACCATTTGGTTTCTTAATATAGACATTGATCTAAAGAAACCAAATGGTGTGGCCTCAACATTTGAAAGTCAGACCAGAGAGACAGGGGTCAAGTACTCAATCAATATTGAAGCCTACTGGGTTACTTTCAGTCACTCTCTTTCAGTCACACCTCTGTTACAGGGAAAATAAAAATGAGAACTGTCTTTGCATGTTGAGGAAGGAAGGAAGGAAGGAAGGAAGGAAGGAAGGAAGGAAGGAAGGAAGGAAGGAAGGAAGGAAGGAAGGAAGGAAGGAAGATTGAGGCAATAGTCCTCAAATGTAACATTTGTATTTTTATTGTTGCATTGCTATACCACTACCAGTTTATTATACTGTTTATTTTAACGTTACTAAAATCCACTTTAGGATGGCTTGAATTTAAGTTCACATTATAGTTAATCAAACAATCATAATTAATTTTATCAAGAAGTCAGAGTTAGCAGCAATTCTACTTCCTGTGAAAAATATATCTCATAAAAAAAATGACCCACTTCCAAATAAGCAGAATGTACAAAATCTTCTTTGTTCTTTTTAATAAAATGAAATTTGCTCTCTATCTCCATATGGTAACTTTCTCTTCGAAAATAAAAAGGACAATTACTCATGTATTACAATTTTGTAGCATCTGATTCCTACTTCCTTTAATTTTCCTAATTGTATTAGAAGATACTGGGTACTTCTGCACCAGTGGTGAGTTGCTTCCAGTTCGCCCTGGTTTGGGCAGGAGACTCCACCCACCCACCCACCCAGACGTCATCAAAAATGCTCGGTGCATATGCAGAAATCCCATGCGCACTACCGATAGCGAACCGGTAGCGCTGGGATTTGAATCCCATTACTGTTCGGCACTGCCCTATTAAGTTGCTCCAATGCCTATCCCTTGCTGATGATGCTAGACTCAGAACCAATTAAGAAAGTTCTGTCCAGATTGGGATATTTTAATAGTGGCTTGTCAGTAGCTAAGCTCTTACTGTCAGCTTCCATGGTCCTCCACTGGATAGTTTCCCTACTGCTAAACGTCCCAACTTTCTGTGCAGTTGATTACAAAATTAAAAATTAAAAGCATGTGCTTTTTATTTTTACACATATGCACCCACACTCAGACACAGAGAGATCGAAGAGCTTTAAAATAAAAATACCTTCCTTGCATTTGTCCAGGTTGTTCTTTTCATCTTTGTTGCACTCAGAAACATTTCATAGCAACATGGTAATTACAGTATCTTCCTATCATCAAGTTGGATTATGAAACCTAGCAAATTAAATAAAAATGAATACATATATACATACATTCTGTTTATATTTTCCAAACTATCCAGTTTTCCATAGGCTTTTTTTTTTAAAAAAAATTCCCAAGTTCATCATTCTTTTATTTTTTGCCTAAGGCTCTCAAATAGTCAAAATGAATAAAGACATGTTAAGGACTTTATATACTTAGGGCCTGCCTTTAAAAAAAATCCAGTTCGGTGGTTTACTTTGAAAAATAGTGAAAAATTGATAGCTCAGGGGAAGAGAAATAGTAATTAAAACAAATCTCCTGTATTTTTGCTAGTAATCCTTGGCAGCATGTGCAAATGTTGTAATCACTATAGTACCACTTCTATAATAACAAGCTTGGCAGAAATTGAGAAGCCAAACCTGGGGAAATACAAGAAAACAACATTTATTTCTCACAATGGGCGAATGGCTGCAAAAGTTGATGGCGTTAGCAGAGATGGCTAAACTAACTGCTTTAAAATTAAAAAAAAAATACAATTACTTTTGTTTCTACTTGGAAACCACTTGTGCTTGAGGTTGAAAAAAATGAAACTACCAGTTAGATAGGTTTGTGGTTATAAAAATGGCTAGTTTATATTATTATGTCAAAGTAAGTTGAGGTTTGATGTTATTGATGTTATTATGTTATCCTACATAATAGGATAACAACTCCACCAAAGGGAGTTGAAAGTCAATGCCTTTTCTTTCTTTCCCCACTTTTCTACTTTTTCTACACTTCCCTTTTCCCTCCCTTATTTTTCCCATTATTTTCTGTTGTATTTTATATTATAAACTAAGAAAAGAAGAAAATAACTTGTATTTAAAACTGGTTATTCTATGTGTCCATGTTGCTAGTTTAACTCGGTATATATTAATAATGAAAAATAAGCCTATACCATTTCTATTCAGTCCAAGTTTAATAAGTCTGTTCTGATAGAGCTAGGCCACTTGCAATTAACAGAATCAATAATTCTGTTCTGACAAAGATGGGCCACCTCAAGATAATGTCAAATCTCTTGTCTGAGATCACATCCATAGCGAGCTGACCAGGGGTGGGTTCTATTTAACTTTACTACCAGTTCGCAGCGGGGCTGCGCACATGCACTTGTTTCGCTCGTGTGCGCGCACTCTTCTGTGCATGCACAGAAGCATTTTTATGACGTCGGGGTCGGTGGGTGGAGCCTCCCACCAATTTTACTACTGGTTCTATAGAACCGGTGTAAACCGAGGGCAACCCTCCCACTGGAGCTGACCCTTCCTTACAGACTGATGCTTGGAAGAGGAAAAAAAATAGGAAGTTGAGAGTGAATTGCTTATGTTCTTCTCCTTTTAACTCACCTACCAATTTACCATGTGTTACACCAATAGATTAGTCCTAAGGGAAGGCATTCCACAACCTGGCAGAGGAGAAAAGTTGGTGATATCAAGTTTATGTCATCTTCTAATGTGGCCAATTCATAATTTGCCATTATGAGTTTCTCATCCTTATATTGATTTGTAATAGGAGAGCATATTCATGTTGTAATCACAAAGTGTCATGCTATTTTTAAAGTTCTGAATTATGGTTAAATTAAACATACTGACCCCTTCCACCATCTGATGGACAAAATCCAGACTCCTCTTTAGAGCATATAAGAAAACCAAGCTAATTAGGAACATTGTGTCTTCCCTATATTAGCTAATTTACTCCCTGATCCGCATAATACTTGACTTGCCTAACTTCACATTCTCCCACTGAGGTCAATTAATATTAAGCATCCACTTTAGTGCTGCATATTGTATCGTACCTGTCTGATGATATTTGGACAATATTTCATATCTGGGTCAAGTTTTATACTCACCAGTAGCGAGTCAATTAAGCCTTAGAAAAGAAAATGTACTCACTGAAATATAATGCATGGCTTAGGACAGCAGTTTTCAAGCCTTATACATTCAGGGACATTTACCACTTCAATGTCACCTATATAATATTGGGCATGGAATCGTTGTTGAAGACAATCCCACACCAGAACCTATAGTATTTATGGAAATTCAGTGCATCATGTTCAGGCCACACCAATCCCTTTTTTGTCCCAAAGCTGCTGAAACTTCCTAAACCTGCTGTTGCTGAAAGATTCTTCATGACATACTTTTCTGTCTTTCAGTGGGAAACACATGAAATAATTTGTAACATCTAAAGTAGACTTTGTAAGGACCGCATGTACATAAGCAAACATATTCAAAGAAACCCAGAAGTCTTTTCTCTGAAAAAAGAGAGTCACCTTATTGTACCTTCACCCTCTTCTCCTCAAAATGTCAAATAAAGTATCCCATTAACAACAGATTCTCCACTCTTGTTCTTTGATATATTATCCTAGACTTAAGGCTGCAATATAGAACTTAATGATGTGGCAGAAACACATGTACACATAATTATTCACCTACTTTAGGATCTTGCAGACTGCCATTTTGGAGCCTCTATTTGAATACAAAACATATCCAAATCTTCACACATGGACTGAATAACTAGTAGTTAGTAGTCTAGGACAACCAACTGGCAAAAGTATATAGTTGCCCACTTCCTTCCTATCCACTGCTGAATGCCCATTGCTTTCTGGGTCCCATCAAAGGCATTTTTGTAGAACACAGTTCATTTATAGCAGTAAAAAAAAAATGAATAGAAAATAGTTGCATTGGGTGTGCAATGCATTTCCATATGGAATGCAAGCTGAACAAAAGTGCCAGCTGTGCTCTTTCACAGAAGATAATTTCAAAATAAAAAGATTGATGAATACTAAGGAATGTAGCCAGCAGTAATTGACATTTTCTAGGAAAAAGAGGCTCAGTCAGTAGCATACATTTTGCTCTTTTGTTGTTATGGTCTGAAATGTGTAATTCCAGAAAAAGAGAAAAGTCAATGTATTAGCCAACATTTTCCGTGATAGTAATCAGTTGTGGCTCAGTCTAGAACCAAGATAATTTACACTATTAGATGAAATGTTACCTCAAAGCTGGAAGTCTGAAGTGGTATTCTGATGAATCCATTTCAAAGGAATTTCAATCAATATTATATACTCTGAAAAATTCAAAAGAATGAGACAAGGAAAAATAACATAAGTAGATTACAGATATTTATATAATTATGGCATATGATAGAGAGAAATTTTCAAAACTAAAATTACAGTAATTAGATTTAAATAATTGTCATTTCAGAGACCAATGGCATACATTCATCATATAAATAACATTAATTATCAGTAGAACTAGAGATGACTATTAAATCAGATTATTAAAAACAGAATAAATTCATGTAGATAGACTCAATTTGGCATCAGACTAGAAACTGGGTGACTACTCCTGCCTTAGGCATAAAGCCAGCTGGGTGACCTTGGGGCAGTCACTTTTTCTCAGGTCTTGAAAAGGGGCAATGGCAAACTACTTCTGTAAAACCTTGCCAAGAAGGCACTTGTCCAAGCAGTCTCTGAGATTCTAAACAGAAGAAAAAATAAACTATATATACTGGTGTCAAATCTCAGGCAGAATTTGCATTATGATATCATGTGATTATTTTGAAAATCTTAGTTTGCTGTGGATGTGCACATGTGTTGTTTTTTTCTAATATGCTATATGCAGATATGCAAGAAGAGTGTAAAAGTAAATGAATCTTAAATGAAGAGTGTAAACATAAATGAACATTAACAGAATCTTGCAAATCCAAAAGTACAAATTTTCCACCTTGTTTTAACCTTCTGATTAATTAGTGTAGGTCCTTCCTAAGTTTCTTTCCCTGACCGTTAAGCCCTTCTGGACTACCCT
This sequence comes from Pituophis catenifer annectens, assembly GCF_029215685.1. Taxonomy (NCBI): domain Eukaryota; kingdom Metazoa; phylum Chordata; class Lepidosauria; order Squamata; family Colubridae; genus Pituophis; species Pituophis catenifer. The sequence continues at coordinate 97,371,490 of NW_027256884.1, read as the reverse complement.
TCCTCCTGTCTGATTGTTTCCTGGGCAGAATTTATTTTCTTTGCTCCCTAATGTCTTCCTACACTCCATTACAGAGAGCAAAGTAGTTTGGTAGTTCCCTCAGGTAAGTATTTGGGATACTGCAAACAAAGTTTTAACTGGCAATGAATTCTGAATGTTACTGGCTGTTTTGAGCAAATCAGAATTTTTCACAACAGGATTACAAAGCAGCTTGGCCTGCAATTCTGAGCACATATTCTATGGAGCAAGCTTCTTTTTGTGCCATGATATTTATTTCTGAATAAACACACATAGGGAATTGGTTATAAATCCAAGGTCTGAACTCCTTGAAGACAGTCAAATAGGATATAGAAGATGCATATTTCTCAACTATTCCCAAACATTCATGTTGAATTATTCCCCAAGAGAAAAGTACTCATTCATCCACGAATATCTCCTGTTCTTAGATTTATGCATGCTATTTATTCATCCAAGGATATGTCCTGTTCTTAGATTTATGCTTTCGAACATATTGAAATATGAAAAAAGAAATGGTCCTTTGATCTGCATGGTGAAATTAAAAGTTATATGAATATGATTACAAGTAATGTACATGAATGCAATCCATTGAAAATGATTTAAAATTAATTTAAATAAGTGCATGTATTGAAGGGAATTGTTGCTTGAAGAGCTTTATATTATGTTAGCTTATTTTTTTTGGGGGGGGGCGGTTAATATGAGATTAAAGCTACTGTTTGTTTTTATTAAATTCCAAAGAATTCCTGCCAAATTCTTGTAGTAAAGATAGACATTACTATATCCATGGTTTCTGGGGGAAAATGTATTTCAGTTTAAGCTAAGCTTTCCCAAAGTAGAAGAATCAGAGATTTCACCTATAAAACATACTGATTGTGACAATGGCCTATCGTCCAGAAAATCAAAACAGCTTTTCATTACCTAATCCAGCTTCATATAATTATAATTTTACAGCTTCTAATTATACAATCATAGTAATTGCCTTTTAATGCATCCTAAATGTGTATTGAGCAAGTATGGTTTCATCTGGCATGGATAATCACATAGAAGGAAATATAGGTGTTGATTGAATTATGTAAGAAAGGGCTAAAAATGTGTATTAGAAAAAGAACCATTATGGTTTTTGGGAAGGTATAAAAGTTGGAAATCATAGGTTATGAGAGTTTCATGTTATGCTTCATTGATAATGGACGAATCACTGATGAATTTTGAGAAAAAGTTATACAATATTCTGAATGAATGTGATCCAGTGATACTTGGAGATTCAATGAATAGGAACAAGACAAAAAAACAGTATTTAAGAAATGTTTGGACCATTTGAAACCCCAAGAATGAATGAAAATCAGAGTATGAGAATATTTGCTTAGAAAAAGATACATTTAAAATACTGTATATGCTTTAAGCATGTGTGTAAGTATACACACATATACAGCTATGGCAAAAAAGGAATGTAAATTTAAAAGTACAGTAGAACCTCTGGTCACAACCATAATTTGTTCCATAACTTTGGTCGCAACCCGATTTGGTTGTGACCCGAACCTAATTTTGGAAATTTGGAAATTACAAAAAAAAAAAAAAAAATTGGTGTGGAAAGAGAAATCACCCGCAAAAAAAAATGTGAATTTTTTGGTCGGAACCCAATTTTGTCGTGGTCAGAAGCATTTGTGACCAGAGGTTCTATTGTATGTTTTATCTGGACAAAAATGAGAGATTAATGATGGGTAAAATAACAATGAAAAGTTGTGAATGAGGCATGGATAATTTCTTGATGGTATCAAGAACAAATCAACATGAAACAAAATAAAAGAAGTAAAATACAAATAGAAAATAATTATTTCAAAGACCGTTGCAAATAATGCAATCAAAGAGAGCAGGAAGTAGTTAAGATTAAAAGAAGCAAAGATAATAGAGAGCAATTTTTCTAGAATAATATTTCACAGTGAGTGGAAAGGGCTAAACAAGGAGCCTTCAGAAGAAGGAATAGGACTAAAAAAGAAGAAATATGAAAATATTGGGATATAGAGGAAGCTGGTCATATTCACTGAACAGCCAAATGAAGGTTGGTGGCTGAATACATTAATAGTAGAATAGTGTGTAATTAACAAAAGCATGTCTGAGATGAAATGGAATAGTTAATAGTTCAGTATAATCAAAGCATAAAACAGAAATGTGCTATCTTTAATATAATTATGAATAAATGTATAATGAATGCTTAGATGTATTTTGGCTAAAATCTGAATATGCATGCACTTTTTATATGGCGATGATTCCCTGATAAAGGAAACTAAGATATCTCTCACTGCAGGCAAGGGAGCAATAAAGGACAGAGATGGGAATGAACTGAATGATTAGAAGCAATCAAAAATAAATGAAAAGATTACACTCAGGAATTTATAAGTGAATATATAGAGAAGGAATAATGGATATATTGGATACATTGAGAACCACAATACTAATACGTGAATTTGATTAAAGTGAGCATGGTATGTTTACGTTTAAGCAGCATGTCTCTTACTATGTAAAAGTTAGTAAAATAATCTTGGTAAAGATAAACTGTTAGTAAAGCAATTGATATATTAGCCTAGAATTAAGGGGGTGCATCCTGGTGAGAGTGGAGACCAGTGGTGGGATTCTACCGGTTCTACCCGCTTCAGGCGAACTGGTAGTGGCGGTGGCAGCAGGCTCCACCCACCTACCCGGACTTCATCATGGACGCTCTGTGCATACGCAGAGGTGACGTGCATGAGCGAAGTGAGCTCACTCACATTTCCAAAACAGTAACGAAGGTAAGTGAATACCACTACTGGTGGAGACATCTCAGGAAACAATAATACTGAGATGTGCATGTGTGCTTTGTGCTTGGTAGAGCAGAAAGAGATAAGATATGTGCCTGATAGAGTAGAAGGGGATCGATTGATTAATAAATACAAGTTTAGAGGATGATGTAGTTGTGTACCTGGCCAAGTAGGGATCCTCAGGTGACCTGGCCACTTCGTATTCCATATAAGATAAAGAATGTGTGTTTAACAAATGAGATTTTGTAACCATGCTATTTCCCTATTTTCTTGCTTTGAACTGTATAAAAGTAAATGGAGAACACTTCTCTTGGTCTTGGCTCCTTTGAGGCTAGAACTCTTTTGCTGGATTATTCCAGTAAAAGAAGCTAAAAACCATACAAAAGTATGAAGGCTATTGCTTAACGCATTGTAAGCCATCCTGAGTCTCCGGAGAAGGGCGGCATATAAATCAAATCAAATTAAATTAAATTAAATTAAATTCCTCATGTCTGGGGGACTTATTTGCTTCAGCACCATACTAAGGCCCATTTTGGGGACAACACAATCAGGGTAAAAGCATGGTTTAAATCCAAAACAAGCAGAAAGTACCTATAACCAGGCCAGATATATACGGCCATAATTAACATTAGTCTAAAGAAGGGAGACAATCAGACTTCCATTTTGGTTACTATAGCCATTCCCCATAAAAAGAATATTAGGCTCCTAGTAAAACTAATGTTAGCCTTAGTGCTGGGCTGACACAATAGCACAGAAAAAGCTGCTAAAAATAAAGGCCCTAGAACAATATACTGGTAGGTCTTGGCTAAGTCAGCACCAGGACAAAAATTTCAGAACTAGATCAAAATATATGAATGGCTGGAAACATCAGTGTTCATCCTAGTCCCAAAGTTGGATGATCCATGCAACTTTTAACATAACTATTCAATAGCAATAGCAATAGCAATAGCAATAGCACTTAGACTTATATACCGCTTTACAGTGCTTTACAGTCCTCTCTAAGCAGTTTGCAGAGTCAGCATATTGCCCCCAACAATCTAGGTCCTCATTTTACCCAACTCAGAAGAATGGAAGGCTGAGTCAACCTTGAGCCAGGTGAGATTTGAACTGCCCAATTTGCAGGCAGCCGACAGTCAGCAGAAGTAGCCTGCAGCACTGCATTCTAACCACTGCGCCACCATGACTCTGCTGTGGTCCGCCAGCAGCCTGCGGAGCTGGCAGTGGAGTCGGACAGTGAGGAGGCTGGGGAGGAACATGGGCCAGTCCTGGAGTCTGGGGAAGGCCCGGACGAGGACTTTGCATCGGAAGCAGAGATGGGTCCAGGGCCATCTGGGAGTGATATGCGGACTCTGGAGCCCCAAGAGTTGGACAGCAGAGAGGCAGAGGAACAGGAGGAGCCTGTTCCTAGTGCATGCATGCGCAGAGCTGCCAGAAGGCAAGAGCAGCTAAAGCAAAAGGGATGACTCAGGAGTAAGGCCAGGAGATGATTGGCCCCTCCCATAAGGCTTAACAGAGAAACAAAGGCACTTGGGGCCTTTTGCAGGAAAGCAACGTTGCTAACTCTGTTTCCAGTCAGCATCTCTTGTTTGTTTCTGAACTTCGTGGGGCTTTGCCAAATAAGGCCTTTGGCAGGGTGTCAAAGAAGATAAAGGTTGGTGATTATCCTGAAGGACTTCTTCCATAGAATGAACATAATTCTGAGAATGAACATAATTTTCAGCTGTTACAATAAAATAGGTTTGTTTGGGATTAATTGTGTCTTGTAATGACTCAGTAAGCCTAGGTCACAACAGCTCACCACAGCTCACCATGGTCCCTGATATCACATATCAGGTATTTGTTGAAAAATCTACAGCAATGACTTAGCCCAATGATAGAAAAAGAGCTACCTGCAGTACAGGCTGATTTCACAGGATGAAAGTACTTAAGACAGCATTGCAAACTCTGTCTGATGAGTCGTGGAGGAAACATGTGAATTTATGTATATTTATGCTTCATTGACTATAGCAGTGATGGCTAACCTTTTTGCTGTCACGTGCCAAAAGCGGATGGAGCACGGGGGGGTCTCACATGTGTGTGCCCACACCCATAATTCAATGTGCCCCCCCATGGATGGGCGTGCAACCCCCCTTGCTCCCCCCGCTTTTGGCACGTGATGGCCCAGTGGGCCCGGTAGGCCTGTATTTTGCTCTCCCCAAGCTCCACAGCCTTTCTAGGAGCCTGGGAGGGCGAAAATGGCCTTCCCCACCCCCCTCCAGAGGCCCTCTGGAGGCCAGAAACGTTTGCCAACTAGAAAGAAACTAGAAGGCTCTGGAGAGCGAAAAATGGGCCTTCTCCACCCACCTCTGGACGGCCTCCAGAGGCTGGAAACAGCCTGTTTTCCAACTTCCAGTGGGCCCGAAGGTGAAGCTGAACTACGGCAATGCTCATGTGCCCACCGATATGGCTCCATGTGCCACCTGTGGTACGCGTGCCATAGGTTCGCCATCACAGGACTATAGCAAAGCATTTGAGTACATTAAACACTCAGGAAAAAGTTAACACTTGATTAAGTTAACAAAATGCCTATACAACAACCAAGAAGTCAATGTCAGAATAACTTTGGACATACAGACTGGTTCATGGCTGAGACAGATATGAAGCAATGTGCAGCACCACTTTATTCAATTTCACAGAGAAGCAGTTTGGAGAAAACTTATATACAGTTTCAAAAAAAATACCCTACAGCATGTACAGTATGATGAGAAAAGGATAAATACATTTTAAGATATATCAATTGTGGCAGAGTGTTAGCTGGTAGCTTGCGAGAATTTATACTTTCTTTAAAGAAATGAAAATGATTGTGATTATGTATGTGCTCTTAACCACTTCATGATTTGGAAATGAGGGTTGGAAAATGCATTGCTTGCCCTTTGGAACATTTAGTAGCTGAGATTAGATGAGCCCAGTCCTGCTGGCCTTATAGAACACTTAAGACCTGGCAGATTGTCCATGCATGGGGGCCAAAAGGTTAGTTGAGTTTGTGAAGTTATTCTTCTGGGGTTCATTCTCAGCTGTCATTTTCTGCTTTTCTGATTTTATTGTATGCTTTTTATTATTTCTGCTGCTTGTTATTGATGTTTTAAACTATGTTAGTCACCCAGAATCACTTTGTAAGATGGACAGCTAAATAAATCAAATCATAAATAAATATTTTGACTGAAATGAAGTTGAATGAAATGTAAATGACTAAGAAGTTTATGTGGTAAAATGAGAGATATGGTCAAGAATAATTCTATGCTGTATAAAAAATGACGGGCCAGTACAGAAGAATTATATTGAGGAGGTTTGTTCATACAGAGAGAAGGAACGTCAGGTGGAAGTTTAAATAAATTTTAAAAGACTATGTATGAAGAATTGTGTATATGTGATAAATTTTATTTATTACTTTAACTGCCTTTCTTTTTCCTTTTTCCTTTTTCCTTTTTCCTTTTTCCTTTTTCCTTTTTCCTTTTTCCTTTCCTGTTTCCTTTTTCCTTCCTTTCTTTCTGCTCTTTCTTTCTTTCTTTTTTGCTTTCTTTCTATTTACTTATTTCAAACTTATTACATTATTGACTTCGTATTTCTCTCTCCTTTTGTGTGATCTGTATAATACTTTTATTCCAAAAGGGAATAATTTAATTTAATTTAATTTAATTTCGAATTTATATACCGCCCTTCTCCCTGAGGACTCAGGGCGGTGTACAGCCAAGATAAAAAACATAGAATACAAATATTAAAACATTTAAAAATATATATAAATTTTGGCCCAAAAATTAAGAATCACAGACTAATTAAAAGAATTTTAAAATTTTAAAAATTTCTTCTTAGGCCAACCCGGCTTGCTGAAAAAGATAGGTTTTCAGGGAACGACGGAAGGCATTGAGTTCCTGGATTCTTCTTATCTCCGGGGGCAACTGATTCCAGAGGGTGGGAGCCCCCACAGAGAAAGCCCTCCCCCTGGGGGCCACCAGCCTACATTGTTTGGCTGATGGCACCCTGAGGAGGCCCTCTCTGTGGGAGCGCACGGGTCGATGGGAGGTCATCGGTAGCAGCAGGCGGTCTCGGAGATAGCTAGGCCCTATGCCATGGAGCGCTTTAAAGGTGATAACCAACACCTTGAAGCGCACCCGGAAGACCACCGGGAGCCAGTGCAGCTCGCGCAGGAGCGGTGTTACATGGGAGCGCCATGTTGCTCCCATCACTACCCGCGCTGCTGCATTCTGGACCAGCTGGAGCCTCCGGGTGCTCTTCAAGGGGAGCCCCATGTAGAGAGCGTTACAGTAGTCAAGGCGAGAGGTGACGAGAGTGTGAGTGACTGTGCACAAGGAATCCCGATCAAGAAAGGGCCGCAACTGGCGAATCAGGCGAACCTGATAAAAGGTCCCCCTGGTAACAGCCGTCAGATGTTCCTCCAAAGACAGCTGCCTATCCAGGAGGACTCCCAGATTGCGAGCCCCTTCAGTGGGGGCCAAAGACTTGCCCCCAATAGTCAGTGATGGAGTCAACTGACTATATCGGGATGCCGGGAGCCATAGCCACTCAGTCTTGGAAGGGTTGAGCCTGAGCCTGTTCCTCCCCATCCAATAACCCATTTTGTAAGTATATATGCCTTTTATTGCATTATAGTGCTAGCAACTTCTTTAACCAGTAATTAATTAACAGGCATTGAAATAAATGTCAAATGAATGTACATGTTTGGACTTTTGTGCAAATTCAAAAATATTTGATTGTGATATATTTCTGCTCTGACTAAAACATCTATATAAAACTGATTTGTATCACAATAAAATTTAATTACAGTTGACTCTCAGAATCAGAAACTTAAATTATATAATTTGGAGATCCTTCTTCTCAAAAGAGTTATTAGTTTAATTTGAGACAGATTCTTCCCTGATCACTTGCTTACTTTTTTCTGTCTGGAAAAAAGTTATCTGGGATAGATGATTTTAATCTGGGATAGATATTTTACTTTCTCACTCTCACTTACTCCAAAAGCAGTGAAATAATAAACCAGGCAATGGAATAGGAATGTGAAGGATGATTTAAAAAAGAAAGGCATGTGGAGAATGGAAGGAAGCCAGGATTTCAAGTAGCTGAGCATTTTATCAGTAAAATAATACGGTTGGAGTCTACTAAATGATTGGGAATTATTTACAGTTTTAGTTATCCTGATGCATCATTATCCTGATGCAATGATGTTCAATTTGTCCTAGAACTGGACTAACTATTTTCTGTTTGGGAGAAAAATAATTTTGATTTTATGTTCCTATTTTTCAATGGAGAGAGTGCAGCATCTCACTTCATGTACACCCCACTATCCTCACAAAAAGTGAGGATGGTTTTCTATTACTTTATACTGATGTAGACGGCAATTATTTTCTAATGATAATTGATTGGGTAGGGTACATTCCTTCTCTGTTAGTACTTCCGTCTTCTGTAACTTTCTTTTCTAAGATTGGAGAACATTTTACCAGACTGAGGAGATTGGAAGAATGATAAAATTAACCCCAGTATTTGCCAGAAAGTTAAATCTGAACTGTTTTATTTGCCAAGTAATTATATACACATTGTAGTAACTTAACACATTGCAGTATAAGGTAAGAAATAATGCTACTATAATTCACATATTAAATGTATGTTAATGTTGTTTTATTTACAGTGCTGGATTAGCCAAAAAAAAAAAAAAGTTTACATCCTAAACAAATTGTAAAGCCCTATATCACTTATCTTGCGAGCAAACTAGCCTAGAGGCCTAGTAATAATAGAACTCCATATTATTTAACGGTGGCTTCAGATCTAAATTAGAAGCCTGATCTCCTAAGACATAAATGTAAAGTTGTATTTGTGCATGCCTATCATCCCAGTGTATGATTTGAATCAGTGGTGGGTTGCTACTGGTTAGCCCGATTTAGAATAGAATAACAGAGTTGGAAGGGACCTTGGAGGTCTTCTAGTCCAACCCCCTGCCCAGGCAGGAACCCTACACCACTTCAGACAAATGGTTATCCAACATCTTCTTAAAAATTTCCAGTGTTGGGACATTCACAACTTCTGCAGGCAAGTTGTTCCACTTATTAATTGTTCTGTCAAGAAATTTTTCCTTAGTTCTAAATTGCTTCTCTCCTTGATTAGTTTCCATCCATTGCTTCTTGTTCTACCCTCAGGTGCTTTGGAGAATAGTTTGACTTCCTCTTCTTTGTGGCAACCCCTGAGATATTGGAACACTGCTATCATGTCTCCCCTAGTTCTTCTCTTCATCAAACTAGATATACCCAGTTCCTGCAATCGTTCTTCATATGTTTTACCCTCCAGCACCCTAATCATCTTTGTTGCTCTTCTCTGCACTCTTTCTAGAGTCTCAACATCTTTTTTACATCATGGCGACCAAAACTGAATGCAATATTCAAGTGTGGTCTTACCAAGGCATTATAAAGTAGTATTTGGGTGAACCGGCAACAGTGGCGGCTGGAGACTCTGCCACCTGGCCAGATGTCATCAAATACGATCTGCGCATGCGAACAGGTAGCAAAGGTGAATGAAACCCACCCCTGATTTGAATATCTCAGACAGTTTCCTCTGTCATGAATACATTGTACAGTATACAAGACCTAAAGCCACAATTTTAAAAACTTAAAAGAAAATGCATCAGTCCTATGAGTTTTTTCAATGTGTTAGTTTTCTTCCATTCAGCCTACAAATGATTCGTAATATCTTCCGTGGCTGGCAAAAATAACCCAGCACTGGGACATCTTGCCTATGGCTCATATAAGCCTACCCTAGATTGTTGGTTTCATTACTGAATTCTGAATGTCACTGTATGTACATGTTGTTAATAATGAGACAAAAGCAGCCCTGAGACATTCTGGTTACTATGGCCAAAAGAAAATGTTAGTAAAAGTAAAATGCCATCATTTAATTTTAAATTTTTATTTCTCTTCACTCCATTCCCACTGAAAATAAATGTGGCGAAATAAAGAAATTTACCAGAGGCAAGGCAGAGGAACATGTCATATAATGTGACATTTCTTATGCAATTTGTCTATTGTGAGAGAAAGCAAGCTTTTTTAAAACGTTTTTTAGTGATTTATTCAAAAAACTAAAATACGTTGAATATACCCTTTTCACTTTTCTAATTCTTTCTGCAGAATTTTTAAAAATAACATACTTATAGATGTAATTTTATGCAGTATTTCCCCCAAAAAAAGATGTGAGAGAAAGATTCTCACTGAAAATGGTCTATCACACCTGGCAGTCAGAGAATTCTGAAAGGTTGGTGGGAGAAAAGTAGCAATGAGCGAAAAAAACTAATGAGATGAATATTTGCTGAAAGGATGGCTTTAAAAAGATTTTTTTTTTTGGTGAGGTTTTGTTCTTCTTTGTTGTTAAACAGAAACTCCTTCCTACTATGCTAATGAGGTGAATAGTGACTTGCCTGCTTCTTTTTCTGTGCATTGTAATAATATGACATATTGACTAGTAGCTCGCTGTTTTCATATTCAGTATTTTAAATTAGACCTCTTCCTATCTTCCTATAGTATAAACAGGTAATCTTTCATTCTTCACAAGATCTATATGAAATGTAAGTTTTTTGTTTTGTTAACGTCCTCATCTCAGCAAGGGTCAATGATGGCATACTTTCCCATTGATTACTATTAGAGGGATTTCTGCTCAATCATATCCAGATTGAAACATTCACTCGCATCAGTATCTGTATGATTACTATTACTATTATTATCCTGAATCAATCTGGGGTGGACTGGTAGATAAATGTTTCTTGACTTTCCAGCTAAGGATAAGAAAGAATCTCTATCAAAGTTACTTAGATCCCCGGTCCCCAATCCAGTTTGCAGATGGGTATTGGTCCATGGCCCATTGGAAACTGGGCTGCATAAGAGGCAGGCAAGTGTACAAAACTCCATTGTACACTTGAATGGCGTGAATGAGTTTTTAATGTTTTTAATGTTTTTAATTTTAAAATGTTTTTTATAATGATTTTTTTAAAATGTATTGTGAGCCGCCCTGAGTCTTCGGAAAGGGGCAGCATATAAATTGAATTAATTAAATTAAATTAAATTTGGGCATGCACAGGATTAAGTTGTGCAACAAAACCATACCTCCCCCTACTGCCACCATTGCTGATCAGTGAAGCCAGAAAGGTAGGGGAATGCTGACCTAGATAACATCTGTGCCTAAGAGAGGACTAATCCAAAACTCTACTAACTATGCCACCAGGGGTGGGTTCTAAATTTTTTTTACTACCGGTTCTGTGGGTGTGGCTTATTTTGTGGGTGTGGCTTGATGGTCATGTGATGGTTAGGATTTAGCAGAGGTACTGGTCTACCAGGCTTTTAACTGCTTGCAGAGGTGTACCTATCTACCCATTTATTTTTGCAGGCACTGATCTACTCATATATTTTTGCAGGCACTACCCATTTGTTTTCTTTTAACACTGATCAGATGTAGGGCGGCCCTTTGAAGCCCCGCGGCAAGAGTTTAAACAGGTTTTTTCCCTCTAGCCATCAGCTGGGACTCAGGAGGCAGCAATAGATTGGGGGTGGGGCCAAATAAAAGGCAAGAATAACACGGGGGGAGGGGGCCGCGGGGGCAGAACCGGTTCAGTGACATCACCGCTACCGGCTCGGTGGAACCGGGCGGAACCGGAAGAAACCCACCACTGTACGCCACTCTGTCTGCCTGCCTGCCTGTCTATCTGTCTGTCTCTCTCTCTGTTTATCCATTCATTCATTTTTATGTCCTGCCCATTTCAGCAATGTCTCTATATATACCTAGTAAATTCATAAAATCAACATTATTGAATTCTTCAAGAAAAGCTACATTGCTATAAATAGTAAGGGCCTTCACAGAAATATGCAGGAGTTGTTACTTGGGCAAAAGGGGCTGAAACATTTTAAAATTCTACAACAGTGAGATAACATTTGGAAGAAGCTCAGGCAGATGCCTCCTTAATTCAATGAATTATAAGACAAAGGTCGAGCACAATCAGATTCTTTTATTGTAGCAATCTTAATAAAGATAGTCTTAACCGCCCTGTAGACTTGATTTCTTGGTCTAGTCTACTTAATGGGACTCCATCTGCAAGGTATATTTTTTTGGCATACAAAACAAATATGAAGATATGGTACCTATTAACTGATCTTGGTATACTATATATGGTACACAAAAGACAATATGTTGTCTTGGGTTGTTATTCAACACCAGTTATAAAAGTTATTCCTTCAAATAAGTTTCTTCATATTGTCTCTTGGAATGGGACTCCTATTTATCTGTATCTAAGTTCTTATGGAACTGTAACCATAGTCAAATATGTTGGTCTCTGAGAATAACAACAACAACAGCAACAACAACAACAACAGCAACAACAACAACAACAACAACAACAACAACAACAACAACAACAAAGTAGAATCAGGTGCCAAGCATATGTTGTTCCTAGAATCAAAGTACAGAGGAGAACATACGGTCAGTTTTAATTTCCTTTAGAATCAAGAACTTTATCTTTAATTACTTTTTCTCAACATTCCTGTTGCTTCCACTTTCTCAACTACAATAAGTTTTCTACTTATTCGTAGAAATCAGTAATAGAGTCAAGAATATCTAATTCTTTGAAACCTTTTTTTAACTCTTTGAAAGGAAAAAAATGTTAGGAAAATAAGTCAAATATTCAAACTATCAGAATTTTATATAGTTTGTGAATGTATTTGAGGCCTAAATAAATAAAACTATTAAGTACCATAGAAGCACAGACTGCATACTTTTTCAAAATGACATATAGCATGGAAATAATCACTAATAGTCTTTTATTTGCTGAGACAGAATAATTATTTTTCTTCTTTAAGTCTAAAAATAGAATTTATTTATGATTTATCATTATGTTTTGTCTAATTGACTTTCAGGATCTTAGAAAGTGTATTTGAAATAATGTCTATCACTTTTATTAGGTCAAAAAGAAAAAAAAAACTTGGAAGGCAAGGATGACAATTTAAATACAAATCCAAGCTAAATCATCAAACCTCTCATATATAAAAGGCTAAAGTATTGAACTACGACTGGGAATAGTACAAGAACAAATTCTAACTTATTTTGCAATGGCTATTATAAATTATGGATATTGTGTGCATTGGAAGGTAAGGAAAAACTATGCTAGTATAACTACAATAAATAAACTGTGATACTTATTCAATAAACAAATCATTAAAGTAACAAATAAGATACCATTTTCTGATAAAGCCTTAGGAAAAAATACACAGTGTATTAAAAATTAATCAAATGCAAATAGGAATGTCTTTGTCCTACATCTTCCTTCTTTGACTTTTGCCTTGCCTATTCTGACTATATATTAGAAATTGCACATCTTCCTTCCTTCTGCTCAGTTCCTCATCCTGGACTAAATCTCTTGCTATTCCTCCAATTTAAATAATAAGCAACTGTTCTAAATAACAAGGATAGGACAGTAGGCTTAACTTCATAACATTGTATTTTGATGTTAAACAATTCAAACATATAACCACATTTAATTATATAAGGACTCTTTGCTTTTAAATGGCTTCTGCTCATTAACAGCAAAATTGACAATTATACTGAATCTTTCTTTATGCCTAAAAATAAGATCCCAGTTGGAATTCAGCCTGGGCATGAAATATGAATCTTAGTCTATGCTATCTTTTCTTATTTAGTCATCCAGGCTACATGTGGAGAAGGGGCTGTCTGAATTCTGTTTTCTTTCCCCTAATTAGAAGGTGACTTATTGGCATTATTTCAGAAGCAAAGCTACATACCCTGGAACTTGTTGACAGCCAAAGATGCAAAGCTACCTTCATTAGCACATGACTTAAGAAAAACAACTTGAAAAAAGGAATTTACATTTAGAAATGTTGGTGACTCTAAAAGCAAATACTTGGTGCTTTGAGATTATTGATCAGATTTTGTGATTATGTCATAAGTCATGGACAAGGGATACTATTGCTACAGGCAATGCTTTTTGACAGTTTTGACAGATCTTTTTTTTTATTTTTTATGTTTTAATTCCTCTTTCGTCTCAAGATACATAACTGGGAGAAAAAGAAAACCACTGCAAAGCAGGTTCGAGTAAAAGCCAGACACCACCATTTATTTTTATTGATTGGTGGATATGGTTATTGTTTTTAAATTGCACCAAGGCTATGCAAATGGCTGATGATCTTCATTCTGAAAATTTCTACAGCAATAAGAAAGTGATTATTTCAGAACAATTGGCAAAATGTAAAATTGAATTTGCCAGTTGTGACCTTCCTTTGTTTCTCCAGGAAATCAATGCTTGGAGATACGGTATACAATCAAATATTTAAAGAATATATTCTGAGGCACAAGAAACTTTAGTCTGGACTTCAGCAACCCTCTGAGTTGACAGCCTTCGCATACCGTGAACTTCAGGTGCCCCTGACTAGGCAAATTTATATCTCAGTTACTTGGAATTACTTCATATAATTAAAATTTTAAATATGCTACCACCACCTTTTAAACAAGATATTGGTTTTTTTTTCCTCATACCACCGGTTCTGTGGGCATGGCTTTGTGGGCATGGCTTTGTGGGCATGGTGTGGCTTGGTGGGTGTGGCTTGGTGGACATGGCAGGGAAAGGATACTGCAAAATCTCCATTCCCATCCCATTTTGGGACCAGCCAGAGGTGGCAATTGCCAGTTCTCCAAACTGCTCAAAATTTCCGCTACTGGTTCTCCAGAACCTGTCAGAACCTGCTGGATTTCACCCCTGCTTGTATGGCTCAGATCCTGGGACTCTAAGATATTACTATTCCAGATAATTTCATCCAGCCAACATGGACAGCCAGAGAACACCTGCTAAAAGCTTCCTACCTATCAAAAGATGTTCTCTGTTGGAGTTCTCCTCCTATTGAAACAGCCTGCCTATGAGGAAGGAGGGCATCCACTTCCATAGTTGAGTGAGTGAGGGAGTAACTATGGTCATTGTCAACTCCTAGTGATGACTTCTATAGTTTTTCTGGCCATCTGGAATCTGCTAAAAACTTGACTTTTCTGAAAGGCATTTGTCATTTGTCATTTTGTCATTTTATTTGATTTATATACCGCCCTACTCCCGAAGGACTCAGGGTGGTGAACAGCCACAAGATAAAACACATAAATACAAAATTTAAAAGCAAAGTAAAACAGAATTAAACAATTTGGCCCAAGACAGATTTAAAACACCCCACTAATTTAAAACAGATTAAAATTTACATTTTAAAAAGGGAAAAAAGGGAAAAGATTAGGCCAGGCCAGCCTGATGGAATAAAAAGGTCTTAAGAGCGTGGCGGAAGGTGCACAGATCCGGGATCCTCCGTATCTCCGGGGAGAGCTCATTCCAGATAGTAGGTGCCCCCACAGAGAAGGCTCTCCCCCTGGGGGCCACCAGTCAACATTGTTTGGCCGACGGCACCCGGAGGAGCCCCTCTCTATGAGAGCGTACCGGCCGGTGAGAGGCTATTAGTGGCAGCAGGTGGTCCTGTAGGTAACCAGGTCCTAAGCCATGGAGTGCTCTAAAGGTGGTAACCAACATCTTGAAGCGCACCCGGAAAACCACCGGGAGCCAGTGCAGCTCGCGCAGGAGAGGTGTTACATGGGAATGCCATGTCGCTCCCATAACCACCTGCGTGGCCGCACTCTGCGCCAGTTGGAGCCTCCGGGTGCTCCTCAAGGAGAGCCCCATGTAGAGAGCGTTGCAATAGTCCAGGCAGGAAGTGACGAGGGCATGAGTGACCGTGAGTAAGGAGTCCCGATCCAGAAAGGGACGCAACTGGCGAATCTGGCGAACCTGGGGAATAACTGTGACATCACCACTAGCCTTAGTTTTGTTAGTATTTTTTTTTTGAATATACTTTATTGATTTTAAATTTTTTAAAAAAACATCAGATCTCTGTTGACATCTGAGGTGTCCTGTAATTACATATTTACATTATATACATTATATACATATCAAATACATTCAAATCTACCTTTATTGAAAATAGACATAACCTTACAATCTCATTCTATTATTCCACCATTTGTACCACCTTTCCCATACTGCATTGAATTTTGAGTTCACATCATTATTAAGATCACTTGTTAATTTTGCCATTTCTGCACATTCTAAAATTTTGTTTATTATTGTTACCTCTGGAGGGGTTAGTTTGTTCTTCCAGTATTTTGCAAAAATTAGCCTGGCCGTTGTTATAACATGTATTATAAGATGTATCTTATCTTTAGAAAATCCATCTCCGATCATTCCTAATAAAAAGATTTCAGGGGATAATTCTATTTCTTCTTCCACTATTTTTCGTAACCAGTTTCGTATTTTTATCCAAAACTTTTTTGTCTTGGGACAGGACCACCACATATGATAGAAGGTGCCAACCTCCTTTCCATACTTCCAACATGTTGCTGAAGCACTGGGAAATATTTTTGCTAATCTAGCTGGCGCTAGATACAATATAGTATTATATTGTTATTATTCTGCATTTTATTAATAGTATCTGTATACAGGCTACCTAGGTTAGCTGGTGGTGTATTGTCCACTATTTTATATTGTAGATTGGAAATATCAGTCTGGATTGTAAGCAAATGTTTTTCTAGTCCTACCTGAGAAAGCACAAATTGAATCTGGGAGCTTCTGCATTCAAAGTATTTGCTCTATTGTTAAGCTTAAGACAAAATATAACTTTCATACAATTGATATGAGACTACATACTGTGTTTTCCCAAAAATAAGACCCTGTCTTATATTTTTTTGAACCCTGAAATAAGCCCTTGGCCTTATTGCTATGCACTCAAAAGCCTGATTGGGCTTATTATCAGGAGATGTCTTATTTTGGGGAAAACAGGGTATAAAACCATACATCCCTCTTAAATAGTGAAATATATTCTTATTGTTCAATGTTCTCAATATTAGTCCCATAAAACCCTGGTAGGAATATTTGATCGGAAAATTGGAAGTTATTTTACCCTCCCCAAGAAAATAAAAGTTTGGTCACTAATACAAATAGATAGCCAGAATATTTTGTATCACAAGCTTGACAATTGTATATTAATATTGTTCACATCTTAATCATGTGAAAAATGCTAGACCCATTTCTTTTGTTGCATTGTTTTGATAATAGGAGTCTGAGAAGAAATTTAAAGTCTTCTCAGGCCATCAGAACTGCTAGTCTCTTCGTCTAGTTTAGCTCCCATGTTCTTATCAAAGTGCATATAATCTTTGTTACCTCTCTGACCTTCCAGTGTAACTGCCAAATGCTCCAATAAATCTGAAAGGACAACAGTGATGATCTCAACTGACTTACATGACAGCAACAGAACCTGTCCTATTTATCTGAAGAAAAACAAAATCCAGATTGCAAATTGATCAAATGACAGGAGAATTATATAATCTACAGTTTATATGAAATATACACATAGACACACATGTCTGTGCACGTGTATACACACATATAGATACACACACACAAGCACATTCTGTACAGCAATGCCCATGTCAAAATAGCCCACGTTGTCAGTTTTTATCTGATGAACTTCATATGAACTTTGCCAGCAATGTTGTTCTCACTGGAGGATAAGAAAAAAGTCATACCCAATCAATCAGAAGATTACACTGAGGAATTATGTTTTCAAAAAGAAGGATCCCTGTGCAAAGGTATGCATTCCTTTTAATAAAAGTCATTTCAGGTCTGTCTTAATCATTGAATTATTATCAACATAACAGTGTTCTAAATAGGTGGAAAAGGTGTGACAGTATTAACACCATCAACCAAATAAGGAATGATAAGTGCAAGATGAATTACATTTCAATTACATTTTATCCACACATGACTAACAATTGGGAAAATATTTTGAAAATACTTTTGCTAAATCATAGACTTTAAAAAAAATATCTTTTTTACAAATTATAAATCCCAAACAGAAGTGCAGAAAGTGAGACTTCCTGTAAAACTTTGCATAGGACCCTCAGGGATATTCTAAACCAGAGGTCTCCAACTTTGGCAACTTTAAGACTTGTGGACTTCAACTCCCAGAATTCTTCAGCCAACTTTGCTGGCTGAGGAATTCTGGGAGTTCAAGTCCACAAATCTTAAAGTTGCCAAGGTTGGAGACCCCTGTTCTAGACAGTGCTATTTAACCTTGCTTACATTAATTGTACTTAATTCATTTAGTTTTAGCTTAATTGCATTTATATATTTAACACAAAAAAAAAACAATTTTCATTTTTTTGTTGGCATCTATCTGCTACTTTGTCCTGATTTGTCCATTTTTTTTTCAATGGCTTCCCAGTATAAATTTCAGAGGCCAGGTGAATTTTTCAGGAAGGAAAAAAAATGGGAAACCTTCTCTAAAGCCAGAAACCTTTATTTTTATATTTCAAGATGATCATGGGACCTCATATCAATAATATGATATCACAGGTTATTTATCTCTCCTTGGTTATATATCAAGTATATAGTTCAAGTATATTATATTAAGGTGAGCAAGGCTCTTATCTTTAGTAAGACTTCTTTAAACATCCCATTGTTAAGTTACATAAGGAAGGCTTAAACTCTGATCTAGTTACTTTCAAATAAAATTGGTTAGACATGCATTTTCACTATGCAGAGAAGTACTGATCTGTTGTTTGATTTTATAGAGCAGCTGTAAATTAAAAAATAAATATGCATCTATTTAAAAGCTGAGGAAAAGCTCCCCGCCCTAACTATGCTCATTCTTCCTTGTCTAGAACACATTTACTATTTGTTCTACTCATTTACACTCTATTCATCACCCAGAAATCCCTCCATAATGTCCTGTGATTCAATACACAAGGAAGTTCCTACACTTAGTTTCATAGACATGATAGCAAAGAAATAAACATCTTGGAGAAAAAGAAAAGAAAAACTAGAAAATCCACATACTAAGATCTTAGAATATCTAGTTTCAGTGTTTGCATTGTTGTTCTCTCCTTATTTCTGAAGTAGGCATTGTTTAAATAAGGAAATAAATATTGAATATTGTTCATGTTATTTCCTGTCCCCTAAAAAGAACCAAAACTTTACAGTAGTAATGTTGAATTGGTAGTCTCTGTCCTCATTGGAATACTGTTGTGATATTTGTTGTGATAGTTCAGTGCTTGTGTTCCTAGTACAAAACTTAGAAGTACCAAGGTGCCTATAGGTGTTTACTGTAATTTACACTTACTTTTCCCAAATACTCCTTTTAAAAAGTGTTTCAATTTTTTTAAAAAAAATTGGAGCAGATAAAGCTGGAATGATGCAAAGCAAAAGTTTCAGCCTCTAGCAGTATGTTTACTTTGAAGAATTCATTTCACCCATAAATAGCCCCATACAAGCTTTCTTTAAAAAAAAAAAAAGAAACATAAATAGACTGCTACAATTTGGAAGTTATGCCCATCTGCCTAGAAAAAGAAAATTATATTGCTGATTTCCAGAAACACAATGGAAAATAAAGGATAGCAATAGCAATAGCACTTAGTGTATAAACCTATTGTCAACTCTGAAGTGAACCTGGCTGAAGCCATCTTGTGCTGCTTCATAGTTGCCACGAAGCCTGAAAGGGGGAAGGGAGAGATGAAGTAGATAGCCTGGCTACAATCAAAACAAAAAGTTTTCCTGTGGGAACCAAGGTCATTGTAACAGGTGGCTGTTGAAGGAGGAGAGGACATTGGGCAATGTGACCAGTGACACCTGGAAGGGGGGATTTTTAACCTTTTAATTAGGTGAAAACCACGGGAACTGTTAGAGTTGGTTTTCACCAGCTGTGCCGATATGATGTATCCAATAAACATGTTCTTTGAGGAATCTGCCTGATTCAGAGTTCTGCTTTCAATGGGTGCATTACTTGGAACAACGACACCTAATTGCTATTGCTATTGCTATCCTTTATTCTTTATTTACAA
The DNA here is from genome assembly GCF_029215685.1 of Pituophis catenifer annectens. Classification (NCBI taxonomy): domain Eukaryota; kingdom Metazoa; phylum Chordata; class Lepidosauria; order Squamata; family Colubridae; genus Pituophis; species Pituophis catenifer. The sequence continues at coordinate 97,351,727 of NW_027256884.1, read as the reverse complement.
TGTCAGCATATTACCCTCAACAATCTGAGAACTTATTTTACTGATCTCAGAATGATGGAAGGCTGAGTCAACCTTGAGCCCTTCAGGATCAAAATCTAGACTGTGGGCAGAGTTATCCTGAAATAATGCATTCCAACCACTGCACCACCAGGGCTCCTGATTGTTCAACAAGGAGTGGAGTTAACAACCATAGTGGAAAAAGAAGCAAAAGAATGAAGTGATTCCTTGAATTCCTCTTGAATGATGAAGGAGAGGACTTGGGAAAATCCACATGTCTCTGTACAGATATTTCCTATGCAGTGGTGGGTTGCCCCCAGTTCACACCGGTTCTATAGAACCGGTAGTAAAACCGGCAGGAGGCTCTGCCCACCAACCCCTACATCATCAAAATGCTGCAAAAAGGAGAGGACTTGGGAAAACCCACATGTCTCTGTACAGATATTTCCTATGCAGTGGTGGGTTGCCCCTGGTTCACACCGGTTCTATAGAACCGGTAGTAAAACCAGCAGGAGGCTCCGCCCACCAACCCCGACATCGTCAAAATGCTTCTGTGCATGTGCAAAAGCTTCTGCGCTTGTACAGAGGAGCGTGCGCGGCCCTGCTGCGAACCGGTAGTAAAGTTAAGTAGAACCCACCCCTGTTCCTATGTCAAGACTAAATATATCAGCCTCTGACAGGTTTAGAGCTCTGGGAGCAGATGAGTCAGCTTTGCTAAAACTGGGGTTCAAAGCTTTCAAAGGGACATTGGGATATTTTTATTTATTTATTTTATTTAGTTTGTCAAACATGTACGAGATAATAGGTATAAGTATAAACATGGACATGAGCACAGGTAATGAGTACAAATAAATGGTGAGAGTGGGACAGAGATGGTAGTACTCTTATGCATGCCCCCTTACGGACCTCTTAGGAATGGAATGAGGTCCACAGTAGACAGTTTAAGGTTGAAGCTATGGGGGTTTGAAATGTAACAACAAAGTCGGGTAGAGCATTCCAGGCATTTACCACTCTGTTGCTAAAGTCGTATTTTCTTTCAAGTTTAGAGCGATTTACCTTGAGTTTGTATCTATTATTTGCCTGTGTATTATTGTGATTGAAGCTGAAGTAGTCGTTGACAGGTAGTACATTGTAGCAGACAATTTTTTGTACTATACTTAGGTCAGATCATAGGCGACATAGTTCCAGGTTGTTCAAGCCCAAAATGTCAATTGATTAAGCCCAATTCCTGTCACCCAATTCCTTAATCACTTTTTCTGGAAATGGCTTGTAAACTGCCTTTTGAATTTTAAGAACCTTTAGAAGTATACATTTTTATTACACTGCGTTATTTTCCTTCAACCTACAGTACAAGAAGTTTTATGTAAGCTTAAAAGTTAAAAAAAAACTTTTTTGTTTGGAACTAAGTAGCAAAGGTGGTTGGAATGTTGATTTCAGAAAGCTTTTAGCAGACTAGAGGGCTAAATTAGCTGGAAATAAGATTTTGAAATAATTATAATTCCTGTAGCTTGTTTAAAATCCTATTAAAATATATATGAAGATTTTGAGTTTAAGTGTAAGAAATCTCTTCCTGAGAAAATGTTCTGGAGAGGAAAAACATGATAAGAGGAGACCTTGAGGCTGGTTACTAGAGGCAACCTGAAGGAATCAAAGGTTGTAATTAAAGAAGATCCACTCAAGATGGAGAAAAGAATTATAACTTTTGAAGAATTCAAGGATCTTTGGCAAAAATATACCCATAATTTTCTCTTTAGACCGTGTGATATAAAGATGGGCTTAAAAGAAGAGATAGAAGAGGATTTCACTGAAAATCAAGCTGTTTTAGATATGCATTTATAATTGACAGACTATAAGAACAATGCTGACAAAGATATTACACAGGACCTACAAATGAAATTGGCTCACATTTTAATTGTTTAAAGGGACACACAAATAATAAGACAGAAGAGTGACTTGGATATATGGATTTTAACTCAGAGAAGTGACTTGCACAATTTCTTACTTTGTATTTACAAAAAAAATGTTACACTTATGAAAGAATTCCTGAGAAAATACAAAAAGAAAGAAGAGAAATAACCTTTGGGGTATTATTTAAAAGGAAAGCCAAGACCTTTAAAAGAATGGCTTTTTCTATTAAGATCAAAATGTATATGGTTTTTTTTACCTATCAGCTTTTAATGGGTTTTATTTGATTGAAGCTTTAAATATTTGTTTATACATAAGACATGGGAAGAAGAGAGTTTGTGTTGCTTTTTTAAAGAAAGCTGTAAGCTATGGTATTAAATTAGAAAAGAGATGAAAAGAAGTTGATAAATTAATTCGAGGGGCATCATTTGAAGTTTTCAATATGTTGTTGTTTCTGGTAGACCCTAATGGAATTTTTCTTGATTAAATTTGAATGATTAGGTTTTAAAGATTTGTTTATATATAAGACATGGAAAGGGTTTTTTCATATTTTTAGAGAAAATGACAAGGTATTATGTAGTAAAGGAAAAAAATATGAAGTTGATTTACATGTTTAAAATTCATGTATACATGTTGCTACCTTGGATAGTGACCAGATAACTGGGTAATCGGTTATTTTGGATCCATAGAAAATAAGCACACCATAAATAAAAAGACTTTAAGCTTTATTATTAACTCAAGCAAACAGATTTAAAAGCATATAAAAAGCATGCATTCTTAGCAAGATGATACCAAAATTCTCATTAAAAAAATATCAAGAGCTCCTTCATAATGACAGCAGGGATACCACATAGGCCTGTGATGGCAAACATATGGCACGTGTGCCACAGGTGGCATGCAGCACCCTCTCTGTGGGCATGCAAGCCGTCACCCCAGTTCTGCTCCACCACGCATGCGTGCACGCCTCCCGCCAGCGAGCTGGTTGTTGGGTCTCTGCCGCGCATGTGTGGGGGTGGGCCCATATGGGGGGCTGCATGCACACATGCAGGGTAGGGTGCATGCAGAGAGGCCTGCATGCACATGCATGGCAAGCTGCGTGTGGAGGGCACATGCAGGCACACACATTGCATTTTGGAGGTTTGGGCACTCAGTCCAGAAAAGGTTAGCCATCACTGCCATAGGCAGTCAATTCCCACAGTACCGATGCTAGATTCTGTACAGAATCTCCCTCTTTAAAGCCAACAGTAGGGTTTTTATTAAAACCTTGCAATATGACTTCATGGCCTTGCTTCTATTGTCACGATACTGCAAGACCCAGCCTTGTTTGGATGGCATATGACTCTGTGTTGGGAACCCAAAGTCTGAGATTTTCAAAGACAACACAACCTTTGCAGCTATATGATGATTTCATCTTCTCCCCTTTTATTCAGCAAGAAAGAATGAAAAACAATCAGATTAGCTCAGAATGAGTTCTAAATTTCTAGACTTTTCTTAATATAAAGGAAAAATCAAAATATGTCTCTAAGCTCCTTGAAATATAATGGTCTTCTACATTGCCAATACAAAGGGCACTAAAGATTCTAAGTAAAAAGGGGGAGAAAAACAAGTCTGATTTTGGTGTTGGTAAATTGGGACTAAACTGACACAAATATCTTAACATTGGAAGTATTAAGGGAGATCTTTAAAAAATGGAATACAAATTAGTTAATGCAATATTAACAACTTCAGTGCCAGTAATGATGCCTGATTCTATAGGTACATTATATCCAAAATATGTCAATGAAGGATTGAAAAATACAGAGCAAATTTTCTTTGACAAGGCAGAAAAAAGTATCAAAAGTGGAATTATAAATGGCAAGCCAAGAGAATGCTTTGGAAAAGGACAGTTTATTGCAGTGGCCCCCAAACTTTTGGGAGCCAGGTAACAAATTTGTGGAGGGCAGACCAGGGTGTGTGTGGTTTTGCATGCTGTCTGGATCCTGTGTGTGTGCGGATGGGGCTTTGCTCGCTTGAAGAGAAACTAAACCCTATGACAATGTTCAAATAAACTAAAAATTATGACTGTTAGATGTAAAAGGAAATATAAAATCAGTTTATTTGATAAAGACTTCTTTTCAAAGTTCTGGAAACACTTTGTGGACTGTTTATTGATATAAGAATTGAAAATTTGATGTTTGATGGATTTGCTTATAAATAAAGGACATAATATAGAAAAAAGAGGTATCTGTTTCGGTAGTGGGATTCAAATCCTGGTGCTACCAGTTTGCCATTGGTAGCGCGCAGGCACGCTTGCTTTGTGAGCATACAGAGCTTCTGCGCATGCGCAGAGCGTTTTTGATCACATCTGGGCGGGTGGGCGGAGCCTCCCACCACCACTGCTGCTGGTTCGCCCGAACCGGGGTGAGCTGGTAGAAACCCACCACTGATCTGTTTGTTCCATATATGGAGTGCGGCGATATTAGATTTGTCTATAGTTGAAATGAAAGTTAAAAGTCACTTCTTTATTTATTTTTCTTTTTCTATATCACATCCTTTTTTTTCTCATAGAATCTTCATTTATTTATTTTATTATAGTGAGAAAAAGAGAAATCGCCACATCAAATTATAAAACGGGGGAAAAAAGCATGAACTTTCTAACCCACAGCATACTTCAAAATTCCCACTGCTTTTGTACTTAAACGATATCATTAAGTGTAAAAAATAGTGTACACTGAGTGAATTTCAGTCTTTACTCTCAAAAGAACATGCTTTCAAGAACATTTCTTTGTTTTTTTCACAGTTCACAACTTGTTTCTTCCTTTGACAAGAAAGACCAAAGAATAGAATGAAATCTCTCCAGGATGTGTTTTTCTCCCAAATAGCAGTGAGTTACACATTGTGACATAAACTTTCTTCATCAGTATTTATAACCCTCATTTCTAACATGCCTCCATCTAATAACACAATGGATTCTTAGATTACTTTTAATCTTGTACTTTGTTACAATTTTGTTACTATGTTTTGTTACTTTGTTACTAATTGTTACTAATTAAACACCAGATAACAAACAGACTAGGAATCAGAGTCAAGTGAAGCAGGTACGTAGAAATTAATTCTGAGATATTGATATTGATATTAGCAAAGTCTAGACAGCAAACAGCAGCACTCAGAGAAGAAGCACAAAATGCTAAACAAGCATAATAGCAGGAAAATTAGAATAAAAAAGATATTTAATAGGATGTACTAAGATTTAAATGACTTTTTAAACCTGAACTTTAGATATATGCCCAAAACTACTTTTCCTGGAATGGCTGGTAATTACTGTCACCTACGTCTTAATCAACCCTTTATTGGACTACTGCAATATGCTGTTATTTAAGAATGTTCAGAAGCTACAATTGTCCAGAATGCATTGGCACAGGTAGTCTGGATATCTTCATTATATCCGTATAACATCTCTGACAATTGTACTAGTTTCCAGTTGGCTGCTGGATACAATTCAAGAAGCTAGTTGTCATCTTTAAAACCTTGCATAGTTCATAGTGTATGTATCCACAAGATTGCCTTCTCCCACCTGATTAGAAGAAAGGCATCAAGCAAAGCTGTATATTGGCCCCATCTTGTTCAATTTATATATCACCTTCATCTCAGCAACATGTATTTTCACTACCCAAAACTTAACTGAAACAAACATCTCTTTTCTACTCTATGTGGCAATATTATCAAGGACACCTATCGGCTTTAGGAGAACACTGAAAACACTACACTGTACTGCAAGGAAAACCAACTAAATCTCAATTATCAGAAAACAAAAATCATTCTGGAGCATTGATAGCCACAAGCCTGAATAGATTTCCTTTTTCAAATACCTCAGGATAGTCCTTCATTCTGCCAAAACCAGGAAAACCTAGGGAAACCATTTTGCTGAAAATGCACAGAAGCCATATCTTGTAGGTCCTATAATTCTTGACAAAAGCATCAAAGGTATAAGTTAGTCATTAAATGTGCTGAAACCTCTGTGGATGCCAGGAATCAAGTCTTTGTTGCAACTGAAACCAACATTCCATAGCAATTCACTTTCAGGAAATGCTATCTTAATCAAAATTAGAAATGAAATCCTCCAGATATAAGAAGCCTCAAAACCTAAGCCTCATATCTCAAGGAAAATGAAAAGGGATAAACACCACAATCCTGAATTCAAATACCTCGAAATAAGTTCTATGAAGATCAGCAGTATATGCTTCTAAATAAAAATAAATGTTTCTCCATAATCAGTTAAATCATACTCAGCTAAGTAAATTATCTTATATAATCAGCTAAACCACTGGCAGATCCATGTACTTTGAGAAGACAAATGTATCTTTCAAGATGACTTCTGATTAATTCTATTTGTTTGTGTTTATGTGTTAGGTTAGAAATAAAATTACTTCTGCTATATGTCCCTTATCTTAAGCTATATCATTGCCTTAGAAAAATCAATACTCTAATTAGACTCAGAAAGAGTGTTGCTTTTATGTACAAATATCAAAACACCAGAAAAAGAATGCAGATTGCCTATACAACATCTCCCAACAAAATGGATATTCCCACAATTTTATCAAATAGTTCCTGACCACTCAACCCATTATAGCACAACCAACACAAGCTATGAAAAGGATAAGACTGCCCTATATCACAAACACCTTACCAAACTTAGTAAACCAGTGGACCCAGACTCCCAATGAGAAAAAATAAGAATTATCTACAATATACAGTGTAAGGATTGTAACAACCATTATGTAGGACATCTATGAACATCAATTAGCAGTCAGAAGACATGATTAAAAAGGAAGTCTTACAATACATGGACTTAAAAATAGTTAAGCATGGTTTCAACTGGGAAACTTTTACACTATTATGCCTCATCCGGAAGTTATCAGCTGGGCCAAATGTATATGAAGATATAGTGGCAAGGAGAACATCCTCAGCCAACACATTGTTCTACTCATTATGAGTTGTTGTGTACTCTTGAAAAACAGAGTTTTGAAAAAGGCTCTCAACAGCATTACCAAACAGGTTAAAGTGTCCACAATCAAAGTGAGTGACAATATTGTTTGCTGTTAGAAGTATTTAAATCATATTATAGATGAAATGTTACTTCCCTCTTGTCACTGAATGGTTGGATTATTTGACAATGCTATCTTTCAAAACAGAAATCACAGCATAACAAATTACAGCATAAAACAATCACATAATATTTGAATGAACATGTGAAGGATACCAGATCAAATATGTTAGCTCTGCTTGACACATCGTACTCACAACACTGACACTACTTCCTATAGTTCTTCTCTAACATCTGTAAGCAAGATGTCCGAAGAGTTCTCCACATGTATGTTCACTGCCTTTCATTTTGCCTCACTCTGTAGGATGTTCCTATCACTCCAACTTACTTTTATTTTCCTTCCCCTGAAAAAAGGAGGCAGTGGCCATTGTTTTTACATTGTTGTTTATGTCACAAAGCATCTTGAAAAGATGGAAGATTTCAAATGCAATTTACTGTGCGATACAGTGGAGGAAAAAAAACAAAGACAAATTAGTTATAGACTTTTGTTGATTTTACTCTGACTACCAACATTTTTATAGCCTGAAATCCTCCTTATTTAAAGGAGTTTTATAATATCTAGCATTGAAGAAAAAGTCAAATGAATTGTTGCCATGATAATGTTAGCAATAACTTGGAACTTGAAATAATACTATCTAGTGCACAAGAGATATTGATTAACTAGGAAACATTGAGTGGAAAAATAGCAATGATAACAACCAGGACCATTTAATAGATTGGGAGGCCTGATTCATGAGGAAGAATTTCTGCAGCTAAAAAAATAAGCCTTTAAACTATTTACACTGCAGTTTAATCAAGATCTAAATGGAAATAAAAGTTGAGGTTTCAGAATCTCAATGAACAGCATATAATACCAATACATTTATGGTAGGAGCCTACAAAGAAGGACAAGGAGGGAGACAGAACTATACTGAATATTAATGGCAGGACAAATAGGATACAGTTATTGACATATTTGTGCACAGTAAACTGTTTTATATTAGGCCAGAATACCATGCCACAAAACTCAGTGTGGATTAAAACTATTTTGCAATGTCTATCCAGAATTTTAGAGAGAAATTTTCTGAGCCTTACCTGGCGATACCAAAGGCTAAACCTGAGAATTTCTACCATCAGTATCATTTGATTATATTCCTTAAATATGCCACAGTTCTTCAGACTATAGTACTGCTTGCTTATTTTTGCACCTCACTTTGTGGAAAAACATGGATAAATGCAAATTAGTGATTCTCTCCAAAGTCCCTTTCAGTCTTCAATTCTATGTTATTTTTTTCCTCCTTGTTCTGACCCAGCCTTAGCAGAAACAAGAAACAGACTCCTTGTCACAAAAAAACCCTCTTTAGTTTCCTCTTGTGAATTCATTGCATTCACCCACTGAAAAGTCCAGGCATTAGTCCTTCAAGGAATTAACTGCAGTACAGACTTTATCAGTTCCTTGCAATAATTTCAAGGCTGTGAGCTCCCAGACAAAAGGCTGCAAAGTAAGTTCTGGCAAGTAGTCTTTGTGGCACGAAACACAATGAACCAAAATATTCAGAACTACAAACTGTTATTTCCTATGACAACTACTCCCCTTTCCTTCTATTTATTCCCCAGCCAGGAAGGGGCCATTCAGCGTCCATGTGTGCCTTGCTTCCCGGGTCAACTCCTTATCCTCAGTTGTTCTTCTCTCCTAACAACTCTGTGCATACCCGCATCTGGGACAGGCCCCAGCTCTTCTTCCTCCCCACTTATCTCAGCCTCCAAAGGCAGCTGCCTCTCCCGTGGCTGGAAAATGTCAGACGGCCCTGGCTTTATCTCTGCATCCATCACAGAGCATCCATCACAGTTTTCCCCAGAGTCTAGATCTGGCCCAAGTTCCTCCCCAACCTCCTCATCGTCTGAGTCTGCCGCCAGACAGTGGTGGGTCACAATACTCCTAAAGCCAGAAAAATGTTCAAATACTTAATACAGACATAAATAAGAATTAGAGAGTTCTAATAGTACCATTTTGTTTCATGTTCCAGGGATCCCACTAGTGAAACCCACTAACCTTGGCACAACAATCTTTTAATGTGTCTCATTTCCCCAGATTTCAGCATATTTAGATCCGATTTAGAAATGGCCCTTGCAAAACAAAGAAGCTTTTCCCTCCCCTTTGGCATATTGTTCAGCTAATGGTTGCTGAAATCTTACACACTGTTCTGCTAATAGTTTCACAGCTTCTAAACACAGCTGTCATGTTTCTAAGCTGATTATCATTAATGGCATCCTTTATTATGAAACAGTTACAGCAGAACTCCTGAACTGGACATGGAACATTCACGTGTCACTCTGCATATAAAGATTCCACTGATGGTTTAATTCAAGGCAGGTTTTCAGAAAATTGTTTAATACAAGACAGGTAGATAGTATCTTCTGAGTTTGGTACCTCTCCATCATTACATCTCTCTGAAATCACCACCATTGTATAATAGTTGAGGATTTATTCATATAACACCATTGGAAAAACTAAACACCCACTCAATCACAAATAATACTGTATCATTTCTACCTTAAAAGGAACTTTATAAAGTGTTATATGTTGTGAACAAAATCACAGATTCAATATAACTGCAAAGTATTTTTTTTCTTCTCAATGTTATAAAATATCAGCAGATGAATGTGTTAAAAAGGCAAAAAAACATGGTGCAATTTAAAATCCCTTAATTCCACACCACCACCACCACTCACATAGGTTGCGATTCTTAAGGTAACATTTTGGGGTATTTGCAAAAGTAACACAACTTCTACAAAGGCCAGGTTTGAGGAAATGTCTTTTAACCGCAAACAATTCAGGGAGATATTAGCCTGTGCTGGATTAATAATACATTATAATGAGATCCTTTACCCTTTTCTAACTATCTAACAGAGAAATTTTTTAAACTGTTGATGTATAGAACTTTAAAAAAAAACTTTTAAAAAAATCTGGAAAGCATTAGCATTAGAAACCCGATGTGTACTTTCTCTTTACTTTTTAATTTTTTTTTACATTTCATGAGGTAATAATCTGGTAAATAACAATTTCTTCACAAATGATAATCAACTACATAATTATCAATCAAGGCCTGGTTCTTCTGAGATTAAGAAGCCATGGCTGCTTTGTAAATGACCAGTGTGGTTTAATATTCTCTCTTCTAATCATTTGTTAGAAGATGGTTAAGTCATTCTTACTATGGATACTGAATACAGACCAGCTGGTTAGAAAGGAGGTCTGTGTCATCATCCTGTCATTTGTTTATTTCTTCTTCATCTCAAGAGACTACATCATTGGCAGGCAAATATTTCCCACCATCTGGACGAAGCTAGGTGACACTAATTCAGATGCCAAATAAAGACATGGAAATACTGAACTGAAAAACTAGGCTATAATATGTATATGCATGCATATGTGTGTGTTCTCTTCCATACACATATTAACACAATTAATCAATAAAATGCTAACTAAAAATTAAAACATCTTCCCCTTTCAAAGTTCCAACTTCAAATGGATTTATGATATGTAACTGCTGATTTTAATATTTTTGCATTATGAACAGCAGCCAGGAGTTTTACTGGGACTACATAATTTTATTCAAGCTGTAGGTAATATTCAAGATGAGGTGGCTCATTTCAAAAAGTGAGGTCAGGTTACAGCATACATTTAATTAAAATGTCATTAAATTAAATGTAATTAGCTTTATCCAGCTAATATGGTTTCTCTCATTACAACAAATAGCAATTCAGTAGCAACTCTTGAAGTTGCTTGAAGAACCTCTGAGGGTTGGTTCTAAGTCTTTAGAGAGATGGATTTGATCCAGGGGATTCAGCATCCTCATCTTCTTTTATGATCTGACTCCTGTTCCATAATTTATGGATATACTAGAGACTGGAAATATGTGGCTCTATAGATGTTGCTATGGTATTCAACAAGTCAATGGTTGGGTGTTAGTGTACATGCTGGCATAATGGAACTATTTTGGGAACTGTGCACTTACCAAAGGATAGAGTCATAGTGAATCTACTCTAAATAAGTCACTCTCTATTTGAAGATATTTGAAGATCTGAAAATGTACTTCAAAGAAGAAAATGAAAGTGTTAGAAGGAAGAGGATGGACCTTCAAGTTGCCCATCAAAATGTCAAACTTTGTAAGGATATTGAGCAGGAAGATAAGCTTTAACCTTTCCTACAGGTGGGAAAGTTACTAATTTCTATTTAAATTATAGTAATTATTTCCAAATTTGAATAAATGATTGAAAATTCACAAACATGGACATCTATAATTTCTTTGACCTTTTTAATACTGTATTTTCTCTTTGGATTGCTGCTCCGATACATAGCGATGACATTTTGTACCACCACTAATTTTACATAATAGGATAAGAGCCCATTTCTATTAAAATCTGTGTGTGCTGCATCTTTTATGTATTGAAGATGTGAAAGAAATGTTGGCATTCCTTAAAATAAACATAATCTTAGCAAGTTTTAATACCAGTGTGTGTCTGTTTGTGTGTAAACACACATATATAAATACCTGTATGTCTGTATTGCTTTTAGTTTATATATTTGTTTGTGTTTGTTTGAAAAGAGGTCTCAGTTAACCATATTGCAATGTTTATCACTGAAAAAGCTAAAGAATTTATGTTCTCTCCTGCCTTTTTTTTTCCTGAAGAAAATTATGTAAGCCTTCAGCATTTTTACCAGGTTTTATGGCTCATTTCTATTCCAATCTACTAAGTAAATCCCAGAGTTCAGTGAAATTTGCTCCTACAAGCGTGAACACAGAATTGTAACTTTTGTTAGTATGATCAACAGTTGTTTGCCATTATAAACAATGCATTGATCAGAAGGAAATAAAAATTGACCAGATAGAAAAATCTTTGTACACGATCTACAATCTTTCAGGTTACACTAGACTTTCATATATCAACATTAGCTGGATAGCTCAGCAGACTTATGCATTGTAATTTAACTCCAGCTGTCTGCAATTACTAAGTTCGAATCTTGCCAGGCTCAAAGTTGACTCAGCCTTCCATCCTTTCTAAGGTAGGTAAATTGAGGACCCAGTTGTGGGGGCAATAAGCTGACTTTGTAAAAATATACAAAAGTATGAAGGATATTGCTTAACGCATTGTAAGCCGCCCTGAGTCTCCGGAGAAGGGCGGCATATAAATCAAATTAAAAAAAAAATTTTGCATTATTTCCTAACTGCATTCCTTTATATATGCCTTGTTCCCTTACCAGAAACAGCAGAAAACTATGTATATGATATAATGGAAGATCTACATCCAGATATTGTTGATGTTCTTTGAGATGCTATAAATGCTTTGTGACTACTATTTTCATTTCTAGCAACCAAAAGGGTAAGTCATTACTTTCAGAATGGGTTTGGTATTGTACAGAAGTGTATTATGAACTTCTGCTATACAGAGAGTTATACTATGGGTAAATAAATAATGTTACTAGTATATATTTTATTCTCACAACTTCTTTTTGTCGTATGTTATATCACACTTCCCATCTTAGCTATTTTGTACACTTTGCACATAAGATGCATTTATTTTACCACAAAAGGTGTGTAAAATACAAAAAAATTGTTTAACATGGAATACATGAATAGGTCCATCTAGTCTAATACTATTAACAGTAACAAAATCAACATATTCACAGAGTAGTATTCTAAATTTTAGCTGCAGATACCAATGTCTGAGTCTCTTTACTGACAATTACTGTACTAAAACTGTAGATTAGAAACAAGGGCAACTATTCAATGATTTCTGAAAATATATTTAACTTTTTGCCAAGCTAATGGCCGTATTGGTCATTTGAACAGCATGGCAAGAATGTATAATCTCAAAAATATGTGATTAAACTTTGATTTAAAAAAATCTATTATTTTTAAATAGAGCTATTAGCACTAACCGTATTTTTCTCTCTCAAAAAGTAGAATTTTTTGCAAACAAGTTGTAGAGATCACAAAGAAGCCACACATGATTCTTGATGTTCAAGTTGTGCACCTGTTTTAGTAGTTATCCTCTTTCTGATGTGTGTGTGTTGTTAAATTTTATCAAGTGGCTGGGTTTTTTGGGGAGGTGACTCACTGTTGATTCCTGGCAATTGCCTGAACCAGTCCCTGAATTTTCTGAACAGAATTTTTCAGGTTTTCTTGCCATTGTCTCTTTCCTAGGGCTAAGACAGAGGAACTGAGCTCCAAGGTCACCCAGCTCGCTTCATGCCTGAGGAAGGACTAGAATTTACAGTCTCCTGGTTGGTAACCTGATCTTTTAATTACTACACCAAACTGGTCTTTGGAGGATAATTTTAAGCAGTATTAATGATATAAATACAATTATGATGCATACTAGAGCTCTACTAGCCAACCACATTTTAGAATCCTTTAATCACAATTGTCTGTTTGGTAAAGGCTGCCTTATTCACATTACAAATATTACAAGAACAAATGTATGCATGTCATAGAGTAAAAATGTGTGTAGATGTGTTTCTTGTATATACATGTGCATACAACTGTTTGTTCTGGGGTGCGTGTGTCAAAGAGAGAGTGGGCTAAAAGGAAGGGAGACAGGGAGGGTGCTTAAAAATATCTCATATATCCCATGAAAGATCACAAGTCAAGGAAAGCTTTACCATTAATTTGAATGCAAACAAATAATCCAATTATGGTAGTTACAGTTTATGATCAAATGTCCTCTATATTTTATTCTTGGATGAAACAGACTGAATCTATTGATTCTGGCAGGCTATATAGGCAGCCTGGCATGTAACCAGCCAGTTCCTCACCTAACTCAGGGATGATCTCAGCCAAGGTGCTGAAAGTGGGTGCTTTGCCAGAATACAATACATCTGCAATGTTAGCAGCAGAAAACATAGCTCAGTTTAGATAAGTAGTCAGCAGAAAGATTGCATCGGCTTTTGCTTCACCAGATAAGAATCATCCCATCGTACTTTCACTGCTCTAATTTCCACAATAATTACAGTAATTTCTTTGTTCTAAAGGCAGTCCTGGAAAACAATGAAAACGTGTATTCCCGATAAATGTGCAAACACTCAAATGTAGCTGTGTTTATTAGTAGTAGCAGGGATCCATGTAATCACAAAATGCAATAGCAAAATAGACTTAAGAAATAACAAACCGCTATATCTACTCTTATCATGCGGATAGAACTTTCTTCCTATTACTAAAGTCAATTTCATCTTCCCAGGCCTGTCATTTCCATTTTTAAACTGATTGCACTATAAAGGGTCCTCCAGTCCTTCTGTTGCTCCGATTTTTTCACTGCCATGTTTTTCTTCCACAGCCCCTTTCTTTCTTTAGGCCAGAGGTGAAATGTAAAATTTGTTACTACCAGTTCTGTGGGTGTGGCTTGGGAGGAGGTAATGTGACTGGGTGGGCATGGCCAACTTTTGTTTTTTTAAAAAAAATTTCAAAGCATTTTTTTAACCACCTCTTCCCCGGAGGAGGTTGCAGAAAAAAATGCTTTAAAAGTCTCTCTGCCGATCAGGCAACACATCTGGGATCATCAGAGCCTTTATAAAGCATTTTTTTAACCACCTCTTCTGCTGAAGAGGTTGCAGAAAAAAATGCTTTGAAAAGGCTCTGACGATCCCAGCTGAGCTGCGCGATCATCAGAGGCTTTTTTTTTTTTACTTTTAAAAACATTTTTTCGGTGGAAGAAGTTATAGAAAAAATGCTTTTAAAAGTTTTTTTAAAAAAAGCCTCTGATGATCGTGCAGCTCAGCTGGGCATGGTGGGGGGAGCAGAGATTTTTGCTACCGGTTCTCCGAACCACCCGCTGCCATAGCTATCGGATCCAGCGATCCGGTCCAAACCGGGAGCATTTCACCCCTGCTTTAGGCTTCTCTCAACAGTATGGAATTCGATCAAGGTCCATACATAACTCTTAAGCCGTAGGTTTCTTATTTTGGGAATTTATTTAATTTATTTATTTATTTATTTAATTAAATTTCTATACCGCCCTTCTCCAATAGGACTCAGGGCGGTGCACAGCCTAAGTAAAAACAAAGCATACAAAATTTAAAAACAGTATTAAAATAATTAAATATTTTGGCCGTAATTAAAACAACCCAATTTAAAATCAATTTAAAATTTAGCTCAATATATCCCAACCACATCCCACTTTTCCAGAGGCCAAATGAAAAGCCCACGGTTAGGCTGTCACTGATTGATAGATCACTATCTACATTTATAAGGCTAGTAATATCGATTAAATTGTCCTAGAACCCTCAACATCTTGTAAGTATCATCATGTGCAATATATACTGTTACCATTTCAGATTTCAGTCTTTATTCTGAGTAAATATGATCAACCAAAATATTTCTGTTTTGTCCTCTCTCTAAAAAAAACATCCATGAAGGCCTGTTCCTTATAAAATATGGGGCAACCCATTCTGAACATAATTAGCAATAGCAATTAGACTTATATACTGCTTTACAGCGCTTTACAGTTCTCTCTAAGCAGTTTTTATAGAGTCAGCATAATCTGGGTCCTCATTTAACAACCTCGGAAGGATGGAATGCTGAGTCAATCTTTAGCCGGTGAGAAACGAACTGCTGAATTGTCAGCAGAAGTAGCCTGCAGTACTACATTCTAACCATTGTGCTACCACAGCTCATAATGATCTATGTCACCTGATAAAGTAGAATCATGTCAATCTGCCATAATTATGTTTCTCTTTTTTTTGTTGTTAGTTGCGAAGTCGTGTCCGACCCATCGCAACCCCATGGACAACTTTCCTCCAGGCCTTCCTGTCCTCTACAATCTCCTGGAGACCATTTAAGCTCACACTGACTGCTTCAGTGACTCCATCCCATCTCATTCTCTGCCGTCCCCTTCTTCTTTTGCCCTCAATCTTTCCCAGCATTAGGCTCTTCTCCAGCGAGTCCTTCCTTCTCATTAGGTGGCCAAAGTATTTGAGTTTCATCTTCAGGATCTTATAAAAATACTACAGGACATTTTTTTTAAAAAAAAGCAACATTCTATATTGTAGGATGATAAAGAGAAACATCACCAGATCCTGAAGATTTTTCTCTTTACCACCCTACAATATAGAATGTTGCTTTTTTTATAAAAAAAAAAATGTCCTGTGGTATTTTTATAAATTTCAGGCCATACATACTAACCTGATATATTTTTACAAGCCTGCAATTCTCAAATTTTCATACATGTGATGTTCCCACAATAGAGCATTAAATCTGAGAACAATATGTGCATTTGTTTTTTTTTTTTTGCAATCAGTAACCAATGGTATAGGAGCTTGAGCAAAGGGTTGGACTAGAAGACCTCTAAGATCCCTTCCAACACTATTCTTCTGTTGTTTTCATTAGTGGCAGTCATTTCAGTTTGGCAAGGGCTGAAGACAGTCCATGGATATTGTCCCAAAGGACCTATCAAAATCCCTTCTTTAATTCTAACCGTGAAACATTTGCCGGATAAAAAGGTCTCCTGCGTTTTCATTCCAGATCACAAAAGTCATAAACCAGTATCTTATTGCTATCAGTGGTATTAAAAGTAAAACTTGCATCACCATGCAAATCCTGAAGACAAATCCTCAAAACAATATCTATGGATATAAATAATGGTTTAGGATTGTGGCTTAATGGCTCAAATTATGGCAATATTGAAGTTTTGTCTTGTACTTGTTATAGAGGAGCTCCTGCTGGATCTTTTTCTGGATTTGATCACCCAACAGCAGCTCCTTCATAGAAGAGAACAACAAATAAAGCAACATTATCATTCCAGACATTTCAGGAATATCTAAAAAGCTCAAGAGAATTTTCAACCAAAACAACATACATGCACATTTTAAACCCAAGAATATACTAAAGCAGAAGCTTGCCCACCCCAAGAATTAAACACCCAGACACAAATTGAGCAATAAGATATATACAATACAAGGCAGTGAAACATGTGCAGATCTGTACATTGGAGAAACAGAGGGGGAGTGATACAACAACTCCTATTTCTTGAGTACAACACAGTCCTTTCAAGCAGTTCACAGCAGTTCCAAGAAGGTTCCATACCCATTTGCACTCTGATTCAGGTGACCCTGAAGATATGGATTAACCCCCAAGTAGTGTCAACAACTCTCAGACAGCTAACAACAGATCTTCAGAGTGCTAACAACCAGATGACTGCAAGAAATATAAATCTTCTATTCCCTACCATTTAGTCAGAACTGAAGAAGCTTCTTTGATGAGAAGTGAAACGTCTTCAAGGAAAAAACAAAGAAAGTCCAGTTGCCTTTTGAAAAGCACCTTTGGGACAACCATGATGACTGAGACTATCCATAGACATTGTTTTACAATAATATTGTTTTATAATAATTTCATGCTATGTCAAGCCACTAATCCATCTGTTCCAGGACTGCCAACGGTTCTTCCAAAAAGTTTTTTCATAAAAAACTTTTCGTTCTATTTGAAATACCTAGGATTCAGCCTGTAAACTACTTATTAAACATGTGATCAACAATTAAACTATATTATCCTTCCCTATGTATAACGAATAAAAATGTTTATGAGTTTAGTTATTTACTTTTGAGTCCCTAACAGAAAGTGAAAAAAATTATCAGAGCAATTATGTTAGCAAACAATTAATTACTGTTATGTTTACCTATAAAAAGTAAACACGAATTAAATTACCTACAGTGTTAATTTTTTAAAAAGTAAGAGTTACAGTAGCTGTTGGTTGCAGCTCTTTAATACTTAACAGCCATAAATGAAGGGCTTCTTTGGAACATATGTCATAGACAGACAGACAGACAGACAGACAGACAGACAGACAGACAGATGATAGATATAAGACACTGAAAAGTATTATATCTAAAATGTGATGAGATAGGATCAATTGACTCCCACAAGCAAATCATCACTTGAACAAAAAACATGCTCAGTGCTGAATGGGGATAGTTTAGTCTCTGCTAAGTCTTAAAAAGCAGCAAAAAAGGATTTCTGGGTGATCAAAAGAAGGATTTTAGTGATGTTATCAAACTTTGTAACTTTCCTGACTACTTTTCATGTGCATATATGAAATCATTGTACTCAGGATCCTTCAACTGTCCTTTCTCTATAAATCTTTGTCCAGTGGTATATGTTGTTGTGTTCTCAGTATGACTTACAATAAGAAGATACCAAGCTGTGTTCCCATTGAAAAAGGTTGAGTTTTCTCTGCTTGAAGAGTGGAAGTCTGGGACAAAGGCTGCATTTATTCTGTACATGAGGAATATATCTGTAACAATAAGGAAGTTACCATACAAGATAAACAAGGCACAGCTCTGAAACTTGCTAATACTAAACTAAACTAAAGTTATATTATTACAGATAATACATCCACTTTAACATATGTACATTCTACCTTGATGTCAATGTGATCTCATAAATCAATAAAATGATGCAAAAATTAAAATGATAAAATAAGTGCATTGATGACTACGTTGCATAATTTCAACTAAAAGTCTAGGCCAGTGCTAGACTTTTGCTTTCATGTACCAAAAGCATGGGGGAGCATGAGGGGTTGCACCCACACTTGCCCACACCCATAATTCAGTGCGTCCTGCCCCCCGCACATGCGCGCATGACACCCCTGCGCTCCTCCCGCTTTTGGCATGTGATGACATGTGGGCTCAGTAGGCCCATTTTTTGGCCTCCCCAGACTAAAGACATGTTCTTGAAGCCTGGGGAGGGCAAAAACAGCCTTCCCCATCCTCCTGGAAGCTTTCCGGAGGCTGGAAATGGTCCGTTTGCTGACTTCCAGTGGGACTGGAAGGCCTGTTCTCCACTCTCCCAGGTTCCCACCGATATGGCTCCGTGTGCCACCAATGGCACGTGTACCATAGGTTCGCCATCACAGGTTTAGGCAAACAGCTTGACCCAAGCTTCTAATACAAAATCAGCATTACCTCATTATGTTTTCTATATTGAACCATATAGTATAGGATGGTATTCAATGTGTAAAATGTCTTGTTCTGTATTGGCAGAACTAGTGTATTTTAAAATGGAAAGAGGATTGGTAACCCTGGATTGACCCCAATCTAAATTGATTTCAATGCAACACAGTACAATACAGTGCAATACAACACAACACAACACAATGCAATGCAATATAATGCAACGCAAAACAATGTTACAGATATGATTCCAAAAGTTGAAAGGATTCAAGAATATGTTACAACTGTCTAGAGCCATTGAGGAGGGGATGGGAGGAGAGGAGAAGATTAAAAGGAAGCAGCTTCCAATTTCCTTAGCAGCTACAGCTACATTTATAGCTACATTTATATACTACCCTTTCTTTCTAAGATTACAACAAAATGTTCTTCTTTTCATAATACTTTTCATAGTCCTTTTCACCTTTCTAATCCAAACCCCATAATTTATCATTTTTCCTTTTTTTCAGCAAAAAGTCCATAAGGGGTGTCCAGCCAGCAATAAATATAATACTGTCCTTTCTTTAATCAAATTAGTTAATTTTGCCATCTCTGCTAATTTGCTCACCTTCATTAGTTCTCTGTAGGTATATCAGAGCATTTCTATTTTGTGTATATAACAATGTACCAGTTATTATGTATAAAAATTCTTCTATAACTCTTTTCTAATTGTCTACCCATTCATCCAAGTTCTAGTTTCAATTGAATATTAAGTTTAAAGCTATTTAAACATAATATTAAATACACAAAGTGAAGCTATTTGCTTCACTGTGTGTATTTAAAACCATAATTTTCTGGCTTTTTTATAATTCCATCACGTATGATAAAATGACCCTTCATGTTTTACACATTTCCAACATAAATTGGAGATACATTCATACGTACTACATGTGTTTTTTTTTTCTGGAGTCATATACCAATGAGATATCATTTCATAAAAGTTTGCTGTTAAATTATAACTTAAGGTAAATTTAATCCTTTCAGGAACATATTTTCCCATTGTTCCATCAATAAATTATATTTAAAGTTTTTAGCCCATTTGATCATATAGTCTTTCATTTCCTCTGCTTGTACATTTTAGAAATTACATAGAATAGAATAGAGTAGAGTAGAGTAGAGTAGAGTAGAGTAGAGTAGAGTAGAGTAGAGTAGAGTAGAATTGAATTGAATTGAATTCTTAATTGGCCAAGTGTGATTGGACACACAAGGAATTTGTCTTGGTGCATACACTCTTGGAGTACATAAAAGAAAAGATACATTCCAGGGGTGGGTTCTACTTACCTTTACTACCAGTTCACAACGGGAACACGGGAATCTTTTGCGCATGCACAGATTGCTGATGATGACATCCAGAGTAGTGGACGGGGCCTCTCACCAATTTTACTACTGGTTCTTGCGAACTGGAGGCAACCCACCATAGATACATTCGTCAAGAATCATAAGGTACAACACTTAATGATAGTCATAGGGAAACAGTCAATATAAATCTTAAAGATACCAGCAACAAGGTTACAGCCATACACCCATAAGTGGGAGGAGATGGGTAATAGGAATGATGAGAAGATTAATAGTAATGCAGGCCCTGAGATGAGCACTGCCCTCTATAATCACCAATAACTAGTAGAGTAAAATTGCAGGGACTCCTTTATCTTTACCTTTTACCTGTGGCAATGTTACTGAAATAAAAAATGCTGATCAGTGCAGATAATAATTTAAGATTACTTTGCTGAATATTTGAAACTTGTGAAAGAAACAAAAGAAGATTATAGATTTTTCACAAAATGCTCAATTAATTTGGAGTACATTGGGATATATTTAAAATGTTTTTAATACGTATAATGATAGTGGTAATAAAATAAAACTTTATGTCTTCCAATGAAAAAAAATACATGAATTTCAGTATGGATGAACACCTAATTTAAAAATAAAATAAACACTGAAAGAATATGCACCAAGTATATTCAGGAAACACCACACTTTCCAGATTTATTTATTTACTTACAATGTTTATGCATTCTAGTTACACAGTCATAACAGTTAACCTTTTATGTGCTTTGGTCATGGGATATTTTTTTAAAAAATGTATATTGAGAAGAGGAAGAAAATGCTGGGAAATACATCACATCTGAAACATTTGCAACAAAGTAAAATAACAACTTTAATAAGTTTTTTCAAATAACTTCTCCATCTGTAGATTTCTTTTCCATGGGTACGGGCAAGGGTTGCTAGATGCAGTATAAATGATCCAGAAGGTACCAGTTTGAGAAAAGCTGTTTTGGGATTTTTCATCTTTTCTTATCTTTTGTCTTGTAGAAGTCACATGAGGGATAAAATGGAGAAGGAATAAAGATGATAGATGATGAAATAGATGATAGATAGATAGATAGATAGATAGATAGATAGATAGATAGATAGACAGATAGATAGACAGATCTTAGAGGTAGGGTTAGAGTTAGATCAATTTTCTCTTAAGTATCTAGACTAGAATCTCTCACAAGAGAGAAGCTTATTTTACAAAAACTCAACCCTTATGCAGAAGATGATTTCCT
The DNA here is from genome assembly GCF_029215685.1 of Pituophis catenifer annectens. Lineage (NCBI taxonomy): Eukaryota > Metazoa > Chordata > Lepidosauria > Squamata > Colubridae > Pituophis > Pituophis catenifer. The sequence continues at coordinate 97,330,237 of NW_027256884.1, read as the reverse complement.
GAAAAGCCCTTCTTGGTTTTCTTTCATACCTATATGATTTTCTAATTCACATGACTAGAGTGTTAGTTAATCAAAAGTTATAAAACAATTTGCAAAACAAACCCAAGCATTGCTCTGTAGACTCATAACAAAGCCTCTATTTCAGTGAGTCACATAATTGATAAGGAGAGCTATTTTCCACACGAACAGCTTCTCAAAGCAACCATTGCAATGATGAAAATAAATCCCGTTTATTTAATTATGGGAAAGTTGTGCATTGTGTACATATCTTGGTATGCAATGAGATTAAACACTGCAAATTAATATGCCACTTTAGGAATAATACATCGATGGCTTGGCTTCACTCAGCTAGATATATGACACAGAAGCTGAAAACTATATTCAGTCTGAGAAGCTTTTGATAATAGAAACAATCAAGCAAAAGTTTTCCTATTAGCCAGCCGTCCTCTCAAAAGCAAGCTGAGATAGCAAGAGAGCACAGCTGCTGCTGCTGCTGCTATGAGGAAATGGTGGTGTATTTACAGCTAACTCTGCATAGATGGTGAGGTGTGCTACCTCAATTTCAGTAGTAAAATTTCTGATTTTATTGCAAACAGTGATAGATAACAAACTGAACAGCAAATTTTGTGGAAATCTCTTAAGACTAAGCATTCCATTGGCACAAAATTTTCAAGAGCCAGTGATGATGGAGACTTGGAGATTTGGATTAGAAATGTAAAATTTACACAAGCACAAAATTTAAGAGAAAATTTTTATAAAATGTTTTATAGATGGCACTTAGATCCCAAAAAACTATCATATATGTATCCTAATGTGCAAGCTAAATGTTGGAGATGTGATTGTGATGACGCAACTTATTATCATATATGGTGGACTTGTAAAAAAAATCAAAGCATTCTGGATAAAGATCTGGTGGGTGATGCAGAATATTTAAAAAAAAAGATTGAAATTTACTCCGCAATTGTTCCTACTGGGCATAACTACAGACTGTACAGTTGTAGAGACTAAACTGATCCTGAATTTAATAACAGCAGCAAGATTGTTGATAGCACAACACTGGAAGAAGGGCTTTTTGCCTACTATTGATGCTTGGATACTGAAAGGAACTAATTTAGCTGAAATGGCTAAAACTTCAACATACTTGAAGGATCATACACAAGAAAGATATATATTGAATTGGAGAAGATGGATTGATTATATTCAAAATAAGTATCAGACTAAAAAATATCAAATAGCTTATGAATGAATCTTTAATGGTATAAGCATTATATAAGTGATTTTAGAAGTATTATATCCTAGAAGCATGATTTTATCTATGGGGGGGGGTTAAAAAATTTTTTTAAGAGGGGATGTTAGTTTAATGGATAGTTAAGCAATTTAGTTTATTGTTAAAAGTTAACTGAAATACCTTGTGTTCTGCTCTAGGAAGTCGGGGAGGGGGAGGGGGGATGGGTGGGAGGGTTGTGGGAAAATTGTGTTTTTTCTTGATTAAAACTTTTTCAATAAAAAAAAAGACTAAGCATTCCAGTTCCCATTTAATTTAATAAATTACAAATTGTGTCTGAAATACATTTCATAGGGAAAAAGATTTTTAAAAGAATTTCTCAAGGGTTAAGTGATCTATTCCGGGAGGACAGTAGATATAACTTTTATTACATGAGCTTCTCTCCAGCCAAATGCAACTCTCTTGGTCCCTCTTATTAATGGTAGAAATTGTAAAATAATGCCTCCCATGGAATTTGTTCGGAACAAAAAGTTCTGAAGTACAGAAAAGTACAAAGCTAGGGTGGTTTCAGAGTGATATGCAACAAAAAACAAAACAAAACAAAAACAGTGGCCCTCTCCAATACCTCCAACAGTAAAGTTAACCTCAAAATAATCACCAAAACAAATTCAGAGGGAAAAAAAGTCAAGTGCTCTGAGAACAATATAGTAAACAGAAGCTTTCCAAGAAACAGTTTGATTTTAGAAGTTGCAAGAGCATTATTTCCAACTTCTCTTTTAAATCTTATTTCTTTCCCCCTGAACATCTGTATTTCCCTATTTCTGTATTTGTGTGTGTGTATCAAGGGTGCTATTCAGCAGGTTCTGACAGGTTCTGGAGAATCGGGAGCAGAAATTTTGAGTAGTTAGAAAACCGGCAAATACCACCTCTGGCTGCTCCCAGAGTGGAGTGGGAATGGAGATTTTGCAATATCCTTCCCCCAGGAGTGGGGAGGGAATGGGGATTTTGCAGTATCCTTCCCCTGGAGTGAGGTGGGAATGGAAATTTTGCAGTATCCTTCCCCTGCCATGCCCACCAAGCCACGCTCACAGAACTGGTAGTAAAAAAATTTGAATTCCACTACTGGTGTGTATGTGTGTTTGTCTAAGGGTTCTAAAAGGTTAGAGAAGACAGGATTTCCCCTTCTTTCTTTCTTTCTTTCTTTATTTATTTATTTATTTATTTATTTATTTATTTATTTATTTATTTATTATTAGTTCAATTTATATGCAATTTATCACTTCTTTTCCTAAACATACATTGATATCAATCAGTGATAGGTTGCTACTGGTTCTGTCCAGTTCTTTAGAACCGGTAGTAAAACCTGCGGGAGTCTCCGCCCACCTGCCCCAACATTATCATGGGTGATCTGCGCATGCGCAGAAGCGTGCATGCACGAGCAAAGCAAGAGCATGCACATGGTCCCATTGCAAACTGGTAGTAATGATAAGTAGAACCCACCCCTGATATCAATGCATACAAATTAGATATTTTTAGTAATTCTTTTCATAAATTTTGGTCGATTTTTAGGTAATCCTTTCTCTGTTCGTATAATTCCCTGAATAGGTCTTAGTGAATTTATCGTCTTATTTTCTCATGCCTGAAATATAAGCAATGCTATTTGTTTGTAATCCATAAGAGGGCATTATTTCAGCTTTAACAAACATGAAGCAGTGCTTCATAAAATTAGCTTCTCTCTCCCATTATAATTTCTTTCTTATTTAAATATTGCTACAGTCATCCCCTTTTCTTTTTTTTCTTTGTAACATATCCTTGAAACACATTATGAAACTTCACAAACTTCATTTCTATTTCCTTTTAACAATGCATATGATATACAGGGAGCATATTTGAAAAAGCAAAATAATCTAGAAGGTATTATAAAGCTTCACTTTCTTGTGAAAAATACAAAAGTGGTCTTGCTTTTTCTGAGCTGCTGCATCACAATGAGTGGATTTTTCTCCAGCAAAGAGATAACCATTTTCTTTCCTTTGCTATTGCAATTATTTGGAGCTCATCATCTTGCAAAGCTTTATCCTACTGTTCAGAATAAATGAGTGGCTGTAGTACAGTGTATGCTCTAGCAAAACATAAAGCTCTCCTGGCTTTCAGGAGTTGTCAAATAAAAAGAAGGAAAATGAAAATGTGAATACATTTAAGCTTATTCTATTATAAGCCCAACTGTCCTATAAATGTCACTGATAGTTACAGAATTTTAAAAGGAAGTAATGAGAAAATTGGGTTCCATCACCATGCATAGCTGCCATGTGTCATTTATCCATCTCTAATTCACACAGCATTATGTGTGTGGAACAGAAAAGTTATTACTTAACAACTTTAATTAGTCAAATCAGACATTGCACTATTCCATATATCCCTCAGTTAACCAGTGCCATTTTGTCAAACAATTATGTAATTAAACATAAAGATAAAGATAAAGGCCATATTTATCTCCAATCCCTGTGGCTGGATGCATAGCCTATTCTGACAAGATTCCAACAAAAAGCGTATTTTTATGACTATTTAAAGTGCTTTGTTGGTAGACATTTCGCTAGTTCCTCCTAGGGTCAGGATGCTATATTCATAGAGAACTGAAACAGGAGTATGAAGAAGTTCTTCAAGGCCAGGGCTATCATTAGGCAAAGAAAGACAGTTGCCTCAGGCAGCAATTGTTGAGAGATGGCAAAAAGGCATTGGAAGATAGAGACGGGTGCCATTTGGCATCCCAGTACTCCCAAAGCTGATTTGCTGTATTAAGATGCAGAAAAAGATGTCTCATTGTCAGCATCAAAGGAAGATTCAGATGGGTTGGCTTTTACATGCAGAAGAGTACAGAATATTAACTTGTTGTTTGCCTCTGGCAGCAAACTGTCTTGAGCTGTATCTATTCCTGACAGAGCTGGATCAAAGCAACTCATCCACAGGGAGAGAAAAAGAAAATACATTCTAAGTTGTAGAGAGCAAAGTATGAGAGAATTCAGAGACAGAGAAAGAGAAGAAAGAGGCAAAGAGAAGATATAATATGGCAAGTTGGAGAAAACTGAAGTGAAACTGCACCGTTAAAAAATGCATATGGCATATATAATCCATTACTGAATAATAAACTCATGCACTTGAAAAAAAACAAAAAACATTTGCTACAAATAATGACAACCCATAGAGAATATTGTTGAAAAGACCACTAGGATCCTGATCTTTAGAATTAGTCATAATTTTCAAAATATTAACTAGATTTAATATGATACCAACACTTGAAAGTAACAGACATAATACCGTGTTAGTCACAAACCATGTTAGTCACATACCATGCTGTCATAATAGAAAACAAAGATGAGATTAAGTATAAAGATGGTATTTAGAAAGCTGAAGCATTTTCATTTTTTTTCTTTCTATGAATGAAAGAAAATATATGCCTCTGCATGCACCACCACTGATTACTTCATTTATGATCTTGGCAAGATCCAGTTCTTTGGCTCATGATAAATGAATCGTTTTCCTTGTTGACTCAGTTGCTTTCATTTCTGCTAATGAATAGTTTCTAGGAAGAATGATGCATAGGAAGTAGGAGTGGAGATAGATTTCTCAAATCTACATGAGAGAGAACATGTGAGACCTTAAGGCTTATCTCTTCTGAAGCAGTCAGCAGAAGATGTCTTGGTATTATTCTGTAGGGTTTTCTTTCATCAATTATCTATATTGACAGAATTAATCTGGTTTGTGAAAAGTACAAGATGAAATGTCTGTTCACATGAGTAAAAGAATGCATAAAATAGGAAAAGGCAGATTACAACCATGGGTCTTGTGAAATTCTTCATTTTTGTGGTCCCCAGCCTTCTTTGAATAAGCCTTTTGGCAGTGCCTTTTCCCATAAGATGGAATCCTGCTATATAGTAACCTTAATATCATTTTAATTCTTTGACTATCCACAGGGATAGTTTGAGAGCTAGAATTTTCCAGGGAAAATTTTGATTTTAATAATCAACTGCCATATCATATCATGGAACAAATGGGAAATATAAATCTTAGGCTTAAATTGCAGAAATTGTGTAAAAGGACTGTACTTTCACTTTGGCAGATGGCTCTTGGCCTGGTGATCTGGGAGACTTTCTTTATCTGTAGTTATCTATTTGTTCAACAAGCCAAACAGATTCAACTCCTATGAAGTCCTGTGTCTATTGTATTACTATTACGTGATTAAGCATAAGAAATGGTAAAGAGCTACAATTGTGAGAGATTACACAGATACTAGGTACACTGAGGAAGTGAATAATACCGTTTTTAAAAAATCATCCCGTTCTCAAAAACCATTCAGGTAGGAAAGCTATTACAAATATTTCCGACTTCTTTGATTGACAATTTCATTTTTCAGAAAGTGAAAGAAAACCCAAGGGAGTCAGCTGTCTAGATCTAAACCTGACTATCAGAGAAGAATTGGTCAGTAGACTAAAGTACCTTGGGGGAAGGCAGCCACCTCATGCTGGTGTAAAAAGTTGAGGAGAAGCTAAGAGAAATCAGTCATATACTCTGACATATGAAAGGCAGATTTTAATGTATCAGTCAGAAGGCAGTCATCATACCTTGATTTAAAATTCTAAAGATAAGCAAGAGGAATGAAAAATCCTGCAAAATTAGACTCTGCAAGCACAAGGACAAACAATCCCACAAGAAGAAAATAAGGAAAAAGTTTCAAAAGGCCTATAGGGAAGAATTATAGACTTATGCTTGCTGACAAGCTGAAAAACAAAAACCGGGGGAAAAATAATCAGGTGATTATAGACAATGGAAGCAAGGGACAAGAGCTAAATTAGTAGCCTGAGTTAAAGGAATAAAGTCAGGAGAACTACAGCTCAGAATGATTTAGATATGCCAAGGAAAGCAAAATATAACAAGGGATTTAGGGAGTATGTCTGGAATAAAATAAGAGGCAAGCAGAATGGCTATAAGAGATTTAAAAATAATAATGGAAAATAAGACAACTGTCTAACACCTTCTTTGCATCTCTTTTCTTTTAGGTGGAGAAGCCTTCCCAACACAATTCAGGAAATAGAGGGACAGATAAAGGTATCCAATAAAGGTATGAACTAATAAAGGTATGGTAGGAATCTTTTTTTTTTATCTTGACTGACCTTTTTAATGTACACGATTTATATTAGGCTTCTGAAGAAACTGGCAGAAAGTATCTCAGAATCACTGACAGGAATTTTTGAAATCTCCTACAGAGTTGCCAGGAAACTTGAAAAGAGTAAGCAGAGTCACAAAAGTAGGAAGAAGGAAGAAACGACAGACTAGTTAATTGACATTTGTACTAGGCAAAATGTTAAAATGTCAAACAGTAGGTTTGTGAATATCTGGAAAAGAATGCTACCATCACCAGAAGCCAGCATGAGTTTGACATGCTTTTTTATGACACAGTAAACTGATCAAGAGACTACTTGATAGGGTTTATCTTGATTTTGTATAGTATTTGAAAAAAATATCTCATAATTTCCTACTACCATGTTTCCCCGAAAATAAGACCCTGTCTTATATTTTTTTGAACCCCAAAATAAGGGCTTGACCTTATTATCGGGGGGTCTTATTATTTTAGGGTGCAGGAGACAGTGGGTGTGGCCACCTCATGGCTTCTGCTGTGTTGCGCTGCTGTGGCAATGCAACAAAGCCGCTCATCAGCTGTTCGCTGGCCTGCTTCCCATCCATCCATCCATCTCCCTCACCTGCAAACTCCCACCCCACTCCCACCTCTCTGCCGGGCAACTCCCGGCAGCCCCAGATGCCCAAAGCCTGTGCCTGCCCGGCTCCCTTTTTCACAGCACCCGGCTCTTTATTGAGGGTGGTGGCATGTGGGTGGGGGAGAAGCAAGCTGCGTCTTGCTGTCTCTTCTCCCACCCCTCGCCAGGGGCTGGGGAGATGCAAGCTGCGTTTTCTTACCTGCCTTGCAGCTCTGTCGTGTGTCTCACTGTTGTCTGTAGGCAAACATGTAGGGTAAAACCAAACTTCTCGCAAGAAATTTGATTGAACTTGCGAGGTTTTTTTTACCCTACATGTTTGCCTGCAGACAACGGCCAGACACACGACGGAGCTGCAAGGCAGGTAAGACGGCTCCACACACCCCAATTGTAACAGCAGCCTGGCTTCTGCCCTTTGCCACCATCTCTTCATCAAGGGGGATGGCAGGTAGGGTGGGGGAGAAGTGAGAGGCATGGACCAAGACAGGGCTCACTCTTCTTGCCATCTCTTCTCCCCCTTGTACCAGGCATGGCAGGGCTTCCTGACCCTACCCAAATTGGATGCAATTTGGGGATGGGCAGGTGGGAAGGGGTGGGGCCGGGGAGACACGAGACACGCATCTTACTTGCCTTGTAGCTCTGTGGCGTGTCTCACCATTGTCTGCAGGCAAACACGTTGTAGGGTAAAACCAAACTTCTCGCGAGTTTGAGAAGATTGAACTTGTGAGGTTTCTTTTATCCTACAATGTGTTTGCCTGCAGACCACGGCAAGACATGCGATGGAGCTACAAGGCAGGTAAGACACATTTCACGTCTCCCCAGCCCCACCCCTCCCCACTTGCCATCCCCAAACTGCATCCAATTGGGGCAAGGACAGGAAGCCCTGCCATGCCCGCTGAGAGGGGGAGAAGAGACAGCAAGAAGAGCAAGCCCTGTCTCGCTCCATATCTCTCGCTTCTCCCCCACCCCCCTCAATAAAGAGCCGGGCACTGTGGAAAAGGGAGCTAGGTAAGCATGGGCTTTGGGCATTTGGAGCTGCTGGGAGTCACCCAGCAGAGAGAGGCGGGAGCAGGGTGGGAGCTTGCAAGGGATCACTTCCCCTTTGCCTTCTCTCCCAAAAGCACTCCTTGGGCACAGCCACTTCTGCAGCAGGAGACTCGTGCCTTGCGCTGGCCTTCCGAAGGGTACCATAGCAGCAGCTATCCATAATTTGTTAACCCTTATTTTGTCCTGACCCATGTGGCCCAATACGATCGGGATAAAATAAGGGTAAAAAAATTGTGGATAGATGCTGCTGCAATACCCTTCGGAAGGCTGCCATGAGGCACATGGGGTGCATCGCTTGGCCTCCTGCTGCAGAAGTGGCCGCAATCCATGGCAAAAACGGCTGTGCTTGCTGGGGAGCTTATTTTCGGGGCATGTCCTATTTTTGGGGAAACATGATAGACATGATGGATAAATTTGGACTAGACAATAATGTCATCAAGCAGATTAGAAACCCTACTGTAATGTATCAAAAAAACAATCCACCACTGCTCAGTTACCAAAATAACAACCCAACTGCCCACAAAATTCATGTAAGGGCATTATTCAGATGAATACAAACATACTGCAGCAGCCCAGAACAGCAGAAAAAGGAAACAGACTGTCTATACAACATATTTCCAAAAAAAAGTAGATACTCACACAACTTTATCAGAAAGTGCCTAATCCCTCATCCAACTACAGAACAAGCAACACAAGCTATGTAAGCCATACATAAAGGTATCTCAGAAACAATCAACAGACTATTACAACCCCACGGCACAAACAACCTGTAACAAAGTAACCTTCCAAAGTGTCTTAAGTAAACCAAAAGATCCAGGAGCCCCAAAATATAAAAACAGATGTTATTTAAGCATACAGTACAAGGACTGTAACAGGCATTATGCAGAACAGACAAGAGAAGACTAGCAGAGCCTATCTATGAACAGCAGCAGTCAGATGATGCAATGAAAAATCTTTCATTTTACAATACATGAACAGACTCAATTGCAGTTTCAGCTGGGAAACTGTAAGTATCCTAAAACAAGTTCAATCCAAAAAATCCTATGGAATTTCTGGAACCTTGACAAATCAGTCATCAATAGACACCTTGAGATAAACCATATTTACACACCATTCAAAAGAGAGCTAAGAAGGCTAAGAAAGAAACAAAAAATAGCCCACTACCTTTCCAGCAGCCAACTGTCAGAATTAACACAAGCAATCAAGCAAAAATCAATACCCTAATCAAGGAACTATCAAGGATAAAATCACACCCCCACCAACTCTTGCAGGGCAAGCTACTATGTATAAACATGGCACAAACACCACATTCGCTACCATTTATGATGTTATCTAGTTGGATAATGAAACATCTGCAAGCAAACAACCAAACTCAAAGTATACCAAGGACTCCAAATAAAGGATTTCAAATGAAAGGTTTCCATTTGAATGTTCTATTTATTTGTTGTTGTGCAATTTGTTCTACTTTCTTAAATATAGGTAGTCCTTGACTTATGATCACAATTGAGCCCAAAATTTCTGTTGCTAAGTGAAACACTTGTTAAGTGAATTTTGCCCCATTTTATGACTTTTCTTGTTACAGTTGTTAAGTGAATCACTGCAGTTGTTAAAATTAGTAACACAGTGTTTAAGTGAATCTGGCTTCCCTATTGACTTTGCTTGTCAGAAGGTTGCAAAAGATGATCACATGACCGAAGACACTGAAACCATCATAAATATGAACCAGTTGTCAAGCATCCAAATTTTGACCATGTGACCATGGGGATGCTGCAATGGTTGTAAATGTGAAAAACAGTCATAAGACACTTTTTGCAATTCCGTTGCAACTTTGGTATCTAAACAAACTATTGTAAGTTGAGGGCTATCTAGTACCTATTGCCCCCATACATTAACTTTATCACATGGGTATAATATTCCACAAAGAGTAATATGAAATCAGAATTTATACAGATAGAATGGAAAATACTTGGGTTGGTAACAGTGCTTTATTTATTATGATTTATAACTTGCCTTTAATTTTATAAAACTCATTTAGAATGCATAATGCTACTGTTACTGGAAAACATGTATCTATGCATAACTTTCTCCTTTCCCCAGGATTATATAACAACCTTTAGTCTCCAAAGTCAGCCCTACACTTCTCCAATGTGCATCCATCTTGTGAAATTGGGCAAATGAGTATTATGGTTGGAAGATACCCTAGATAAGGACTTCATTCATTCATATGGCTGCCCATTTATCCAATGAAACACTAATAGAGAACAACATCAAATAAATCAAACTCACAGTTGGCAAAAGTAAAGTGAGTATCTTCCTTTAATAAACCTTTTAAATAATTGACATTTTGAAATGAAGCAGAGAAAACTCAGGAAATAGGAACACAGGGAAAAAATGCTTGAAATGTGACCACACTTCTGTTTGTTGCATTCAGAAATTGTTTGTCTTCCTTTCAGGAAATTAATATTGCATACAACTGGAAGAAAAGCTCTAGGCAATTTTATTTTTCATTAAGATAACCCAATAATTTAAACAATCATTCAAAACCAAGAGATATGTCTCCATAGATTCTAGTTCTTTAGTCTTTTGTTATTATTGTGTTGCTTAATTCTCTGAAATGACTGGTGCATTTTTCACCTTAGAAACAGTCACAGACTCTTGCCTGGGGTAATGATTGTGGAGGAAAACTATTCTAATATCTACCCAGAACTGGAAAAGAAAACAATTGAATATATCCTTTGTAAGTAATATTTTGCAACAGATGATTGTACAGTGCAGTGTTTTGTATACAGATGGTCTTTGGAAATCTGAAATCTTTAGAAATCTTTTTGTGAGTAAACAGTGTAATTTCTGATGTTTACAAAAATCTCTGCTTGGGCACTTTAAAGTATAAGCTTTTACATGTCAGTTCCCAAATATGTGCATCCAGTTACAGTCTTTGCTTTTAAAACTCCACAATAACCATAAGTGAATGATGCACAACTTGGTACATAGTTCTCATCCTCCTTTACTTGCCGTCTTTACTTGCCTCTTTTACTAGTAGTCCTATATAGAAGATAGAAAGCTGTTTTGTAATGAATAAAACCATTACTTCATTTAATCTAGTATTGATTAATAGAGGTAAGCTCCTTTTTAAAGGATTTCAAGCAGGAAGCTTTTTTAACCTTTCATCCTGGAAACACAGATATTGAAACTGAGATCTATTGCATGTGAATCATCAAATCTATCACAGTTCAATAACTCATGGTCTACATTAAAGCATTTTAGTAAGGGTGGATAGTCTATCACCTTTGAGCATGATTGCTGAAGAATGATAGTCCAATTCCACACCATTTTGAGTTGACAGAGCCATGAAAGATGTTACTATTAAAGAAAACAATCCCTTTCCCCAAATCTAATGTTATTTTATTCACATTATAGTTTTTAACTATTCAAAAAGATTAAGTATGTTTCCTTAATTATACGTTGTATGCAAATAATTGAAGAATGCCCAATCAAGTTATAAGTTAAAAAAATAAACTAGATATATTATTGGAAAATTGCTAAGTGATAAATCAAAACTAATACTCAGCTACATATATGAATTACCATTTATAGATTCTACCAATTTCAAATTTTATACATGCTTAAAAGAACTTGGATCTTATTTATTTATTTATTTATTTATTTATTTATTTATTTATTTATTTATTTATTTATTAGTCCAATTTATATGCCATCCTTCTCCTAGACTCAGGGTGGCTTACAATTTATTATAGCAATAGCTTGCATACTTTTATATATACCTGCTTATTAGGGCTTTTGGCCCCCCACAAGCGGTGTTGTTCTATACAAAGCTGGCTTATTGCCCCCACAATCCGGGTCCTCAATTTACCTACCTCGAAAGGATGGAAGGCTGAGTCAACCTTCAGCCTGGTGAGATTTGAACTCTCTCTGCAGGCAGCTGGCAGCTAAGTGCTAGCACTTAACAGCACTTAGTCTGCTGCACCACCAAGGCTCTTCCTATTTCTGTAATAAATATTATGGAGTTTGATGCAATGAAGATTTTTTTATATTATCCCTACATGGATGCACATATTAAAGTAGCCCTAGAGAAATTATTTTTTTTGTTATATTTTTTTAAAATATTTAAAAAATAAGAAATTGGGATATAAAATATACTTTATTTATCTCAAATATTCTTGTAATCAGGTTGATAGAATATGTTATATTTTGGGTCAACATTTTTAATTGAATTATAAAGTATTATAAAATACAAAATAGAAAGTAAATAGAAAAGCAGTGGGGAGAAGGAAAGAAGTGAGGCAAGATAAGAAAAAGAAGAAAAAGAAGCATTGACCTCCGACTGTTACAATAAAATTAACACCAAATTAACACCAAATTAACACCAAATTAACACCAAAACACCATTAACATCAAATCACAACTTTTTGCTTTTTCATAATAATATGAACAAGCCATTTCTATAAAGATCTATCAGTCTAAGCGGTAAAACCCAAAGTCAAATTTTCATTCTTTTCCACATCAAGCACAAAGTTCAGAAGCGGTCTTCATATGGAAACAAAAGTACTTATGTTCTTTTCTTTAAAGAAAATAAAATTAAAGAATATGCTGTATTTTATTAGATGGGTTTCTCCCTTAAGAAAGGAGCAAAAACCAATTGAAACTATTCATACTGAGGGGGGAAAAATATGCTTGCTGAAGCTCACACCAATGATCTTTTCATTGGTGAAAAGACAGAAAAGACAGTTACCTGTCTGTTTTGTCATGAGCTTATTGTTCTCTATAAATCATCCTTTTACCCAATTCAGATCCATTAAAATACATTTGACACAAGGCATTAGTAAAATTATGACACACTACTTCGTTAGACTATAGTGGCTTTTTCCTCTGGTATTTATGAAGTTTTGAAATGTGATTTCAAATTGATCTATGCCTAATCAATTCACTAATTAAAAGTCAGGTAATTAATTAACTAAAGGCTCCTTAATTAGTTGACAGCATGACTTTAACAAATGGATAACATTTCATAAACCATCAGTGCACACAGATTGCTTACTCTCAGATTATGATATCTACTCTGAGTTCAAAAGTTTGCCGAGACCATTCCGACTTGAATTTTTAAGGTGAAAATTGATTTGACAAAACACATAGTTTCTTCTACTGTTCATAAATTAAAGGTTTTCCCCCATCAGGAATTAATTTTTGCCATTTGTAAAGCTGTTTGTTAAGAGTTCCAAGCAGTTTCTGTGCCAAAAGAGAAACACATTAATTAAACATTAATTTCTGAGAGAAAAACATTAATTAAGCATTAAATAATTCACTCTTGGCCTTTGCTGATTTTGCTGAAATTTTGGATTGTGTGTAACTATCTGTAGGCAGAATACAATTGATGCATGCATGTAACATTATTGATTTATCAGAGGGATATAGTGTATCCAGACCTAATTCAAGATGTTAGTAGTATCTTTTAATGATTGGGTTAGTGTTCAAAAGTTTTTCAATATGATTGGTATGGCTACAATATTACCAAGTTAACTTGCTTTTCTTTACTAAATCTTCATTTACCATTATAAACTATTGGCTCTGATTGTTTCTGTGCATATTTTTATGGGTATCAGAATAATTAGAATAGTAAATTCTTTAAAGAAGGAAACAAAATAACTGTTTGACGGTCCAGTAGCATGATCTTGTAAAATTACTAGCCAATTCATAAACAAGATATTTACATTCTGAAGAAATGCATTGAATATCAAGAGTTTTGGAAAACATTGGCCAATATTTAATCACTTCAGGATCAGTTTTATCTTTAGGAGCATACAGGTAATCTTTGATTTACAACCACAATTTCCATTGCTATGCAAGGTAGTTGTTAACTGGCTCATGTTTGATATAATGACCTTTTTTGCCATGAATGTTGAACAAATTTGAGCAGTTACATGTTATTGTTAAGTGAATCCGTCAATTTTGCTTGTTCAAAGCCAGCTTGGAAGGTCACAAATGGTGATCACACAACTGACTTTGTGTAAAATATACAAAAGTATGAAGGCTATTACTTAACGCACTGTAAGCCGCCCTGAGTCTCCGGAGAACGGCGGCATATAAATCAAATTAAAAAAAAAAAACCTCAGAATGCTCAGCGTGCCAGTTGTCAAGGGCCTGAATTTTGATCACATGACAGTGGGGATGCTGCAATGGTCTTAAGTGTGATGGCTGCTTGTAAATCATTTTTTTTCAGTGCCATTGTAACTTTGAATGGTCACTAAACAAATGGCTGTAAGTTGAGAACTACCTGTACAAAAAGCCTGGAAACTCTGTAATATAGTCTCCTCCTCAAGCAGTTTTCTGTCTTACAGGCTGGTTTATGAATTCAGCCTTCTTTCATTTGTCCCAATTGATATGCTAAGATTTACATTCCGAAACACTACTCGGGTGGCTATCAAATCGGTTAAACTAACAAGCATAGACATCTTGATAGTGGTCAGAGAGCCAAGCATACCTTGTATGAAAATTTCAGTCCCGACTATAAAATAACTAACATACAAAAATAATTTTACGTGACTGTTCTGAAAAAAGTATGCCTGGATTTTGAAATCCCCATAATATTACCAAACATAGAGTATGTCTATGCTAGGTTGAAGGCAAAATTTCTTGATAGAAATAAATTCAAATCTTTGCAAGTCTGCATCAGCCAGGGATAATGTGAAAAACTACACTTTTTAATTCCCTCCCCCCTCATTCCATTCTTTATAATGAGAAAAAAAACTCCTATCCCAGTCCCAAAAGCTGTCATAACTGGGGTCCAAGTCAGTGGTGGGTTCCTCTCGGTTCCTCCCGGTTCGCTGAACTGGTAGCGGTGATGATATGACATCACCGAACTGGTTCTGCGCTCCCCCCACTCCCCCCCGCGTGTTATTCTTACCTTTTATTTGGTCCCACCCCCAATCTATTGCTGCCTCCTGAGTCACAGCTGATGGGCTATAAGGAAAAAAACTGTTAAACTATTGCCATGGGGCTTCAAAGGGCCGCCCTACAGCTGATCAGTGGTGAAAGGCAGTTTGGTGGTAGACCGGTGTCTCCAAAAATAAATGGGTAGTCCGGTGCCTGCAAAAATACATGAGTAGACTGGTGCCTGCAAAAATAAATGGATAGACCGGTACAGCTCTGCAAGCAGTTAAAAGCCTGGTAGACCAGTACCTCTGCTAAATCCTAAAGAATTGTCACATGACCATCAAATAAGCCACACCCACAGAACCGGTAGTAAAAAACTTTAGAACCTACCCCTGGTCCAAGTCCAACTCAATATCAGTGGAATGAAGATGGTACTGGCGATTCCAGTAAAAGAAATATATCTGGATGGATCAGGAGAATAGCAACAACAGAGCTTTTAACTGCCTATCAAAGGGACATCTGATGGCACATTCTTCTAGCAGGTTACCTTGTTTACTATTTTGGATTGCTTCCCAGAGAAGATAAAATTGCTCTTTTAATTGTTCTTACAATGCAGGATACATTTTAATCTCCTTAGAACAAGTGTTACATTTATGTTTTCTTTATTGTGAAAACTTTCTCTGTTTCAGAGTCAGCCATTTAATTAGTCTTTATTCTTTCAACAGCATCTGGCTCTTAATGACCCTGTTTTAAAAGTAAAATTTCAATTCAACTGTAGCCTGTGACTAAAAATTCTCAGTTCACTTCAATGAATATTAAGGTTCCTTTGGGGGAACCACTTGAACCCAAACATGTAAAACAGTGTAAAGAAGCATGTAAGAAATTAAAGAAACCTATAGCCATTCCTAAGTAACAGAAGCAGGAACATAAAAGGAATGTAGGTGCTGAGTACAAAATAAAAATCAGTGTTTAAAAATCTTTTCATATGGCACAACGGCCTAAAAGGAATTCGTCCTCAAAGACCCATATTTTTACTTTGTTCTGGCAACTAGCTTTGAACCATTAAAAGAAACCCTGCAGCTGTAACTGCTCCAATTATAGTAATAAATTATAATACAAGAATTCTTTTCATAGTTGCTTAAACCAGACTATTTGTGTCATTTGGTATGTCACACAAGTATTCCATTTTCTCTCACAGAGGTCGAACTTTTAAGTGAAAAAGAAAAAAAATGAATTTAGCTATGTATATTATCTTTGAAATTACTAGGACGATGAATATGCATATAAGTTCCTTCCCCCCCCCCTTTTAAGTGTACATGTTTATGTGTTACCTCTTTTCCAAAGATGTCCTTTTGGTTGAGTTAAGATTATAGTCATAGATTATTCGCTATTCATAAACACATATTTACTTTCAAACTTAGTTATTTGAATAATAATATTACAAAAGTTTTGCATGAACATTCAGTGCCAAATTGCTTTCCTTTCACAGTGTGACAAGCCATTCTGAAACTTTCTTCTGGGTTTTGGAATTTGGGACAAAGACTCTGAAGATCTGTGTGGGCAATTAATCTTTTTTCACAGGCCATCAATTGTTACCTTTTAATAAGCTTTCATGGGCTATAACGAAAACAAAAAAAGAAGTATTTGTAGAACATAGGTGGTAGAATAACCGATAGCTGAAACAATGTTTAGATCAGGGGTGGGTTCTACTTACCTTTACTACTGGTTCGCAATGGGGGTGCGTGCACACTATTCTATCCACACCTCCACCCCTAAAAATAAATGTATCAAGAGAGTCAGGAAAAGATTAGCTTTCTTGTTAAGTACAAAAAAGGTCTCTGAAAATTAAACATTTCAGACCATTCCCATTCAAGATTATTATCATCCTCATTGTCATCACCCGCACCAGCATTGGTGGTAATCATCTACATTATGCTTTCCAACAAACTGCATAATTTCACTTGTTATTTTTAGTTATTTGTCCTGTTTTCAGAGATTTGATTTTTCAACATTATTAATAATGATTGGTTTTGATAAGGTTTGCAACTTTTTTATTCTCAAAATGACAACTAACTATTAGTGTTAGACAGACGTATTCAGAAGGAAATCTGAATAGGCCTTATTCCTTCAAAATAATACTGCAGTTAGTAAGCAATAAGTATATATGAGAAACAGTAGCTCTGTTGGTCTTACAGAATAATGTTTATACTTTAATCAATATTTCATGTGTTAATTGGTTACATTATATCTGTTCCAGTGATGAAATCTATTTTTTTTTAACTACTGGTTCTGTGGGCGTGGCTTGGTGGGCATGGTGTGGCTTGGTGGCGTGGCAGGGGAAGGATACTGCAAAATCTCCATTCCCACCCACTCTGGGGCCAGCCAGAGGTGGTATTTGCCAATTCTCCGAATGACTCAAAATTTCTGCTACCGGATCTCCAGAACCTGTCAGAACCTTCTGAATTTCACTCCTGATCTGATCCCATAGTAGAAAAATTTATAAACCTCTTTTGATTTTGGGTAGATTTCACTAATACCAAAAAACTAAATACATTTTCACACTAAAAATAGACTCATGCTATTTTTTTTCCACATTCTGAGCAATGAAAATCTAAATAACAATTAACAGGAAATAGATTATCTCAATTTCTGGTTTAATAGATTTCCCCAAATAATTCAAAAGAAAAATTAAAATGTTAAAGCTATGAACATCCTCTTTTGCTTTATCTTTTTTGAGATTGCAGCCCGAACTCTTTTGTTTGGGAGCAAATTCATCAAAAGACTACAAACCTATTAACATAACCCATGCAAATTAGTTCTGAACAGATATATTTATAATATTAGGATGTTAGGATAACCGTTAATGCAATTCTGTGGTCATAACAATAGTAAATTTGACCTGTTATTATATGTTTATTTCTCCCCCCAGGAGTTAAGTGGAGCATGGTACATAACTGAAACGTACACAACATATATTTTTTAAACACATTCTACAATAGTTATGTTAATGTTTACCCTTGGAACTGAATTTATCATGTTTGCATTTAACTGAAAATAGTCCTAAAACAATAAAGCAAGTCAGAAGTAGAGGTGATATTCTTTCTGACACCAAAAGCAATTACTATTTTTTTCTCTCTTCCCTCTTCCTGTATCAAAGGGACACAATGGCACTGACACTGAGTTTGAGACCCAAGCTCCATGCAACAGGGTGAGCTCCCACTTGATCCAGCTCTTGCCCACTTAGCTGTTCGAAAGCATGCAGGTGCAAGTAGATCAATAGGTGGCACTTCAGTGGGAAGGTAACAACATTCTCTGTACCTTTGGCATATAACCATGCTGTCCACATGACCACAGGCGTTGTTCTTGGACAATGGTGGCTTCCTTGGCCAAGAAACAGAGAAACCTAGAGTCAGGCATGACTGACAGGGAAACTTTTACATTTGCCTTCCTGTATCACTTCAGAAGTGTTTTCTTTTCTTTTTTTTCATTTATTGGTTGATATGCTACTGAGAGTGTGTGTCAGTGGCTAAATCAGTGAGCCAGAATTTATTCTAGCAGTTCAGAGTTAGGGGAGCCATCCTCCTTCTTAAAAACTAAGACCTCTTGGTCCAGCACTGCTGATATCTTAGTAGCTCTATTGGTCTTACAAAATAAGGTCTATACCTTAAACCTACTGTGTAATCTATAAAACCATTTTGCTTCACCATTGCAACTAATCAGTTATATTCACCAAACCAATTACATTTTAGATAAGCTGCTCTTACATTATTCTTCTTCCTGTTTCAAATTGGTGTCTGGTTATGAGATGAGATAAGTAGAAATCCATATGGACCAGCACTTGAACCATCACATCAAGTTGTTTTCATTCAACAAAGCAAATTTTAGGATTTTAGGATTAGTAGTATATAGATATCACTAGTCAACATAACCCAAGTTTGCTTTTCTCTTTGAATTTTGCCAAATATAATTTTCTTACATACTGTAACAATCACCCTTAAAATGAAGCCACTTTTGAATTCAGATTAATTCAGATTAATACAAAATAAGGGGGGGGATTCTAGTTTACAGAAACTCAGCATCCTTGAATTGATGCCCTGTTGGTTATCTGCAGTTGTGTGAATAAGGGAGTTGATGTTGATGATAAATTACCTGCAATGTTAAGATAATATTTTTATGAAAGAGTCTTATCAATAAAGCAGCAATAAAGTAAAGAAGCAAAGCAATTTTGTAAGATAGAAAGGAATTACTATGAGAAATATGAACAGCATTCTTGCATATCCCGCCTTGACTACTAGACTACTGTAATTCTTTCTACATGGGGTTCCCCTTGAAGAGCACCCGGAGGCTCCAACTGGTCCAGAATGCGGCCGCGAGTCATGGTGCTCCCATGTAACACCTCTCCTGTGCGAGCTGCACTGGCTTCCGGTGGTCCTCTGGGTGCGATTCAAGGTGTTGGTGACTACCTTTAGAACACTCCATGGCTTAGGACCTGGATATCTACGAGACCGCCTTGAATTTTAAATGGAATATTTTAATTGTTGGGCCAAATTGTTTAATATATTTTAAATTGCTTTTAAATTTCTGTATTCTATATTTTTTTACTTTCAGGCTGTTTACTGCCTGAGTCCTTCAGGAAAAGGGCAGTATATAAATTTAAATATAAATAAATAAATAAATTAAATAAATAAATAAATAAATAAATAAATAAATAAATAAATAAATAAATATCATAGAAATTTAATCTCACTTTTGCAAGGGATCAAATCAATGTATGGTTTTCATTTAATTAATAAATATGAGAAGGGAAATGTATATCATCATGTATATAAGCAGATGTGATTGTGATTTATCTGTACTGGGTGGAGAAATGCTATAAGGAAATGTAATCTAGGTGCTTTCCATGAGGCAAGAGCCTTGGTAGTACAAGGGTTTAAGGCACCCTGTTATTAAGCTGCTTAAGACCAGCTGCCTGCAATTACTGCAGGGTTCGAATCTCGCCAAGGCTCAAGGTTGACTCAGCCTTCCATCCTTTCTAAGGTAGGTGAAATGAGGACCCAGTTTGTGGGGGCAATAAGCTGACTTTGTATAAAATATACAAAAGGATGAAGGCTATTGCTGAGCACATTGTAAGCCGCCCTGAGTCTTCGGAGAAGGGCGGCATATAAATCAAATTAAAAAAAAAAAAGTCATCTCTACTGCTCTTTCCTCCTTCCTCCCCTCTGATGTTCTGTTTTATTTGGCAGCAACAAAAATATTTCTACTATAGTATGTCATCCAGCAGCCCATTCAGCACATTTGCTAAAATGGATTGTAAATGATTCTATAGTGTTGGATTAGAACACATTTATAAGTGGATCATAAGCTTCCTAACAGACAGGAAGCAGCAGGTGAAGCTAAGCAGAATCACATCAGATACCTGTACATCAGATACAGCACAGGGGCCCCACAAGGCTGTGTGCTCTCTCCACTTCTCTTCTCTCTATATACCAATGACTGCATCTCAAATGATCCATCTGTTAAACGATTGAAGTTCACAGATGATACAACAGTAATTGGTTAATCATTCGAGACAACGATGGATCCACATACAGACGGGAATCCGCATACAGATGGGAGGTTGCACAACTGCAACCAGAACAATCTGGAACTGAACACACTCAAAACAGTAGAAATAGTGGTGGACTTTAGGAGAAACCCTCCCATACTACCACCTCTTAAAATACTAGAAAATACAGTATCAACAGTAGAGACCTTCAAATTCCTAGGTTCTACCATATCTCAAGACTTAAAATGGATACCTAACATCAAAAACGTCATCAAAAAAACACACAAAGAATGTTCTTTCTGCACCAACTCAGAAGGCTTTAACTGCCCAAGGAGCTGCTCATGCAGTTCTACAGAGGAATTATTGTGTCTTCTATCTGCACTTCTGTAACTGTCTGGTTTGGTTCTACAATCCAACAAGACAGACACAGACTTCAGAGGATAATTAGAATTGCAGAAAAATAGCCACTACCAACCTGCCTTCCATTGAAGACCTGTATATTGTAGAAGTCAAAAAGAGGGCTGTGACAATATTTCCAGACCCCTCGCATCCTGGACATAAACTGTTTCAACTCCTACCCTCAAAACGACACTATAGAGCACTGCACACCAGAATAACTAGACACAAGAACAGTTTTTTCCCGAACACCATCACTCTGCTAAACAACTAATTCCCTCAACACTGTCAAACTAGTTACTAAATCTGCATTACTATTAATCTTCTCATCGTTCCTATCACCCATCTCCTCCCACTTATGACTGTATGACTGTAACCTTGTTGCTGGCATCCTTATGATTTATACTGTTTAGACTTGTTTCCTAATATGATTTGATTGCTTATTTGTTCCCTATGACTATCATTAAGTGTTGTACCTTATGATTCTTGACTAATGTATTTTTTCTTTTGCTTTTGGTATGCACCAAAACATTTCTCAATCTTGGAAGCTCCTTGGGTGATTTTAGGGCAATCATTACCTTTTAGCCTTAGAAGAATTTGGAAGATAGTATGCTTGTTGAGGAGTCAAACAGAATAGGATGGATGGATGGATGGATGGATGGATGGATGGATGGATGGATAAATAATAAATGGCAATTAATTATGGATGAAGCAGCTACACTCTATTTTAAATATCTGTGCTCATTATTTTTAAAGGACACAATTGTCTTACACCTCTGTTATAAATGGTGAAAAATGGACTATATCTCTGAGGAAGAAGAAAACACACATTTTGTCAAAGGAACAATTGTTGCATTTTAGCCTACAGAAAAGAATAACATAACATATTAGAAAAGTAAAATATTTTATAGGATTTTGAGCTACAAAGAGGGAATTTCTAGAGCTGTAATTTTCTGTTAGAATTTAGGATGCAAATAGAATGAAAACTGGATTATTCTTAATCTATGCAAGTGGAACTGTTTTAGTATAGAGAAAACTGCATTTTTCTTAGGGGGCAGTAGTACTGGAAATAGTCACTGTGTCTTGTTAACAAATGGCGGAATACTAATAAGATTAGGCACGTGCCTGTACTTGGCTCTAATATAGTTTTGCCTACATAGTTGCATTTTCCCCTCATTAACTCTGCCTCAGGCAATTGCATAGGCTGGATCCCTGCTGTTCATTGTCAGTTTCATCCAACTTGGATTAGGATGAGCAATATTCCTATATTTTCAGATTGATAGGATTGAGGGGGTTTTCCTTAAGGGCAGTAATAATTTCTTTATGTCTGACATGATTATGTAAAGTGAGTAAATGAACCTGATGCATTTAAAAGGTGAAAAAAAAAATCCCAGATGTAGGCTTTCTTTTTGTTTGCAATGATATCTCTTAGCTTCTTGTTTTCAATGGAATTTTATTTTAGTTCTGATGATGGGGCAGAATACTATGTCATACTTTAAGGGGTGTCAAAAGTCGAGTTCATTGAGGGCCACATCAGGGTTGTGGTTGACCCTGGGGGGAGGGGCAGAGGGGGCATGGCCAGGGTGGCCCTGGCCAGCATGAGGTCAGAGGGTGCCTGTGGCAGCTCAAGTGCTTTGCCATGAAAATGGGCTCCTGGGCCCTGTTTTCAGGACAACGGCCTCCTGCAACCCTTTGCCAGTGAAAATGGAGTCCCCCCCCCCGCAGCTCCATTTTCACTGGCAGAGGCTTGAAGGAGGCCATCACGGCCAAAAACGGAGCCTGGGACAGCCGTGTGTGGCCCTCCCAAGCTCTGTTTTCACTGGCAGAGCCACCATAGGCCAGTCTTTTGCTCTTTCCAGGGAAGCCCGTGGGCCAGATCTAAGTACCCCATGAGCCAAATCCAGCCTATGGGCCTTCAGCTTGACACCCCTACTTTAGGGCTTCAGGGTAGTTTAGGAGATATGAAGGAGTATTTTTTCCAGTCATCAGAACTAAACTAAATTCAATAATTAGCTACTGTGCATAACCTGGGGCACTAATAGCACTTTATTTTTCCTCAGGCACAAAGGAGACTGTCCTTCAAATAATCTGGTCCTAAACCATGAAGGAAGAAGGCCAAACCCAGAGCCACTCAGTCTTGCCAGGGTTCAGTTTCAACCCATTGCTCCCTATCCAGTCCTTAACAGCCTGCAGGCACTGTAAGGGTTTTGATGTCCTCATGGTTTGTTATGGATCCACTGGAAATAGTAATAGCTCCTAAGAAGAAGAAAAAAATAAACTGATCAGTATCCTGAATCAAGTATCTTCCAGGTAATTCCTACCACAACTCTTTAATATTTGGGAAGTTGAATGTTGAATAAAATAATTTTTATCTCTGCATACCTAGATATTATTTAGAAGAATGGACTAGCAAGTGAAGCGACGAGGCTAGATATACAACATAAACTAATATGACTCCCTTCTACACCAATTAGACTGAAGAACAAAATCATGCATGTCAATCATAATACAATCCAGGACAACTCTAGAAAAGTATAAGCTCCTGAAGAAGTATAAAAGTTTCTATACTGCAGAAAATGAAACTAATACAATAAGAACTATATCTATACTATGGATATGCAAAAGGAAAAAAAAAGATTTATTTAACTGGTGAATTGCAGTTCCTTTTAATCCTAAAACAGTAAAGTTTTGTTTTCTTTTTCAAAGACACAGAAAAAGTAGAACGGATGTACAATTGCACAAATTACTTCATTTCTATTCTAG
The DNA here is from genome assembly GCF_029215685.1 of Pituophis catenifer annectens. Taxonomy (NCBI): domain Eukaryota; kingdom Metazoa; phylum Chordata; class Lepidosauria; order Squamata; family Colubridae; genus Pituophis; species Pituophis catenifer. The sequence continues at coordinate 97,306,608 of NW_027256884.1, read as the reverse complement.
ACATGTACCTTATGAAGTTAACAACCACCACCAAAAAAAAAAAAAAAAAACCCTTGGCTTTCCGTTTTTGCAATTGGCAAGATACTCAGTGAGAAGTATAGAACAAACTGTGAGAAGGGAGGGAGGGAGGAAGGGAGGAAGGAAGGAAGGAAGGAAGGTAGGAAGGAAGGAAGGATAGTCCATCTTTCTGTCTTGTAGAAATCAATAATACACAGAAAACATGCAGCAGTTTTCAAATATCACAATTGTATTAACTTTTATGGCAGTTTTTATTTGATAAAAGTGAACTATTTTTTATAGTTTACCTAGCTATCTGAGTCCCTGAATACCTACAATGTTTTGCAAACATAATTTTGGGATTTTTCAATTAAGCTAACATGTTAGTGTGCAATAGACATGTCAAAACATTGGTTTGTGTCTACTCTAGTTACATATAAAGGAAAAGAGACAGTGAAATCTTCAATCTTCAAACTGAAAGTAGGTTTGTTTGTTTGTTTCCCACATTATGGAAAGTAAAAGCAAACAATCTAGTAATTCAGTGCAAAAGGGTTCTTACTTAACCATGCTGTTTCCCATTGTTGCACAGCTAGAATAAAAACCAAAGCAAGTACTCCCCAAAATATTATTGTCTAGGGATTGCACCAGTGGTGGGTTGCCCCCGGTTCGGACTGGTTCTATAGAACCGGTAGTAAAATCGGAGGGAAGATGCACCCACCCACCCTGATGTCATCAAAACGCTTCTGCATATGTGCAGAAGAGCACACGTGCACACGAGCAAAGCGAGCATGCATGCGCGGCTCCGTGGCGAACCAGTAGTAAAGGTAAGTAGAACCCACCTCTGGATTGCACAGATAACAGTCTCCATAGAATTGATGTCCTTTTGGTAGCTGAATTTGAATTCTTGCTAACTGCTTTTAGCAGTACTTTTTGTGGGAATCTGTAGATGTTAGACGTTGTTGAATTAGACTCTGCTGCATTCTTCACCATCTGGGGCTGCTGTAGTTGTAATTTAGGTATACTTACAGCATATACAGATCATAGCACCTAAGTACTTTTCTCCAGTCCATGAACCGACTAGGGAACTATGCCAGCTTTCTGATCACAGTTCTGTTTCAGCAATAAAATCAGAGAGCACTTCTTTCCATCCATCTGTACTGATGAAAGATTTCAGGCCACCAATTGATCGATTCCTTGCCTTTGTTTCTATCCTACATACAGTACATGCTGTGAGTCACCTGTTACAGAAAAAGAAGTTCCAATTACTCTTCCTACTACAGATTAGTGTTCAAAAATGTGTAAAGATCTTGTAGAAAGCTTTATAGTTTTCCCGTGTTGAAAGACCACAGGTTTTGTTCCTGTGATCTAAAACCTGATTCTGATGTGTTCTGCTAAGAACTCTATTTGAAAAGCTGGTTCTTTTGGCCTGCTTTACTTTTGAACCAAATAACTTTTGCCAAATTCTTAATGCTTGCAATACTTAATGTCATTATATTAACAAACTTCAGGTACTATATAATATTATAGACATGTGCTGATTGGTACATGTCTATAATCACAATAGCTTATAAAACAAAATGCAATGTTTATTTTCTTTTTCAGATACAATAGCCTTGAGTTTGTGTTTCCAATTACAAGTTCTGTTTTTCTATTCAACTTCATCAAAAATAACTTTATAACAGGCCTAACTGCTCTGCCCTAACTCTCAAGCAGGCCACCAAAATGTGAAATATTTATCCTCTGTTAGCATAATCCTTTCTGTCCTCAAATTCCAAACTATGAATTGTGAGGAAGCCAGAACTGATTATTTTTTTTTAAACAGTGCTACTGCTGCCATTTTGCAAATCAAAGTCAGAAAGAAAAAGAGAGACAGGAAAAGACTTCTAAAATTGTGCACAGCTCATTACATGGCACAGCATGATTATTAGTTAGATTAATTATTGCTTTTATCTGTGGGTTGATAACAATGCAATGTTGGAAAGAATTTGAAGTTTCATTAAATTAAGGAACACTAATGATTATTCCAGTTTTCAGACTGTAATTCACAGAACTAGAGACCTAAAGCCATCAAATGCCCACTGTACCATTTCCTCCAGTGTATATTTTAGTTAATGTTGTATCCCTCTGGTAGAGAAAACAGGGTCAATATATTGCAGAGCTAAATTAAGGAAATTTGAATCCATGTGTTCTCTTTTCTGATGAAATTAGTTCAGGACAGTGCGTAGAGAAAACCCCCAAACAGCAGTATCTCTTTCTTTTATTTGATTCCAGTTTCGTTTGATTGTTTATGTATTGAGTCAGTCTGTCAATCTGTTTTGAGGCTGCCTAACTATGTAGCAACTCTGGGCAGCTTACAATTAAAAAAAAAAGACCAAAAACATCATGTGTCAAAGAAAATAAAATACACCTTATTAGAAGACAGAAGTAAAAGCCAAAGATACTCAATTACCATCTCCAACCAAAGAATTACCATATTCTATGATAATTCCTGTCAATTTGGCCTTTCATTTTGTCCAAGCCCTATACCTATTTCATTTGCAAAGTTTCAATCCCTTCCTAAAAATAATGTTCATTATCTTTTCACATAGTTTATATAGAGAGAGATAGAGATAGAAATATAATATCAATACCACAAACAGGTAGGATACTGATTATTGCAATGCCTATTACATTAGTATAATTCTGAGCGGTATAGAGAACTTGTACAACTACAAGCAATTACATTATTGTTATAGTTTTTTTCTTTAAAAAAAGATGTATATACAATACAGTTGAATAGAAGCATATCAAGGGAGCCATGTCCTCAGCAGAATCACTTGGAGGCCCTAGCTATGTTTAAACCTAAAGTACATCATTTAATTGGATAGGAACTATTTTTCCCACTAGTGAAAGAAACTGTAGTCCAATTAAATAATTTATTGTAGCAGTAAAAAAGTAAGTTTTCTTACTGCCCTCTCTTGTCTTTCTTTACCTTTTCCTTTAGGATTTCAAGGCAAGGCAAATAAGAAAGGTAAAACAAACAAGCAGAAAATGTCTTAAAATGCAATATCAATTGAAATGAAATCTAAATATATTTATGTACATATGGCCAACAATAAAAAAAGTAAAACAGGTAAAATGAAAATGTGAAGTTAGTAGTAAAGAACATTCGAACAATTTTCAGACATAAGAAGTGGCAGATGGTACATATAAACAACATAATTGGACAACTAATAATATCAACAGTGATTAGAAGAAGTGCAAATAGAAGTTCTGCTTTCTATTAGGAAATTTCTCCAGGATAGAATAAATAAAAGTAATCTAGCATTCTTATAGAGAGAATACTGAAGGAATGCATGGCTCAAAGATTTCATTGATGCATTTCCACAAGGATTTCTATGTTGATGAAGGGAAATATTTTTATAGCATCCCAAACAGGTTGGCCAAAGGCAATTCATCCATCCTAAAGGTAAAGGTTCCCCCGCACATGTGTGCTAGTCATTTCCAGTTCTAGGGGCAATGCTCATTTCCGTTTCTAACCTGAAGAGCCAGCACTGACGTCTCCATGGTCATGTGGCCAGCATGACTAAATGCCGAAAGCGCACGGAGTGCTGTTACCTTCCCACCAAAGTGGTCCCTATTTTTCTACTTGCATTTTTTACGTGCTTTCAAACTGCTAGGTTGGCAGAAGCTGGGACAAGTAATAGGAGCTCACTTCATTATACCGCACTAGGGATTTGAACTGCTGAACTGCCGACCTTCTGATTGACAAGCTCAGCATCTTAGCCACTGAGACACTGCATCCCTCATCCATCCTAGCCAATGTGAAAACCTAGAGAAACTTCAGAACTCTGATGGAGGAGAGGGAGGAGGCTAGTACATATCAATTTGAAAAGACCCCATGTGCTACAAGTTTAGAAGCTAGGCACAATTTTCTGAGTTGGGCAAAGGCTTTCCAACAAAACTCATAAACAAATAAACTTTCCAATGACTTTTATTTAACTAGATAAATTTAACTTGTTGTCTGACAATGAATGGGGGTCAAATATTTAGTCAAAAATGTAAAAGAGGATACCAATAGCAATAGCAATAGCACTTAGACTTATATACCACTTCATATTCTAGAAACCATCAGTATTAAAACATCTCTAAATAAGATGCAGCATTTTTAATACAAAGCTATATACAAAAATATAAAAATAGCATTGTTAGAGTGAATGGCTTAAGACTCAGTGGTGAGTTGCTCCCGGTTTGGCCTAGTTTTGCCGAGCCGGTAGTGGTGACACTATTACGTCACCAAACCGGTTCTCTTTCTTCAGGAGCTGGGCCCTCCCGTCCGCCCCTGTGTTATTCCGACCTTATATTTCTTCTTTTTTCGCCCAGCTGTGAGGTGCGGCAGAGTGGATTGTCGCACCTCAGCTGGGCAGATTCACAATGCGCTTACGCAAAGCCCTAATTTGGCATGCATGTCAGCGAAGCGTGCATGCGCGTGGCGATCACGCACAAAGTGGGTGACCGAAGAGGTGATCGCGCGCAAAGCGCGCGCACAAAGAGAACTGGTAGTAAAACCAATTAGAACCCACCACTGTTAAGAATGTCGAAATTTCTAAGTGTACAAACTTGAATGGGATGCAAAGATTCAGTGACTTAATGATGCTGAAACTGCAAGCCAGAAATAGTCTGCATTCTGGAGATTTGAGTCCAGTTTCATGATATGGAGTGAGCTCCCATTCTTCAATTCCTAGCTCTAGCCCACCCAGCAGTTTAAAAGCATGCAGTATTGCAAGTAGATAAATGGATACCGCTTTGATGGGGAAAATAGCTGAATTCATGTGTCCGAACAGTAGAAGCCAGCGCTGGACCTGGATGGATTTGAGGCACTGCGACTCAAGGTGAGGTGAGGCATGACCAGCAGAGCAGCCTGGAAGAGCCAGTAACCCAAGCACCACTAGCTTATTAGTGCAGTGCTAGTTTATCCCCCTTGGTGCACCAAGGATAGGCATGCAAGCGCCAAACAGAATGAACTAGCAATCTGGGCTGTCAGAACTGCTTTGTGTCTAGCATGTGTAGATTTCCCTGGCATTGTATGCCATATGATAAATAAATAAATGTACAGACTTTGACGCCATAGAGAAAATGGGATGCAATGACCTTAGCAATCAAGACTTTGCAAGCTGAAGGAATGAAATGGGCTCCTTTGAGTGAAAAAAAAATATCACGATAGTTAAGAAACTATGCTGTGCAACACTTGGCCATTATAGGAAATGTTCTCTCCAGGATAGTAAAACCAGTATGGTACTCTAAGGTCTTTATAAGTGAACACATGTTCAATAGCATTCCCATTAATTTGCCAATTATGAATACTCAGGAAATAGCTCTCCCAAGATTCTATTCATATTTGGCAGATAGGACCCAAACCTCAATCTTTAAGGGAGCCATTAACTAAATGCCAGAACCATAAAGAATGCTTGAACTTAGCAACTGCAGTTGTAGTCTCTTTCACAGAAATCTTCATGTTGCTACTGACATCAGAGGAGCTGACCCAGGGAAGAGGAACTGTTCAGTAATCTATGAAGCATAGCCTAGTTTATTTAGAAGGAACAAGTGTGTTTTGGTGAGGTGATTTATTTTGTGGCTGAAGGGATTTTATGGAAAACAGTGATGGAGACATTTGTCTTTGCAATGAGGGGGAAATGTTCATCTTGAGAATCGCTCTTGACTTTAACAGCTTTGTTGACCTGAGATTGCTTAACTCTCTTTCACAGACAATGTTGCTTGTCCAGACCTGACACATGGCTTCAGTAAAAGCAGGAAGTGTTTCCGAGTGTTTTCAAACAAAAAGTCTCAAAGTTAATTTTTAATGAGTCCAAGTTTGTATTAATAAAAGCCAGTTGTTCAGTTACCAAAATGAGTCTTTCAACTGTAAGACCTACAATCATTTCAGCCAACTAGGATAAAAGCCCTTCCTGGTTGGGTCTCTGCATTGTCTTATTTTCTGTGGGAATAATGGTGAATTAGATAAAATTAAGAAGGCACTAACATATAGTACTAAAATGTACTTCTTTAAAACCTTAATATTATTCTTTTGAAATATGAAATATATAGGCACACAAACACATGCATTACCACATACTGCATCCAATTGTCCAAGAAAATATGGTGTTGGTTTTAGAAACATAGAAATATAGAAAACTGACAGCAGAAAAACACCCAGTGATCCATTGAGTCTTCCCTTTGAGTTTTTGCTTCCTTGTTTGTTTTTCATTGGTTTTTCAAAATATAAAATACAAAAAAATAAAATAAAAAAGTAGTGGAAAACTAAGAAGAGAAGGAGGGAAAAGAAAAGAAATATAGTGTAAAGGATCGTAGTCTCAGAGTTCTGATTTTCTTGGGTTCATTAGTTAGAGCTTTGACATTATGCTGATAACTTCAACATGTCACATGTTTTGTCATTTGTGCTTTCTTGCTCCCAGTCAGCACAGTTTTCCTTTCACTTTGGATTAATAAAATATCACAGAAGCATTGGAAAACATTAACACTAAATGATGTCTGTTACTTCCTTAGTGGATTTAAAAGTGCCTTGCTGAACATGGACCACCATTTCTTGTCAGATTCATTTCTGTGACTCTTTGAACATTGCTGCCTGGGACCTTTTCTATTTTTTAAAACAAAATATCTGGATCTTTACTTTCCTTCGATTTTCTTCTACACTATAATTATATTTATAATTATGCTTATAAACATGTCATTACAATACTTACTGTTATAGTATTATTCAAATGCCCTAATTGTAGTATTATTTCTGACACAAAAGGTCCAGAGGGTATTAAAATAAAAAACCTATGAGGAAATTTTATTGTTTAAATCATAATGTGGGCAAACATGACACAATAAAAGGTAATATAGATAATTTCTTAATTATCATGAATTCATGTAGTCTCAGAGGTCAGCATAAAAAGTTCCAGTAAATGATACGATTTCATGCTATGCTGATTTCAGTCCAGAGTTATTTGGGTTCTTGTTTCTTTTAGTGCTACTACAGATGAAATTTCCAGTACAAGGCAAACTAAATTATTACCCTCTTTGCCAAATACTTTTTGAAAAAGTTTTATTACTTCTTTGCATTTTTGCTGTGGAATTTTTAAAGAATCTGTAACCTTATTTTCTCTTTACAGTTAATCATTGGTTTCAACAAAGATCCAATATTAATTATTATGTTAAAGAAACTAAATAGATTTATTTAGATATTTGAAATAAAACCATTAAATAAAGAAATTGGGCACAATGCAATTAAAATTAGCTACAAATAACTTAAAGAAAATTGATTTTAATGGATCTACTTAGTACGTAGCCAGGTCACATCGTCATCAGTCACAGCCTGGTTTGATTTGGACCAAATAATTTTTTTTTCCTTTCAATCAATCTTAGCATTCAATTGTCTTTTGTATATTCTATACAACCAGAGAGTGCTTTATTTGCCACTAAAAATTGACAACAAGATTTGAAAAGAATTTCAATAATATTTAAAGATGGTTTAGCATCAACAATTTACCTAGAATTGGGACCAGTTACTAGTAAAGTACTTGGAAGTATTGCAAATTATTTATACAGATCTTCCAAAAGGAGTTTCATTTTGACAAAATTTTAAGAGAACTATGTCTTCGAAGAAGGTATATCCACATCAAAATAATAGGAGCAGCTGGGTGATCAAAGCCCTGACCTTCTTTAATAAGAGTGGTGCCCATCACACACATATAAAAAGGGATTGTTGTGGCCTATCAGCTGCCAGCAGAGCAACATCATAGTCAGATTGGGAGAGGGGGAGCCTGCGCCAGCTTCAGAGCCTTTGAAAGGCTCTGAGGAGGAAGGAGGATGTTCTGACCTAGGCTTCCTTAGAAATTAAACACTACAAACTTAGTTCCGGCAAACCTCTTTTAATTCTTTCATTTACAGTCCGCAAGGCTTGATAAACAGTGTTTCAGAGGAAAGTTATCAACACCCACCTATCTCATGTGGAATGCTACCAAAGACCTAATTTCCAGACGCAGGGAATGCCAAACTTGGTACAAAGTCACAAACAGAAGTTTCAAGTCTTGAATTGGCCAGATGAACTAATTGCTTCCTGCAAAAGCTCACATCCTGTTTGCTTCTCTTTTATGTCTTATGGGAGGAGCCAATCATCTAGAAGCCTTACTTCCAAGTCGACCCTGTTTCCTTAATTGTTCCTGTCTCCTGACAGCTTTGTGCATGAGCACACTGAGAACAGGCTCATGCTGTTCTTCTGCCTCTCTGATGTTAAACTCTGGAGATTCCAGAGGCAGCAAAGAACTATCAGATGGCCTTGGCCCCCTCTCTGCCTCCAACTCAGAGCCATGATCCAAGCCTTCCCCAGACTCCAGGACTGGCCCACGTTTCTCCCCAACCTTCTCATTGTCTGAATCTGCTGCCAGCTCTGCTGGCCGCTGGTGGGCCACAACAGAGGAAGCAGAAGCAGAGGCAGATGCAGAGCTAGGGCCTTCTATCTGCCTCTAAGATCGAGAGGCAGCTGTCTTCGTGGTCTGAGCTGAGTGATGGGGAGGAACAGATGGGGCCCATCCCAGATGTGCGTATGCATAGAAAGGAGAGGAGAGCAACAGAAGGCAATAAGCTGGCTCTCAAGAAAAAGCAGACATAGCCAGCCCCTCCCTAGCTGGGAAATAAATAGTAGGGGTTTGGGAGTGGCCTGCTGTCACAAACAACCATTCATTTTCCAGTGTATATCAATCAAGTTGGATTCCTTTGCCAGAACCAGGTTTGTTGGGACTAATTGCTCTGTATTTGAGGTGCCAACTGAATTTCTGTGCTGGGAAACAATAGATGGTACATTTGCCTCAGCCGGTGTGAACAGGGATTGTTTCTGTTGGCTTAATTATTGAAGGACTTTTTATCTTGAGTTCTTATGTGAACAGAGACATTTCGTGCCCTGTTTCATAATGGGAAAAGACTTTCATTTGTGACTAATCATTTTTTATTTTGTCTATCCAATGTGAATAAAGACTGTTCCTGCCCTGTTTTTAAAAAGGGGTGTGTTTTACTCATGACTAAGTGGTTTGTCATTGCTTGCGAAGGCTGGGTCAGAACAGGGACAGGCTTCAATCTCCAGTTTGCACCTTTGTCTTTGACCTTGTTGATCATTTACTCTACAGATACCCATGGTTCTAAGAGGTTTGTGGTGTTCTGTGGCACTTTCTTACACTTTCAAGAACTTTTGAATGAAGGTAAAATGGTATCTTCTACCAAACAGGGCCCACCACAATTCTTTGCTGTATTGCGGCAGAGTGACACACATTCAAAGATGAAATGTCTCATTGAGATGTGCATCTGCACAGGCCTAGTAATACTGTATGTACCAGTTGCAATACTAGTTAACAAAGGTTAAGAAAATTGTGTGGGGGGGAACCCTGGTTCCAGCACAAGTTACATTATCCTTTCTTCTATGGACAATCATAAATGGCAAGTGGGGTATAGCCATATTTGTCTTTCTATTGGGAAAACTTGTCAGGCATACTAGTTATGCAAGAAATTTTTTGTTTGTTTCTTTCTGCTAAAGAGGAACAAAGCTGACAGTTGAGATATCCTAAATCCAGCTATATACAACTAAATCCTATATGATAATTGTACCCATAAACAATTCCACTTACTATATTGGAATAGTACTTAGTAGTACTTAGACTTATATACCTCTTCACAGTGCTTTACAGCCTCTGTAAGCTGTTCACAGTCAGCATATTGTCCCCAACAATCTGGGTCCTCATGTTACCAATCTTGGAAGGATGGAAGGCTGAGTCAATCTTGAGCCTGGCAAGATTCAAACTGCCAAATTGCAGGTAGCTGGCAGTCAGCAGAAGTAGCCTGCAGTACTTCCTAACCACTGCACCACCTGTGTTTACAGCAAACTTTTTTTGTTATTCTATGCTTGCTCTTACAATATTTCTGATAATTATATGCTCAGACTGGTCCCAAAAATATTTTTGCAGTTTTAGGTTGCAATAAATGTATCAGTTTCATTCCACATGTAATCTTAGCTATATGTAACAATTCAAGAACAAAGTTGGTAATACCGAATAAATATTAAAAGGACAAAGGAAGGCTCACACTAATTCCATATAAGCTGCAGTATAAATGTACAACTATTTATTTTTTCAGGATTTTTTTGGGGGGAGCCAATCTCAAATAACCACAAAAGAAGCAGATGAAGAGTGCTTTGAAGTTGTTTTATTTATCTGTGATCAGAAATTACTCCCTCAAAGGAGAAGACAAAATATGCATGTCAACGAGCACTTTCATTAAGTTGGTTACTGAAATCTTTTGTGAAGAACTATTTAATAATAATAATAATAATAATTGGTTGACTTGGAAAAGGAAACACCTTGTCCTTGACTATTCACTGTTATCAGAAATCTTCCCCTGGGAATTGTATAGCTTCTCATACAGACTATGCAAGTAATTGTTTGTTGACCTCTTTGCCACTATATTGTTTATTCACCTTATCTGCTTTTACAAGGCTTCTGGTAAACTGTCTTTTTGGAAGACTCTCTGAATAGCTTATATGCTTCTAACATGGCTTCAGCCATGCTCCTCATTTTTACTGATTTTGGCTTTCTGACAAATGCTGTAAAATTCCTCAAGAGTAAATATTGTTACAAAAAGGGGGCTGTACATAAAGTGTTCAGATAAAATATATTTCACCCAAATTCTGAGAGTTAAATTGTTTAAAATAGTCATGAATAAATAGTTATTCTGTTATGTTATCTGAGTGTGGTAGTAGAAAATTGTGAGAGTTTTTTTTCCAAAATACTTTAGTGAAATGTTGATACTGGGTAGACCAGATGTGTTTCAAAGGTTCCTCGTGGCCTCATATCTTCACTTTTCCCCAAAATATAAAATAACAAAGTTAATTTCACTGAAATCACAACTCATGCTACATTTATATTTATATTTTTCCATTAAGAAATTATACTGTCAAATTTTGAGCAGCTAACCATTGAAATAATAGATGTCACTATCTAAATAGGCCAGACAAGTAATTAGACAACTATTATAACCCTGACTTCTGTAACAATATGTAATTATTATCTCTTAGAAGGAAAGTGCTAGAATTTGCATTCCTATTCACTCTCCCTGAGTCTGTACTGGTCATATTTTCACTAAAGGATTACTGAGTTTTGAGGTTGGATCAATAGTCTGAATATAGCAGCGGTTCTCAACTTGGGGGTCACGACCCCTTTGGGGGTCAAATGGCCATTTCACAGGGGTCGCCAAAGCCCTCTCTCACCCCCCCCCCACGCCTTCACTCACCCTTACCCTCTGCCTCTGTTGGATCGCCCGGTCATCGTTCGCTTACCCCGCCCACTCCCAATCTATTGCTGTCTCCAGAGTCCCAGCTGATAGCTAGAGGGAAAAAAACTTTAAATTCTTGCCGCGGGGCTTCAAAGAGCTAGCTGCAAAGAGGTAAATTCCTGGAGCAAATTTTTTCCCCCTAGCTATGCTGAAAAATGAAATTGAAAGTAAGGAAGCAGGGTCTTTGCTGCAACAAGACAAAATGAGGCAGAGAGATTTCTTTTTCTTTTTCCTCACCAAAAAAGGTAGGTGCAAAACTGCAAACAATGGGAAATTTAGGGCAAGAGGAGGTTCAAGATTTTAAAACACAAAAGAAAAAAAGCTCTATTTAACTAGGGAATTGTAATAATTGAGATACTATTAATTGTATATTGTGTTGAAAGCAGAAATGGTTAAGTTGTGGTTTGGAGGAATATATGGGGGAAATTATTTGTTTTATTATTATTGGTAAATATAATTAATTGATTTGTAAGAAATTGGATTGCATGGAAATAATTGGAATATTCATGTTCATATTGATTAATATACAAAAAAGATAGTTATATAACTAATTGATTTATATTAAAATGTTGAATTTGTATTAAACAACTATATTACATAATTAACCAATGTGAGGATGGATATAGAAATAGATGACAATGCGAAGGGGTATAATATAGAATAGAAGGGAAAAATTGAATTTGATTAAGATTAGAGATGAGGATGAAGGGTAATATTGGTTTTTTGAAAAAATAGATGAGGAATAAATATGGTAAAAAGGAAATATAGAAATTGTAAATTTAATTGAAATGACTAAATACTATGTTGGAAGAAATATCCTTCTGGGTTCTGCTCCAAGTGGGGAAAAAGACACTGGAAACATGGAGACTGCTTGGAAAGATGGTTTAATGGTGGACAGGATCACATGGTTTGATGGGGCCCATTGTGTTAGTTTCTGTTGCTATTGTGTTGCAAATGTCTTTTGACAAAGGATTGACTTTCTGCCTCTGGCCCATTAACAAGGGGTGGGGGGCAGGAAGGTGGGAGCTGCTTTGTCTGTAAAATATGCTTCTCCATTTCTCATCCAGGTAAATATAATATTCTGCCTTTTTAATATTTCCCAAAATATTTCATTCTTCTAGGAAAGGGGTGGGTGCTAACCTCCTACAACTGTTTAAATTTGTGAACCGGCCAAATATTCTGTTCAAAGAAAATACTTTGTATGTTTGTATGTGTGTTTCTAATTATTGCTATTTATTCCTATTTGTTCTCTTTTATTCTTTAAAGTTTAACAATTCATTCTTTATCTTAATATCTTAATATTTGTTTGGGGTTGACTTTCTTCCCTTTCATCTTTTTTATTGTACAGCAATCTTTCTTCTCAAACCTACCACCTCTCTCCTTTCTTTCTTACTTTCTCTTTCCCCCCCTCTTCTTCTTCTCCCTACTTCCTCTTCCTTTCTCCTTCTCCTCCTCTCTTCCTCCCCCTCTTACCCTCACTCCTACTCTAATTTCCCTTCCCTTCCTTCATCCCTCTCTATTGCTGTATCCTTTTATGCATATGGACTACTCAAAGGGCTGAAAAAGTTATTTTTGACTGGTCCTCTCACTTTTGACCAGTCCTCGAACTTACGACTGTCCTCACAATTTATGTTTTTGCCCTATCTTGTCACCATGGTGAAGAGAAGCAGTTGTGAAATGAGTGACACGGTTGTTAAGAATGGTACAATGGGCATAAATGATGACCAGTCATAACTACGAAGACCGGTCAAAAGTGCGAGGACCTGTCAGAAATCACATTTTTCAGCCCTCTGGGTAGTCCTTTTGTGCACAGGGACTACTCAGAGGGCTGAAAAAGTTATTTTTGACTGGTCCTCGCACTTTTGACCAGTCCTCGAATTTACGACTGTCCTCACATTTTACGTTTTTTGCCCTATCTTATACCATGTTGAAGAGAAGCAGTTGTGAAATAAGTGACATGGTTGTTAAAAATGCTGCACAGGCATAAATGTGAGGATGGTCATAAGTGTGAGGACCAGTCAAAAGTGCGAGGACCTGTCAGAAATGACTTTTTTCAGTCCTCTGAGTAGTCCTTATACACATAGCCATGGCCACCCAGTCACATGACCAGCTAGCCACGCCCACCCAGTCACATGACCTTCAAGCCACACCCACAAAATAAGCCACGCCCACAGAACCGGTAGTAAAAAATTTAGAACCCACCCCTGGTTGGGGGTCACCACAACATGAGGAACTGTATTAAAGGGTCGCGGCATTAGGAAGGTTGAGAACCACTAGAATTAGGTTTAACACAATAAACTCTAAGAACTATAGATTGTTTCTTTCTATAATTATAGGATTTTTTTAGTTTTCATAATATGCATGTAATTAATTGCAATAGCAATAACCAATCACCAAGATTTTATTATGATGGCAGAAATTGTTTGCAGAGATACTGAAATCAAAGCAAAGTCTTTTCCTGAAGCAATTTTAATTATATTAAGTGATTTCCTTCCTTCCTTCCTTCCTTCCTTCCTTCCTTCCTTCCTTCCTTCCTTCCTTCCTTCCTTCCTCTGCAAATTTGCATATCATCTTCAGCTAGTTATAGTTGGATGCTGATGCTAATTATTTTTATGAGTCTGCTTTTTAATTGTTATTTGACAATTTTTCATTAATTATAAACTGTTGGTTTGTTGTATGGATCTCTCAGGATTATTATTTGTTAGAGTTATACTTTGCTTTTTTCCTCCAGAATATCAGGTGCACATAGACTTCTCCTTTAATGAAAAGAAGGACCAGGGATGACATGATAGCAGTGTTCCAATATCTAAGGGGCTACTACAAAGAAGAGGAGTGTCAACCTATTCTCCAAAGCACCTGAAGACAGGACAAGTAGTGGATGGAAACTAATCAAGGACAGAATTACCCTAAAAGTAAAGATAAATTTCCTGACAGAACAATTAATCAGTGGAGCAATTTGCCTCCAGAAGTTGCCAGTGCTTCAACACTGGAGATTTTAAAGAAGAAATTGGATAACTATTTGTCTGAAGTGATATAGGGTTTCCTGTTTAAGCAGGGCTATGGTAGAAACCTCCAACGTCCTGTCCAACTCCGTTATTTTGTTATTCTGTATTTTAACAGTTTTGGTCCCCAGCAATGGTTGGAGATAGATTAGGCTAACAGTCTCCACCCAGTGACCTTTCATGGCTGGGTTGAGACTAGGCTTCTACGGCATCTAAACCACTAGTCTAAATTGGCTCTTCTAGTTACATGGGAATCTGCTTGTTGTCTGACATACTTCCCCATTAGGAAGTTTGTCATAGAAGCCTAGTCTCAACTCAACTGGAAACCATCTTTGTTTCTATAATTATACTGATCTTGTACAGGGGAGATGACTTCTTGCAAATTCATCAGTGGTATAGTTGAAAGTTGTTGTGAAGTTGCGTTTCCTCCTTCTCCACTTATACAACTCCATTTCTATAACAGAGAAATTTATTATATCTTTTCCCAGTTCCTAAGTTTCTGGATCTATAGGGTGAATTAATTTGACAGCTATGCACCTACAGAAGAAACTGACACCGACACTGACAAACACACACACACACACACACAAAACTGACATAAAACAAAACAAAGCAAGATTACTTTTCCTTTCTTTAACTTCTATTTTTTTTATATAGTAGAAATAAAGAATTTATGTTGCTGGGGATCTACAATGGCTCAAGGTAGATCAATGATTTTATTTTATTTTTATTCTTAGTGTTCCAAATAATCAAAAGTGAAGAATTATATTTACTTCAGCTTGTCAAAATGTCCTGAATTAGAACAGCTAAAGTGCAAAGAAACTTATTAGAATTAGAATTAGAATTTTTTTATTGGCCAAGTGTGATTGGACACACAAGGAATTTGTCTTGGTGCATATGCTCCCAGTGTACATTAGATTAGTAAAAGACACTAAAATCAGCAATAGCAACAGAAACAAGAAAAACCAGTCTAGATTCACATTAACATTAAAGACAAGGAGAACAAAATGTGGGCTTACTAATACAAACTAATCAGAATAATTGACAAGACCCATAATCAGTAAAGAGATAGTGACTGGGTATGTGGTTACCATGACTAAGTTTAAATATCCCAAAACTAAACCAATACCTCATGGATTGACTACTGCAACACTCTCTACATGGGGCTGCCCTTGAGGACCACTCGGAGGCTTCAGCTGGTGCAAAATGCAGCCGCGTGGGTTGTGATGGGAGAATCCCGATACTCCCATGTTACACCCCTCCTGCGCGGTTTGCATTGGCTACCGGTTGCCCTCCGGGTGAGATTCAAGGTGCTGGTGTTGACCTATAAAGCCCTACATGGCTTAGGACCAGGATATTTGGCGGACCACCTACAGCCAGCAACAACATCCCATCGCCTGGTTCGCGCCCATAGAGAGGGCCTACTCAGGGTGCCGTCGGCTAGACAGTGGCAGCTGGTGGCCCCCAGGGGTAGAGCCTTCTCGGTTGGGGTGCCCACCCTCTGGAATCAACTCCCCTTGGAGCTCCGACTAGCGCCTGACCTTTGCACCTTTCGCCGGGAATTAAAAACTTGGCTTTTCAAATCCCTTGACCTGGTCTGAGGATGGGGTTTTAAGGGTTTTAATGGGTTAATTTTAAATTTTTTAGATTTTAGTCTTTATTTTTATTGTGGCTTGTGTTTTATTGTTGTGAGCCGCCCTGAGTCCATTGTGAGATAGGGCGGCATATAAGCCGAATAAAATAAATAAATAAATAAATAAATAAATAAATAAATAAATAAATAAATAAATAAATAAATAAATATATCCAAAAAACCTAAATATAATCTTGAGCCATTTCTGTAATCATTGAGAAATTATGGAAATATACCTATCTCTCTATTTCTCTCATTCTCTATCATCTATATATATCCTGCTGCAGGTCAGTGCTGCCAAAATTAAGCAGAATCAGAATTATAAAATGCTAATGTTAGATGAAGGGACATGGTGGCTCAGTGGCTAAGATGCTGAGCTTGTCAATTGAAAGGTCAGCAGTTCAGTGGTTCAAATCCCTAGTGCTAAGTAACGGGTGAGCTCCTGTTACTTGTCCCAGCTTCTGCCAACCTAGCAGTTCGAAAGCACATAAAAAATGCAAGTAGAAAAATAGGGACCACCTTTGGTGAGAAGGTAACAGCATTCTGTGCGCCTTTGGCATTTAGTCAATGACCATGGAGACATCTTCGGACAACACTGGCTCTTCGGCTTTGAAACGGAGATGAGAACCGCCCCCTAGAGTCGGGAATGACTAGCACATATGTACAAGGGGAACCTTTACCTTAATGTTAGAAGAAATCTTAAGGTAGTTTTGATCCCTGTTCAATGCAGGAACCTGTACTACCACATGAGTAAAGAGATGATCATCTGGCCTAGGCTTAAACAATTCCAATCTATTTAATTGTTGAACAACTATTACACTTAGGCTGAGTTTGTGATTCACTAAAAGATCCAAATACTTTCTGCATTTATTGCTTTCCTTCTGCATTTATTCTCACCTTACTGGATTTATGATCCATCACATAATAACTTTAGCATTGTTATCAGTGAGTATAGTTTATCTATAGATATCTGGGAATATATTTCCCAGTCCTATTTATAACTATTGAAATTTGAATCTAAAACAATTACCACATAAAATACATAATCTATTTATTGATTTAATGTATGTTAAACAACCATTTGGTTTTAATAGAAAAAATAGCTGTGGTTAGGAGCAGTTTTTAAAAACGAAATCAACATTTTAATTAGATTGATAAATGATTTTTAAAAAATATTCTACATATTTTTTTAGATACTTTGGTTTTAAAGATTTAATCTTCTAAAACTGAGTGAAGAAATGCATAGTCACCTAATAGACAGAAGCAGGTGTTCCTATCATAAGTTTGCTTAAACCAGGGGTGTCAAACTCACATTGTCACGGGGGCGTCATGTGACATACTGTGATTTTTGCGCATGACGCATCCAGCCTGTGGGCTGTGAATTGAACAACCCTGTCTTAAACTGAAAGTTTCATTAAATTAGTAAGTATGAAGTAAATGAATTCAACTACTAGATTTGTTGGTTATTTTTAAAGTAAAATTATGAAAATATGGGTGGAAATATCAGGTCTACCTAGATAAAAGTAAGCTCACTAATAAAAATGCTAAAATGTATTAGTAATACAGCAAATTTCAGTTCACTTACACAAAGGTGAATAATTAAGGCTTCTGAAATTTTCTTCAATTACAACTGCCCAAAATTATTCTGATTATACTTTAACATAAGGAAATCCAAACTGATTAAACAATGCAGTCCAGTTTTCCAAATCAAGTCAGCAATATAAATCAGTGCAGACATAATTCACACCTATATTGCACAATTACCTACAATTTCAATAGGAAAAATGTGTTCAAGCAAGTTTTTTGTGTGGTTGTAGGCATTTTAATTCTAAGATTTGGATGTATCTTTATCGACCTTCTAGAGATAAGCATTTCTCCTTTTAAAAAATGGTTATAGAGCTGATCAGTCAGTAATCATCATTTTGGATAAATGTATGTTAATAACCAGTTGATCCATCACTAGAAGTTTTTAAGAAGAGATTGGACAGCCATTTGTCCAGAATGGTATTGGGTCTACTACCTGAGCATGGAGTTGGACTAGAAGACCTCCAAGGTACCTTCCAACGCTGTTATTCTGTTAATCATTCAGAAAATGGAATTTTCTAAAAATTGCCCACTGAAAAAAGCTCTTTTCAAGAGTCTATTCTTTAAATTGTTAGCATAGTTGAAAAAGAATTACAAAAATATGATAGGACATTCAATAATCTGACTAAATTTGAAATGCTTATAATACAAAATTCAGAACCCCTATTAGGGTTTATTTATAAATTATTATTTGAAATATGACTCAGAAATTAAGCAAATCAAAAACTTTATGATTAAATGGATCCAGAATTTAAATGGGACAATTGATGGACAATTATGGAAATACCAATGAAAAATAAGTATGAAATTTACTGTCAATATTTCCTCGGAGGAAACTAGTGCGAGTTGTTTTATCATTAGTATATTACTCCAGTGCTGAATGTCAAAGTACAAAATCCATATTTTTTTTAAAAAAATGATGAAAATACAATTATCAGGTTGGATTATTTTTTCACTCTTGGAGGCAATGTCATGAAGCTTGATAATCCTGGAAGATGATTCACTCTACATTGAAACAAAATTTAAACATTGACTTGTTTCCTGCCAGCTGTTCTATTAAGCATTACTAAGACTTGCATTCCAACAAAGTAGTATACAGAGTTGGCTCTGTATATGATAACAGCTGCGAAGAGATTTTATACTTCTTACTGGAAATACTTCTTCCTGGAAATTACACACAATTTCTCCTTTAGAATTTCTCCTTTAGAAGAAATGTAGAAGGGAATATGTAATAATGTTAAAAAAATAACGTTATATTTAAAACAAAAACAAGTCGGATTCTGAATTTAATTTAGCAAGGAAACTACAGTCCTTTAGCACATATGAGGTTTGGGTGTCTTTTAATATAAGACATTAAAAACTGCACTTTTTTTGTCCCTATGATTTTTGTAGTAGACTTGTAGTAATTGTCTGGAGTGGTCCATGCTATTTTCTTGACAATCTTTTTCAGAAATGGTTTGCAACTGCTTCCTTTCTAGCACTGAGAAACCCAAGACCCAAGGTCACCCAGCTAGCTTGTGCCCAAGAGGGGGTCTTCAACTCACATCTACTGATTTCTAACCTTTTGCCTTAATCACTGCACCAAATTACTTCTATGAAATATATGATTTTGCCTAATTGCTTATAGTAAGGACAGATTTAGATAGAAATTCTTATTAATTTTTTTTTCTGATCAATTTTTAGTCAGGCTTTCTTTGCTAGTTGTTTAATGTTGAATTGATTTTTAAAAAATAGTTTCAAATTGTTGAATTGCTATGAAATTATGTTTGAATGCATTACAGATCTTATCTTTCATGCAAATTATTATTTAATTTTATATGGCTTATAAATGTCTTCTTTTTCTATTCCTTCCTATTCCTTCCTGTTTTTTTCTTGGTTGCACTTGTAGATATATGATAAAAATAAAGTAAACAGTTTGTGTGTGTGTGTGTGTGTGTATCTGTGTGTATCTGTGTGTGTGTATTTGTGTAGGAGAGGGAGAGAGGAAGGGAGAAGGGGGAAGGAGAGAGGGAAAGACAGACAAACAGACTCTCTCTATTCTACTGCATTTCTTCTATTCATTTCCAGGAATTGGCAAGCAAGACAACTGTCCAATGGATTGTGCTTCTGAACTATTTTATTTTATTCAACTATTTCATACATGTATTAATTTTACAAAATGAAGAAGAATATATTTTTAAGACTTTTTAATTTCTAAAAAGCTCTCCGTGTAATCAATATTGATTCAAGGGATCTCTCAATTGTTCAGGAAAATGTATTTAATTACTATATGTTCTACTGTTACATTGATCAGATCTTAAAAGTAAGCTTGTCTACCAAAACAGCTATTTGATGAGAATCATATTACATATTGGTCATAATATGTGGCAGGAGAACAGAGTAGAAAGCACATCAAGATCCATCAGTTAACCAGCAACAATCCAGGGAAAAACATACAGATTGCTCTGGAAATATGTGTGATCAGAAGCATAGGTAGAATAATTTTCTGACTTTTCTATAAAGTCTCTTTCGTCAGATAATATGACCCCAACAAAAAAGATGGAAGCACTTGTAGGTGTTACGATGGCCAGTTATAGCACCTTTAGAAGAAGAAGGAGAGTACTTTTTACAGCAGTGCAAGTTAATGAACTGACACTGTGGCAAAATTGTCATTTTAAGACGCCTTCAAAAACTAAGAACACAGAATGAGTTCAAGGGACTCAGTAAAGCTATATGCCGGTAGTTGGGCTAGAGTAGCCTCTGTTTTAGAGAAGCCTCTGGGTCCATGGCAGTGTCTGTAATTCTTAATGGAAGGAAGAAAAAAACTTACCAGAAAAAAAAAGAACTTTTGTGAAGGATTGAGAGTTTACATCAGCTAACCACTAGAATTTTATATCTCTCTCTACAGATTCTAGAATTGAATAATTCAATTTACGTAATTTGATTCATGAAGAGCAGCAGTTCACAACAATGTATGAAACAAAGGAAAATAATACACTGCTCAAAAAAATAAAGGGAACACAAGCAGAAGACATCCGAGATCTGAATGAATGAAATAGCCTTATTAAATACTTCGTTTGTTACATACAGTAGTTTTGTGTTCCCTTTAGTTGTTTGAGCAGTGTATAAACTACTGTATGTAAAGAACAAAGTATTTAATAAGGCTATTTCATTCATTCAGATCTCTGAGGTCTTCTGCTTGTGTTCCCTTTATTTTTTTGAGCAGTATATATCAAGAAACAAGTTAAATTGAACCTTCCTAGCATCCAGTTTTCTATAGGCAGGGATAAATAAACTGTTGAAATTTTCTTTGCATGAGTAAAACACAATCTGCTCTCTAAGCCGCCTGTAACTGAGAAGTGGCAAATAGTCTTTCCTGTAATATATTTGTCAGCTGTCCAAAGAAAACATTTTCCTGTATCAATGAACCCATTGGTTATATTGTATGTGAAAAGTGTGTAGTTATTCTACACCCCAGTTCTGCTATGATGACTTTTTTGACTGAAAACGGGCCCATTATGCTCAGAGGATTGCACATGGTTTCCAGTTCAGTGATGCCTCTAAAGACACACTGTCTATCACAATAAAACAGTTAGAAGTAAGTTGAAAGAAGTCACTCAAAAATGCCCAACAACAATGGCTTTTATACTGCAAGTTAATCTATAATTTGCTGCAGTTTTCAGTAGAGAAAACAGTAATAAAAATAGACATCCTGCTAAGTAATGAAATGGATCTATGATACTTTTGAAGAAGATAGAATATATTTTCATGATGCCACCTGCACAGTGAGTAATGATATTTAGTATGAATTGTTGCATTTATTTTAGACACATGGCTCCTTGTAGCTGGAAGTCACTGGTTCTACTGTACATGCATGGCATTCAGATATCTATAATCTCTGTACTCTTGGTTTGGCACTTTAAAAAGAAGAAAATTCTGTATATCATTGTGTGTGTATTAATGCATGAGGGAGGGAGGGAGGGAGGGAGGGAGGGAGGGAGGGAGGAAGGAAGGAAGGAAGGAAGGAAGGAAGGAAGGAAGGAAGGAAGGAAGGAAGGCACTTGAAATATCCTGTGTTGATCTGCAATCCTGATATTTCTTCTTAGTTTCTAATCTAATTAATTTATCAGATCTAAACTTGTTTTGCTTCCAAGTTGTGACAGGGTCATGCTTCCTTTTGACAATTTGTTCAATAAAGATCTTAAATAATTTGGGGCAAATGGACATATTCCCATTTTGAATATTGATGTTGCAGTTGTTTTTTCACAAAATGGCTTCCATTAGAAATGTGACAACTCATTCAACTTCCAATTATCAGAAAGTAATTTGTCACAACTTTGTTAATTCCCCTGCCTCACAAGGTGCCTTCCAATACTCTTATTTTTTTCCCCTTTACTGGGCAGATGAACACAGTTCTAAAGCTCTGCATTGCAGCATTCACTATTTTTATTGCTTGAAATATATATGAAATTTGAATTCTTGGATATATAGCTGAATCTGAAGACTGGTATTTCATTTTGCAACAAGTCTATTTCTCATGTTTAGCGTTTGAACGTTGTTTAATTAAAAGAAGTGAAAGAAAATTGAAGTCATATAGAATGGATAGTGTCACATATTTTCACAGAATCTTTCAGAATCACAACTTTAGTGAGTTGGAACAACCTATCAGCCATGGTATTCATTATCCTATAATTATAAGTGTTTGCATTTATCTAAATAAAGAACTTTCTATCTATCTCTGTTGAGTTTTATGCTTTTTCTTCAGCCTAGTCTAGCCTGTTTTCTTCTTCTTTTTTATTATCTAAAAATTATCTATTTATTTTCTAAAAGAAAAGTAGAAAGAAAAAAATTTAAAAATGTAGAAAGGAAGAAGACAAGAGGGGGAAAGAAAGAAAGGAAAGAAAAAAGAAAGAGTAATTAAGGAAGTTACTTCTGATCTTCTTTCTAGCAAGTACAAAAAACTTGACCTTTAAAGATACATAATAGATTTTACTTTTTACAAATATAATAAGCCATATATCCAAAAATATCAAAATCATTAATATTTCTGCCTAGTGGCAGCAGAAAGTTAATAAGGGTTTCTAGAATATTATAGTCATATTTCTTATTTTAACCCTGATCAAGCAAGTAAACTTTATGTCCTTTTATTCTGGTCAATATTCTAGCATTCTTGATCCTTAATTTAACATAAAGGTGCTTTGATAGGAATTGATCTCTGTCCTAAAGGTTCAAACTATCATCTCAAAACCTTTTCCAAAACTTTAAGTTCTCCTTTGTAGCTCCAATTTCCCAAGTCATTTTCTCATCTCTTGGCTTAATATTCCATTTCCCCAATAATTTTGATCTATGATTTATAGTCCACAACTTATGTTTTATTTTCTATTTGTGCATAGCTATAACTTGTTTTACTTATTCATTCTATTGTCCTCAGATCTCCCCAATTACTCTCCTTCAAATTTTTTCTAAGCAGATCTGGTTGCTATTGTTATAGCTACAAACCTTTTTCCAAAAATCTTTTAAAATTTCTCAAGTGTGATGTCTTTACAGTATCTGTCATTGCTCTAAGTTCCACTGCTATTTATCAAGTACCAAAATAAAAGGTAGGCTTTTCTGTTTCTTTCTTTCTTTCTTTCTTTCTTTCTTTCTTTCTTTCTTTCTTTCTTTCTTTCTTTCTTTCTCTTTCTTTCTTTCTTTCTTTCTTTCTTTCTTTCTTTCTTTCTTTCTTTCTTTCTTCCTTCCTTCCTTCCTTCCTTTCTTCCTTCCTTCCTTCTTTCTTTTCCTCCCCCCCACAGTCTTTTTTCTTCCCCCCCTTTATATTTCATATTTCTATGGTCACATGATCTGTCTCAATTTTATTTTGTTTCTTTGTTTCAAGAAATTAACCATTTATCTTTTCCCTAAAAGACTAAACAATTTATGTTCACATGAAGATACTATTTTATTTATTTATGTTTGATTACTGCAAAAATGTATCAAAAGTGTTAATATTAATAATCTGTCTGTTTCCTTAGCCCATTTAAAATTTTCTTAAATTAAATTCTTTCCTGCTTTTTGGCATTAATTTTATATTCTTTAAATTTTCTAAGGTGGTAGTTAATTTTTTCTTTAAAATACTTAAATCCTAAAGAGTTTAAAATGTGAAGCTTAGTTAATTTTTTTTCTTTAAAATATTTGAATCTCAAAGGAGTTGAGAATATGACAAATGTTGTGTTTGTGTGTCTCCACAGAGTCATCTTATAGGGGAGATGGGTTTGCATAGAAATTTAATAAATAAAAAGGATTCACTGTGGATGACACCTTGATGGCTTTCATGAACATGTTACTGCCAAGATTTATAAAATGTTGTTGAAACTGAATTTGGAAAAAGAATATGTGAATATGTAGGATTCAGTGGGCAAGGAACTTGTTTGAGCAATAGGAAAACATGTGGACAAAAGGTTTAAAATTTACACTGAATTATAATTTAAAAGATTTTTTTAATAAAATGATATATTGTTGATACCTAATACCTAATTTGTCAAAGATGTATAAAAATATTTCAAATGAATGTTGGAAATGCAATTATAAAGAAGAGACTTTTATCATCTTTGGTGAAGTTATGACAAGGCAAAGAAATTTGGGGAGCAGATGCATATTTTAACACAGTAGATTACTAAAATGACTATAACCTTGAAGCCAGAGGTTTTCCTTTTAGAACTACTGGACAAAGAACTTGAAAACAATGGAACTTTGTTACTGTATATGAGACCTGGGCATTTTACAGCCTCCTTATAAGGAGCAGCCATCTGGAGCATGGACAATCTCTCATCTTTTCCTTATCCATATTTTTACTTTTAGAGATTCTTACCATTTCCTCAACTGGAAGTCTTTAAGTCTGTCTTTTATGATAGAAATTTCTTTACCTGCTTTTCTGATATCTGCATATGGACAACGTATGTAGTTGGACAAAAGATGAAAGACATGAGAGCAGGCCATTCTTGGGGACTGTGCCATATATATATTATTTATATGGTATGTTGCAGCACCACAATCTTACTTCAGGGTCCTGATTGCTGACTGATGCTTCTAAAAGCCAGGTCAATGTAAAATAAGGCCACCCTTATCATGACTTGATTGTGCTTGAAAAGGCTGACTTGCCATGTATTACCAAAATCTTACTAAAGGCCCTCCCTGTGATAATGAGGGTGGAGGCTATCATTTTTGAGATTTGCCCAGTGTAATTTGGATGTGGCAGCAGCTAATACCTCATGCTAGAGGTGGGCAGTGATATAAATCATTGATTAAATCACATGCTTTAAAAAAAATCATGTATCTGTTGAGTTTCAAGAGTTCTTGTCCTGCTTCAGTGCAAAGAATAGCACACATGAAAAAATGAATGAACATGTTCTAGGTTAACAATGTGTATAAAACACTGTACTTTGGGGTAATTTTATTCCTATTAATATAATTTATCAGAATTTGCTTAACAAAAATGACATTTAGGACAGTAAGTAGAAAGAATGCTGTTAACTTTAAAGAATCACAGCATGCACTATATGTGTTTAACTGGAAACAATACAATTTCTGCTTTGCTGGTGTCTATCTTACAAACTCATATTTTTCACCACCTAAGGAAGTTCATTTTGCTGTTTGTACTGATATTCCACTTCACTTTACCACTTAGCATGTTTATGCCATAGAATGTGTCAGAATTTTTTAGAATATACGATTCTGCCACATGCAGGATTTTTCAGTTTCATCACATCATCATGAAATGTCTTATTTAAAGCACTTCAGATTTTCATGGTAATTACAAATAATGCCCATTACAGCATTTGCCAGAGGAAATAACACCAATTTGCTTATACTTCTGAAATGTTCATATAAGAGCTTGTTTGGGAGAGGAAGAGAAATTCTTGAAGTTTCTCTTCAATATTTCTCTTGAAATATTGGTTTAGGGATAATCCTTGATTTACAACCACAATTGAGCCCAAAATTTATGTTGTTAAGTAAGACATTTGTTAAATGAGTTTTGCCCCATTTTAGGACCTTTCTTGCAACAGTTGTTAAGTGAATCACTGCAGTTGTTAAGTTGGTAACAAGGTAGTTAAGTGAATCTGGCTTCCCGTTGACTTTGTTTGACAGAAAGTTGCAAAAGGTGACCATATGACCCTGGGACACTGCAATCGTCATAAATATGAGCCAGTTGCTGAAATTGCTCCAACACTTTTTGAAGCTAGACAACTGATAGTCAGCACCATATTTCATAGCAATAGCATTTAGACTTATATACCACCCCATCAGATTCTCATGATAATTAAAAATAATGGACATTCCAGCATTTCCAGAGGAAATACTAACACCAATTTGATTATACTTTAGTACAGAGGTCACCAACCTTTTGGACCTCAGGGACCACTAAATTAATTAATTTTAAATCCTACAGACCACTAACATGATCTGCCTAATGACTGGCTGGGTGGGCGTAACTAGGTGGTCATTTGACTGGTTGGGTGTAGCCAACTCAATGTCACTTGTATTGAGGGACGCCTTGCCAGCCTCTACTCACCCCTCTCCTGCCAGCCACTCCTCGCCTGCCCGCCCGGGCTCCTTAGGGCCCCAACAGGAAGCAGTTATTGGAGCTAAACAGCCACCATGAGAAAGAGTTAGCAAAACAGCTGGCTCAGTTCAAATTGGATCTGACCAAGAAGGAGGCTCAGCAGAAGCACCTGACTGAGGACTATGAGTATAGGCTTTCCAAGCAGACGGAAGACCTGCGGGAGTGCAAGGCCAGGTACCGGTGCCTGAAGGCACAAACATTCATTGCACACATCCAGCCCAGGGGTCATAGTTTGAGGACCCCTGATTTAGTGCAATATAAAAAATGTAAATAATTTTTCTGTGGACCACCAAAATTTTCTCACGGACCACCAGTGGTCCATGGACCACCAGTTGGTGACCACTGCTTTAGTATGCTTTGCTATAAGTCACTTTTTTCAGTGCTGTTATAACTTTGAATGGTCGCTAAATGAATTGTTGTAAATCGAGTGACAGATTTACATCACTCATCAGAGTGAAAGAACAGTGTGTACAGTTATTTTATTATTTTCATTATTTCATTATTTTCATTATATTTTACTTGCTTCTGGGTCTTTGAAAAAAGGCAGCATACAAATCAATGTGAATAAAATGCTAAGAATGCAGAATTACATTTCATTTAGCCTTGACACTTTAACTTGTGTTCTGTATTGACTTTAGAATTAAGAATGTTTAAAGAAGTCAATTCCTTTACTAGAACATTTGCTTGTTAGGAGAACCTGATGGAAGCCTCTGAAAGTCTCTTGGTGTCCAAAGGTCCTATGTAACTTATACTGTGGTGAAGCCAGTGGTGAAATCTGAACCAGTTTGCTACCAATTTGCTGGCTTTGCATACGCACCAAACGCATACTGTGTGTGCATACGCAGTGCGCACCAAACACGCACTGCACATTTAAAGAGCTACTGGTTTGGTTGAACCGGTAGTAAAAAAAAGCTACTGGTTCAGGCAGTACGTGCCAAAAGGAGGTTTGGGAAGGTATGTAGAACAGCAAGGGGGGGGATCAGCTGTGGAGCGTGGTTTAGCTTCGCAGGAAATCTGCTTTCTAGCGAAGCTAAACCACGTGTCACAGGTGATCATTGGATCGTAGCTTTTTTTTACTATCAATTCACTCAAACCAGTAATTTTCATTGCTACTGATTCATCCGAACCGGAGCGAACTGGTAGCATTTCATCCCTGGGTGAAGCATTATATAGTACTACACTGAATTGTCTCAGTTCTTGACTGCTGCAATCTATGATGACACCCACTCCTTGTTTAGTGACTGAATTCTGTTTCATTGACTAGGTTATTAAGTGAGAAGGTTGCTAAGTGAACACATGACAGAGAGAGTGATGCTTCAAAGATCATTGGTTATAACATCTTATTCAAATGAAATTGTTTCATACAGGTATGCTAGCATTACTCTCACATCATCAAACATTGTCAGGTGCACAAAATGTAGTTGTAAATTACCACATAGATCAGAAAATGGTTTTATAATTAAACATCGTTTTTTAAATTACCATTTATTATGTCTTATTTGCAAATGGTCCCTAACTGAGGTAGTCACTAAACATGGAATGGGTGTAAGTACATATTTCTGTGATTTGTTACTTAAAAATAAGCACAGTATGCTTCGAAATACTATTTACTGTAGTCTTTAAACTAGCTTCCAAGCTTTTTCTATAACCCAGTGGTTACAGGGAAGTTGATGGAAGCTGGTGACATGAATACAGTTCGTATAAAATTCACAAAAAGGTTGATTCTCTTTTCCCATTGGATGCCCAGGAGGAAGGGAAATTAGTCCTTCGAAGCCATTCTGCTGCTGAAGAATTGGCTGCAGGCTTGAAGGAAATAAATTCCCAAGGAGCTGAAAAAGATTCAGGAAATCTTTGGAGGTATCAGCTCTCAGAACTTAGAATTAGTTATTATGAATTGGCCAGAGGTACATCTGCAATATGCTACTCTGTTTTTATTTCTCTTTCTAGTTCATCAGGCACAAAATAACAGAGCAGCCCAAGTAGCAATCTCTGTTGTGTTATAGTTTACAAAAAAACCCCTCTAAAATGCTTCTGTGCAAGCAAAGAATAAGAAGAAAGTGTCTTTCTTCAATTGAATGCTTTCCATGAGAACTACATACACCATGGCTGATACCCAAGAAGAAAAATAATTGGTTGCAAGTTTAGATTTTCTTGCTATATATAAGCAAAATGGAATACTTTGACATGGATTCTTCTCAATACAAATAGAGAGATTACATTAAATTTTTCTATGTTTGGATTTGCATCCCGATGTATTACATTAATTAATTAAGCATTAATATTTATGCCACCAAACATGATTAATTATATAATATACTTACATTTAGCACTTTGAAATTTCAAAGCACATTTTCAGCTTTGAAAATTAGTATATGTTTGCTGTCCTATAATCCTGTTTCTTGCTTTTAATTTTTTTCTTTGAAGGTATGCTATTCCAAGTATATTTTTAGAGATGTATCAAAATTTCACCCCACGCTCTTCAAATGTAAACAAGGCATTTGTGGAAAAAGGGGGAACAAAAACAAATTCACCTTCTAATACAGTGTTTCTCAACTTTGGTAGCTTGAAGATGGGTGGACTTCAACTCCCAGAATCTCCCAGCCAGCAGCGATGGCTGGGAGATTCTGGGACTTGAAGTCCACCCATCTTCAAGCTTCCAAGATTGAGAAACACTGTTCTAATAGTTTATATTCTCCACATCGCTTGCCACCTTTTTGCATTCTCCATTATTTTGCTATCCGTCTACAATTCTCTTCTCCCAGAGTGTCTTACCTTTCTTTGACATTCATAGTCATGTAATTAAGACAAAGCCTTTTCGATTACAGCATCAAATTGTGAACTGCTCACATTTGGCAGTATGATGATCTCTGTGAGGGCAACTGAAACCATTTTGTTTTCAAGGATGATTGCAGAAACAGATGCCTTGCATCCTAATGGCACAGTTTGTTTTATTAACGATTAGATTTTTATTCCACCTTAATTACTTTATCAGTAACTCAAGATGGTGAACAAATCTAATAATACCCCTTCTTCCTTCTATTTTCCCCACAACCCTGTGAGGTGAGTTGGGCTGAGAGTGAGAGACCCAAAGTCACCCAGTCCACTTTCCTTTCTAAGGTAGCAGTAGAACTCTTCTGGTGTCTAGGCCAGCACTTTAACCATTACACCAAACTGATTTTCATCATCATCCCTCCCATGCTTTCCCAGTAATATCTGATTATTCATGTCTCAAACATCCCATTTCAATTCTAGTATCATGTCAGAGTGGGCATAGAAGATGCCTTTAAGCATACGTTTATTTTAGAGGAACACATACCTTTTCTAATGTTTCCTGTGCTATCATCTTTGCTTTATTATCCCAACTCCGTCTTTTAGTTCTTTTGCTGAGGCAACTATGATATAATCTCCTTAACCTTCATTTTTATATCACTTTGAAAATTTCATAAAAATAACTTTCAGTTATTTCTAACTAAGAAAGGATGAATTTCTAGCTAAGTAGGAATAATGTTAATAAAATGCAGCCATATGCTTTTCATGTATACCCCTCGCTTAAATATGCAAACTTTTTGTGGAATCTGGTAACATAAAACCACTTTTCCTAAAGAACTAAGACATATTGTATTTATTCTATTGTGGGGTTTTATCCATTTTTATTTTTTTATTAAGAAATTGTCACAACAAAATAAAAGAATGCTAAAGATTACTTGGGAAAATATTTTAAAAGGTCAAGCTTTTAAGTTTGATGACACAATAGTGAAACAGTATAAACATTTCAACAACTTTCAAGAAGATAAAATATATTTCTACAGAGACTAATAAACCAGTAGATGAACATGAGTAAGATTTGATTCAACTGCTGCTTAAAAGAAAACAAAAAAGAAAGTTGCAGTAATTATTATTATGCTATCAAGAAAGAAATTAATGTGTTCTGGCTTGATCTGCTGATTTTTGAAGTGTACAATCTGTCAAAAATACTGATTAGGGATGAGACAAAACAGCTGCCAAGTCATCAAGCCCACTGACAGCTACTTCTTCATGCTTATCCACATGAGAACAAACATACTGCCAGCAGAAGCTATAAAAATATAAGAAAGAAGCTGAATAATTATATTTTATCTATCATTTTGTCCATGGAAGAAGAAAGGGAAACAATTGCTGCACATGAATAGCCAATAAAATATTGGACCTAAAGAAAAAAGCACAAGGAGAAAACCTAACTAGATAATGAAAAGTAATATTTTTTATTAAAAAACTGCCAAGGTTTCAACTTACAATTTTATATATGTTAGGCAAATATTACAGCTACTGTGCTATTTCAGCACTGCTGGAAAAACCTCTGTATAGAGGTTCTTATAGTACATGGTAAGCACTGATTCAATTGAAGGGACATGTTTTGTTCTCCAAAGTAGTCAGAAATTGAAATGCACTACCACAAACAGGAATATTTGAGATATTGATATATGTAAATAATTACATTTTTGGACTGTAAATACATTATTAAACCAGTCCCAAAAAAACAAACAAACAATTAGGAATAATGCAGATTCACTGTTCATGGCTCTGCCATGTTTCCCTGAAAATAGATCCTACCCTGAAAATAAGCCCTAGCCTGATTTAACCACATGGACCTAATATAAGCCCTACCCCAAAAATAAGCCCTGGTAAAGGTGTTGGGCATGGCCAGCAGAGAAGGCAGCGATTGTGCGTGGGCTGATGGTGTCTGGCAGCAGCTGCAGCTGTGCAGCACAGCTGAGTTGAGTACTTGTGCAAGCAGCAGGCAGAAGCAGAGGCATGGGGGGGCAAGTGATCTGCACATGGCACCCGGGCCACGGGAAAATCAATGGTGGTGGAGCAGAGTGGCAAAAGGCTGTGGGAGGCTCATCTTCGCATCTCTCAGCTTGCCTGAAGCCAGTGCAGATATCAGGATTGCCTGCCAGGTCTTATTTTCAGGAAACATGGTATATATCTATGCATGAATACTTAACATATAGGGTTCAACTATCCATAGTCACTTGTCTTTGTGAGAAGGGCAGCTATATGAATTTGATAAACAAATAGGAACTAATAGAAAGAACTGGAACCTGGTTGTACAATTTCCATGACTATAGATAGCAAATAAAGGATATTTATTTAGAAGCAATGAAATGACAGGAGTTTCACCATATGTTAAAAGTATCCACAGCTGCTGAGAAATCCAAGAGGATATACTTGTGACACTGTTGAAAATATCTGGATTAAAACAAGTAGAAGGAATTTAAAAAGCCTCACCCCTGGGATGTTCTAATCATCTAAAAAAAAAAACATGAATCATATGGTGGTATCAGAATAGCATGAGATACTACAAATCAGGTTTCTATAAATTTTTAGGAAAGCTCTTCAGACAGAGAGAGCAGGAGAAGGAGCAAAAGAGGGGAAGACCTTTCTGAAATACTCTGAATTTTTACAACAGGCTTCTGCAAAGTCTCAACATTGACTCCCAATAGTCAATCAACTGTATGAATTATTGTTAACATGGTTGATCACACAGTCAGCCAGATGTTTAAAATTTGGCATTTTTATCCACCTACTGAGTCCTTCCCAATGCCTTGGGATTGACAGATATTTCTCTTTAATAATATTAAAGTTATCACCTCAGAAAGTAAGTATGCTCTTCCTGTAAGTAAACATCTCTTCTGCAATTGGCTGATCAGGATTTTATCAAAGCCAAACAATGTGATGCTCCAGGTCTTTTGTGCTTGCAATCTAATGAACATTTCCTAAACTACTGAAGTCAGTTATTTTCTTTCTTTTTCTTCATTCTTTATATAGAAGCAAATGGCTTTGCTCAGGAAAGTACTTTCTGTACATTGCATCCTGTAACCTTAAGAGGATTTTGCAAAAAGATTTCTGTTCTGTCTCTTTCTCTCAACCCTTTCCCTATTTTTTTCCCTCTGTGTGCATTTCTGACACCTACTCATTTTACTATCGGTTTGAAACGTTAAGCATCACTTTTCTTATCTTCTTTACAAACCTCTCATCATGGTTATACTTGGAGTTTTATCATTGACAACTTTGCCATCTTTCCTGTCAGTCATATTTAAAGCCTAGATATGTCCTATTTCATACTGCAAGAGTCCCTATTTGTTCCAAACTCAGAAACACAGATTATCAAAGATATGCCTAACTTTAAGAATATAAATGACCCTATATTGCAAGCAAGAATTCTCTTTTATTATTTATGGAAGTATGATATATAATAAATCAAGTGGAAAGTGCTAATAAAGAAATATGCTTGTTTTATTTAATCAGTGGTTTAAACATGATTTCTTTGTACTTTTCTAAAAAATAAAGTTGATACTCAGTTTAGGTATATATTTATTAATATTTTTCCTAAGATACTTTTTGTACAATATTTGTTTATTAAGATTCTTTTTTCTGTACACATTTTATTCAGAATATTGCACTGTAAAATTCAGAAGAGTGATAAAACTTAAGAATTATTCTGTTTCAGTTTGCATATTTATTCAGGAAGTGTAAATTGGATTGGTTTTTATTAAAAGGTGTAAATGAAGTTAGTTTATATTAAAATGTGGATCAAATGTACTTTCCTCCACTTTTACTGTGAACATGTTCATGTGCAATTTCATGAATTTGACAGTGATACCCCATCTGTTAAGCTTCTGAGGCATCTCTTCACTTCTATACTCCTAACTAAAAATAGGATCATAATCTGAGACCATTACAATGAATTTCTAGCTCAGTGCAGGAATACAGACAAGAAAATCTCCATTACACATAGACTTTGACTAATAACCTTTTTCTTAATAATGGTTCAAACTTACGATGGCACTAAAAAAAGTGACTAATGATGTGATGGTAAGGCCACACTTGGAATACTGCATTCAGTTTTGGTCGCCACGATGTAAAAAAGATGTTGAGACTCTAGAAAGAGTGCAGAGAAGAGCAACAAAAATTATTAGGGGACTGGAGGTTAAAACATATGAAGAACGGTTGCAGGAACTGGGTATATCTACTTTGCTGAAGAGAAGGACATGATAGCAGTGTTCCAATATGTCAGGGGCTGCCACAAAGAAGAGGAAGTCAAGCTATTCTTCAAAGCACCTGAGGGTAGGACAAGAAGCAATGGGTGGAAACTAATCAAGGAGAGAAGCAACTTAGAACTAAGGAGAAATTTCTTGACAGTTAGAACAATTAATAAGTGGAACAACTTGCCTGCAGAAGTTGTGAATGCCCCAACACTGGAAATTTTTAAGAAGATGTTGGATAACCATTGTCTGAAGTGGTGTAGAGTTTCCTGCCTAAACAGCGGGTTGGACTAGAAGACCTCCAAGGTCCTTTCCAACTCTGCTATTCTATTCTATTCTATTCTATTCTATTCTATTCTATTCTATTCTATTCTATTCTATTCTATTCTATTCTATTCTATTCTATTCTGCTGAAACCAACCTCTGGTCATGTGCCATCAAGTTGGTGCTGACTTTTAGCAACCACATAAGGGTTTTTTTTTCCAGAAAGACCACAGCTTGGTTCTACAATCCTCAAATGATGCCATATATTGCGGCTGTAATTGAAATTATGATGTAAACTCCATCCATCTTGCTGCTAATTGTCCTCTTTCCCTCAAACTTTTCCAGCATTACAGACTTTTCCATAGAGTTATGTCTTACCGTAATGTGTCCAAAATATGATTATTTGAACCTCTTCATTTGAATTTTGAATGAGAACTCTGGGTTAATTTGTTCTGTGATCCATTTATTTCTTTTCTTGACCATCTTTATTATTCTTCAGAGTCCTTTCCCACACCAGTGTTCCAAAACATCAGTACTATTTTTATCCCACTTCCCAAAAATCTAATTTTCACTTGCATAGAATGTCACAAGGAAAATGATATTTGCAAGTATAGACACATCACAGCATCTGACTAGTTTTTCCAAGGACTTTATTACTTTTTTATCAACTCTGTGGAATATTGATTTCTTTTCTATTGATGATCGATCCTAAAAGAGAGTAGCTATTTTTTTTAAAACATCATTTAAATTGTCCTTCCTTTCTGCATTTCTCTATATCTGCACATTAATTTCATACTGTATGCTTGGTAGACCAAAAATCACTGGGCTAGCTGAGATGTAGCCACATACAGGTAGGACTCAAATAGTAGCATTAAATGAATCCCACTAAATGACTGCATTATTTGAATTAGAACTACTGTATTCGAAGTGATATTTCTATGGAAAATAGATAATTGGTTTCAGCTATTGAAATAAAATTAAAATATAGTTTTAAAGAATCATTATTATGACATATAGTATCATAATAAAAAAAATCCATATTCCAAGTGTACCTACTATCTCCTGTATTCTGCTGTAATTCTTCAAAATAAGCCTCTTCCTTTTTGAGCTTCCTCAAATGGACTGTTCTTTTCCTCCATTTTGCACAAACAACAATTAGCATATAAAACCCTAGTGGTATCTGCACGTAGTGTAGCCTCAACCACATGCACATTAACCTCACACCTTCTGAGTTTTAACTTGCTTTAAATGCAATCTGGTGTCAGTTTATAAATTGTACTAATCAAACTCACAATCTATCTGTACAATAAAGCTCAAAGGCAGTTTTGCCTACATTTTTCTAATCCTGGAATGCACCCATTATTTTCTCTTAGTTTTTGATAGTAAAGTCAAGTCTCATTCAACTCATGCTGAAAACTTGTCTTGGGTTTTTTCAAGACATGTCCTTAAACTTATATAAATAATAGTTTGGAGACAGTTTGCCATTGCCTTAGTATCATAGATATGAAGGGAGACATTTAGGTTGTCAAGACCAATGCTAAGTAAATAAATCCAAATTAAAGCATTTCAGATTGGCCTCCATATGAACCTAACTAAAGCATCCTCATCTAGCTTCCACATGAAGTCTATCAAATGTAGATGACTCCACCAGTTATTGATTTCACTATTAGACTGCTCTTATTGTCAAAAAGTTTTTGCTTTCAACATTCAAGTGCAACCTGCCTTCCTGTAGCTTAAATTATTATTCTGTATCCTGAACTCTGCAATGAGAAAGGATAGGTTATGACTTTGTTTTATGACATCATTTCAGATATTTGAAAACTACTACCATATATCCTCATCTGTTCTCAAGGCTGAGCATACCTCCACTCCTTTATAGAGCTTAGTTTCTAGTACTCTGACCATATTTATTGCCATACTGTGAAACTCTACCAATTTCTTTGAATCTTTCTTAAAGTGTATGTCCAGAACATGACATAGTATTTGAAGTGGTTGTGAGCAAAACAGAACAGAATGGAACAATTTGAAAATGGGAAATGACTTCGGAAATGTTACTTTTCTTGATGAAACTAAAATTGCATTTTCTTGGTCTTATGATCAACAGTTTTATCTCATTTAGAGTAAAGCTGTCAGGCTTGGCTTACCTCAAAGTTGTACTTTCAGTAAAAGCAGGCTCATTGGGGAAGATGGAGGCAAGGAGGGAGGGAGGGAGAGAATCCAATTATAAGGCAGATTTTTGTAACTAGAGTCATAAAATGAGAATTTATGCAGGCTAGCTTAATTTATGTTCAAAGTAAATGGTTGAAGTACTAATCAAAGGAAAGCCAGCTAGCTTAATAGAGGAACAAACCTTGCTCAGGGAAATCTCATATGGATAGCACAAACGTACTGTATATCCTGCCTCAGCAACATTTTAGAGCTTTTTTGAAAATATCAATAGCCACAAGGATTGTGATAGGCCTGTCAACATTGTATACTTGGATTTTCAGAAAGTTTGTAATAAAGTTGCTTAAATAAATTTAGTATCCATAAAATAAAAATACATTTTCCTTATATGGATTGTTATCTACCGGTATTAAAAACCAAAGGAATAAACAGAAAATTTACCCCCATGAATGGAACTTAGAAGTGAAGTTCCTCTGTTTTCAAGCCAGTGTTTTCTTACCTGTTTTATAAATGAACCTGACATAGAGATGAACAGTGCACTGCCTAAGTTTTCAGATGATATTAAATCAATCAGGCTGCTAATAAACCAAAAGTGATTGTAAATTACTTTCCAGGATGATTTTGACCACCCAGTCTAGCTATATATGGATATCTGCAGGAAGTGAGGACAACTTTTGCAGCACAGATGGATGAGCTGCCCTGAAACAAGAAAAACTAATGTGACTGTCAAGGTTACAGTTTTTCTCTGTAGTGGTCTTACAGCATAGTTTAGATGCATAAGTTGTTGTGGAGAAAAGGGGAAAAAACCTTTAAAATTGCCTGCAAACTGGCACAATTTTCAAAAGGAAGAAATATATAAAGTTGATATTTGAAGGCATATCACCACTCACATGGATATAACATTGAGACATTAAGGCTTTTAACAGACTGATCATCCATGAAATTTCCTGTCTCTTTTTAAAACAAAATTAGTCAAAGCAGGAAATCTCCCTCGACACTCGAAGTGGTAAAAGAAAAGGAGGCAGAGGTGAAGGCAGAAGTGGAGGAAGAAATATGTGTTTATGTTTATGTTTATTTATTTATTAGTCGCATTTCTATGCCACCCAACTCCCTAGGGACTCTGGGCGGCTTACAGCAAAAAACAATGTGAACAATATCCCGTAAAAATTTTTTAAAATAAAACATTAAAAACCCATACACTCCATTCCATGGCCGGGTCTCGCAAGATCGCCATAGTGAGATCAACGGCCCAGGTGTGCCAGAAAAGCCAGGTCTTCACCGCTTTCCGGAAAGCCAATAGGGTGGGGGCGGTCCGGAGCTCAGGAGGTAATTGGTTCCAGAGAGCCAGGGCAGCCACAGAGAAGGCCCTGCCCCACGGGCCCGCCAACTGACATTGTTTAACTGATAGGACCCAGAGGAGACCAGCTCTGCGGGATCTTACCAGTCGCTGGGAGCTATGCGGTAGAAGGCGGTCTCGAAGATAGCCTGGCCCTGAGCCATGTAGGGCTTTAAAGGTAATAACCAACACCTTGAATTGTGTCCGGAGACCGATAGGGAGCCAGTGCAGCTCGTGGAGAATTGGTGTAATGTGGGTGTATCTAGGTTCTCCCACAATAGCTCGCGCGGCTGCATTCTGGATCAACTGTAGTCTCTGAACACTTTTCAAGGGTAGCCCCATGTAGAGCACGTTGCAATAATCCAACCGTGAGGTGACAAGGGCATGAGTGACTGTGAGGAGAGCCTCCTGATCCAAGTAGGGTCACAATTGGTGCACCAGGCGAATCTGTGCAAAATTTATTTGTCAAGCATATATAAGATTACAGGTAAAAAGTATAAACATAATTTGAATACATGAAAAAAGTAAGTAAAAAGGAATATTAGGACAGGAATGGTAGGCACGCTGGTTCACTTATGCACGCCCCTTACAGACCTCTTAGGAATGGGGTGAGGTCAACAGTAGACATGTCACTGCATTTTTTGTTTGCCAGCTGAGCTCCCATTCTAAGACTTACGGTAACCTTGCCAGGGAACTTCTCTGTAGCTTATCTTGTGAGACATTGGACTACTGCGCATGTCTACATTCTTTCTTTCTTTTCTAACTTCCTGATTTTTCCTTTGTCGGGTAAGATGTAGTTAGATAGTTTTGTACTTTTATAATAAAATGTTTCTTAGAATATATACTTCAGGTTTTCTTTCTTTGGGAGTATACTCCATGGAAAACAAGGTCCAGTCACCTCTAATTAATTACCGTTTCCCCGGTGGGGGGGAAACAAAGCTGATTCACGCTTCGACAAGACAGTTTAAGGTTAAAGTTTTGGAGGCTTGGGTAAGAAACTACAGAGTCAGGTAGTGCATTCCGGGCATTGATCACTCTGTTACTGAAGTCATATTTTCTGCAATCGAGTTTGGAACTCGATTGAAGGGTGGGTGTGTTCTTTTAAGTTTGGCAGGAGATGTTGCTTGAGTAAGAGTTACCAGACATGAAGCACACAAGGCATCAGCTGGAAGAATCAGGAGCCAAATAATCTATGGTTATGAGAAAGAAACCATAAAAAGAATCCTAAAGTATTTTAAAGGTATCTGAAAAAAAGAACCATCAGAAAAATAACCCAGCCCTAAACTGTAATCAGTGGAAAGCAAACTGCAGGTGATTTGGAGGCTGGACACCTGGCAAAGCATGTGTCAATGGAAAAAGTTAGTATTCTCAAGTCTGTAAATGAGGGAGGACGGAAAACCCCGGTCCAGCATATATGGACATGTCCATGTGGTTGACTACATTTTTAAAGGTTGTTTTTCAATAATGGTACACAATCTGTTTGGCCTGGGCACGGTGTGCCCAGAGACATTGATTACAAATGTGGAGAAAATAGATTTAACTTAAATTGTATTAAAATTGAATATTTAATGCAATGGTGAAATCCAAATTTTTTTACTACCGGTTCTGTGGGTATGGCTTGGTGGCCGTGGTGTGGCTTGGTGGCATGACAGGGGAAGGATACGGCAAAATCTCTATTCCCACCTTACTCCAGGGAAAGGTTACTGCGAAATCTACATTCTCACCACACTCTGGGGCCAGCCAGAGGTGGTATTTGCTGGTTCTCCGAACTACTCAAAATTTCCACTATCAGTTCTCCAGAACCTGTCAGAACCTGCTGGATTTCACTCCTGATTTAACATGCTTATATATTTAGTAATTCTCTCCTTCTGTAATACTGAATAGGGAACTTTTGGAAATGACAGCTTGGAAGCTACCACAATTTATGCATTGATTACCTGATGTGTTACAGTGAGTTTGAATATGTATATGTGAAACAAGTCTAGAGATACAAGGAATAGAATGAGACAGAAAAAGATATGGAGTGAAAGTTACTTTAACCAATGGGGTACACAGATTGTATTTTTACTGCTCTAGTTTACCATAATGTCCTGTTCTGGAGACCTCACTTTTTTTAAAAAAAGTAATTAATAAGATTGAGTGAGTCCAGAGATGGGCAACAAAAATGGTGCAAGGTCCAACACATATCAGGAGAGATTGGAGGATTTAAATATGTGTATCCTAGAAGACAAAAGAGAAAGAGAGGACATAATTAAAACCTTTAAATATATTAAGGGTGTCACTAAGTTTCTAGAAGGCAGTATTTTCAACATTAAGCAAAAATCAAGAATGCTGGGATATAACTTCCAACTGAAATTTTTAATTCACAGAAAGAGTAGTGGTAGTGGGTCAGTCATTAATAACTGAGTGTAAACATGCTTGGGATACACGCATGTCCATTGTCTGGGAAAAATTTAAAAATAAATAAATAAAATAAAAAACCCTCAAAAGGCAGACTTAGTGGATCACTACGTCTTTTCCTGCCATGGTTCTATAATCATCAGCTACTGTACTCAGTACTAATAACAGAAGGACAATGGAGTATCATCTGCAACCTTAGCAAATATTTCAGAAGAACTTACCACTGAAAATAACTTGCCACCTGTCAGTCTTTGACACCATGGCACCAGTTCTCAACATCAGTTGGACAGAAAGCTCCATAGCCATGATTACTGCACATTGTCATCCTACTAATTACCATAAGAATAGTATTAGAACAAAAAATGTCAGGCACAAAATACCAGGTCCACAAGTGGTGGTTCAATTTAACTGATTTATTGCTAAAAGTTTACATACAAGAATCTTTTCAACTCATGGTTATAGTTATATAAAGGCAACAATAATCACAGGGAACTTTCTTTGTGACTACAAAATGATTCTAGGCTGATCCCAGAATCTAGACTGGCTCTGCCAGTCCTTTTCCTATGTAAAATGAACAGGCCTTTCCCTTTGGTTTCACTGTAGTAGTTGTTTTTCCTTTAATTGCAGAGACATGTGCTTATATTTAACGTATAACTTAGGATAGAATTACATTACAGATTTATCTGTAACTGGAAAAAAAGGATAAATATTTCCTATTTATGTTGATCCACACATTGAATTTTTTCATCAGATCAGTTTCACACCTGACACGACTGTAGACCTCATTAGGTACTACATGAAGTTGGCTTTCAAGATATTAGCTTCCCAGATGGCATTTTTATAAGCTGTAGAGTTTTGAGGTTTCGAATGCCAACATCCTTTTGTTTTTCTGCATGAAATATATCCTAACTAAAGGTGTATTAATATTCTTCTTTAATGATTGTATAAAAATTGCTTGTGCTTTTATCATTCTTAATGTGTTAATTCACCAGGTAAGTTATCTGTGTCAATAAACAATATTCTTTGGCAGCCAAAATAGGTGTTTGAAAAGAATGAGAAGAGAAAATGTATAATTTACATAAATACCTGAATAATATATATATATATATATATATATATATATATATATATATATATATATATATATATATATATATATATATATATATATATATTTGTTTATGTAAGTTTTCACGGGTATGTATGTGTGTATAGTTAATATTTCGGGTTTCTTCCCGTGTAATTGTGGATATATCCCTAAAAGGGTAGAAGCGACGTTTCGGCAGAATCCCATCTGCCATCATCAGGCTTATGCCAGTAGTCATTTTGCACTAACTGACGTTGGAATTTCAAATCTGGTGTTGGTATTCTGGGATGGCTCCACCTTTTCATTCTGATTGGTTGGGAGTCCCAGTATGTGTTTATTGGTTTGGCTTCGGGTGTATGGTCGGTTTTTCTCCACTAGGTGGCAGGGCTTCATCTTTGTGGCTGGTTTGAATATGATTTGGTTGGGATTTTTTTGTGCAATGTTTGGTCCATCTTCCACATATGGTGTCAAGATTCGTCTATCTATGAGAGCAGGTTTACAAATAGTAGGCAGACGTGAAGTGTCATCCCGTTTATTCATGCAATATGGTCTTCTTTCCATTTCTATTGCTTCTCTGATTATCCTGCCATTGAGATGTTCTATTTTTGCAACTGTTTTTGTTTTATTAAAATTAATGTTGTGTCCTGTTGTATTTATATGTTGAACTAATGATGATGTGTGTTCTTGCTTTTGTATTGAGTTTTTGTGTTCCTCGATGCGCACACTCATTCTTCTGTTGGTCTGTCCAATGTATGTTGATGGGCAGGAAGCACATGGGATTTCATATATGCCTTGATCTTCTAATTCTATTTTGTCTTTGGGGTTTCTCAGAATGGACGATATCTTTCTATCTGTGCAAAATATGGTTTTGATGTTATGTTTTTGTAGTACTTTGCTAATTTTATCTGTTGTACCCCTTATATAGGGCAAGATGGCTTTCCCATTGTTTTGTTCCTCTTGTTTTTTATTCTGTCTTGGTGTTGTATGTTTGATCATATTGATGACTTTATTTCTACAGAACCCATTTGATGTCAGTACATTAGTTAGTGTATATAATTCAGTTTGTAAATGTGCTTCATCAGCCAGACGTTTAGTTCTTGTGGTTAATGTTTTGGCAACAGAGTTTATTTGTGCTGGATGGTGGTGTGATTTGGCGTTGAGATAGCGGTTCGTATGTGTCTTCTTTTGATAGATGGTATGTCCTAAGGTGCCATCAGATTTTTTATAAATTAATACATCGAGGAAAGGTAACTGGTTTTCT
Organism: Pituophis catenifer annectens; assembly: GCF_029215685.1. NCBI lineage: Eukaryota > Metazoa > Chordata > Lepidosauria > Squamata > Colubridae > Pituophis > Pituophis catenifer. The sequence goes on along the minus strand of NW_027256884.1, from coordinate 97,264,917 downwards.
GATTCTATCTCCATGGTGAATTTTATTTTGGGATGGAGGCTGTTCAAATGTACTAAGAAGTTTTCCAATTTATCTCTTCCATGTGGCCAGATCACAAAGGTGTCATCAACGTATCTGAGCCATAATTTTGGTTTGTTAACAGTTTTTTCTAAGGCATTGGATTCGAATTCTTCCATGAAAAGATTAGCGATGACTGGTGATAATGGTGATCCCATTGGTGCACCTTCTACTTGTTTATATCTCTGTCCTCTGTGTATGAAATATGTGTTGGATAAACAATGTTCTGTTAAGTTTGTGATATGTTTTGGTAGTTGATATTTGTTTTTAATTGATGACAAGGCTTCTTTGACAGGTATTTGTGTGAATAGTGATACAACATCAAAGCTTACAAGAAGGTCACTTTCTTTTATGTGTTGCTTTTTTATTATTTGTATGAAATGGTATGAGTTCTGTACATATGAAGCAGCAGATTCTGCATAAGGTTGAAGATGTTTTGCTAAATATCTGGCTAGATTTTGTAAAGGTGAGCCTATGGAACTTACTATGGGTCTGAGAGGTATTCCATCTTTGTGTATTTTTGGGAGGCCATACAGTTTTGGGCATTTTGATGATTTTTCTCTGGGGATAATTTTTTGTTGGATTTCTTTACTTATAGTACTTGATTTTATCTTTATCTTCGTGGTTTTTTCTAGATATGTTGTTGGGTCTGTGTTTATGGGTTTATATGTGGCATCTTGAAGTAAGTCAGACAGTTTCTTTTCATAGTCCACTGTGTTCATTACTACTGTTGCATTGCCTTTATCTGCTGGTAATATCATTATGCTATTATCATTTTTTAAAACTTGCAGTGCTTTTTGTTCTTCTTTTGATAAGTTGCTTTTAGGTGGTTTACTAGTACATAGAATGTTGGTGACGTCATGTCTGACTTTATCAGCATCATCAGCACTGAGTTTCTTTAGGCTGGTTTCAACTTCGCATATGATGGTTTCTATTGGAATTTTATTGGGTGCCACTGCAAAATTAAAGCCCTTTGCTAAGACATTTGTTTCTGCTGTTGTTAATTTTCTATCGGAAGCATTGTATACTACTTGTTTTAAATGATGTTGTGTTGTGGTTGGAGGTTTTTTATGTTCTAATTTCTTAAGAGCCATCCCAGAATACCAACACCAGATTTGAAATTCCAACGTCAGTTAGTGCAAAATGACTACTGGCATAAGCCTGATGATGGCAGATGGGATTCTGCCGAAACGTCGCTTCTACCCTTTTAGGGATATATCCACAATTACACGGGAAGAAACCCGAAATATTAACTATACACACACACATATATATATATATATATATATATATATATATATATATATATATATATATATATATATATATATATATATATTTGTTTTCTCAGGTTTTCGCGGGTGTTTGTATGTAGGTCTTTGGTTATTTGGGTCTTCTCCCACGTAAGTGGGAAAATTGGAAGTGTCTTGGCGACGTTTCGATGAAGTCTCATTCGTCATCTTCAGACTGGTGTTCTCGGCTTCGTACTTCCAGGAGCAAAGGAAGCACGAAACTGAGAACACCAGCCTGAAGATGACAAATGAGACTTCGTTGAAACGTCGCCAAGACACTTCCAATTTTACGTGGGAGAAGACCCGAATAACCAAAGACCTACATATATGTGTGTGTGTGTGTGTGTGTGTGTGTGTGTGTGTGTGTGTGTGTGTATATATATATATATATGTTTTCTCAGGTTTTCGCGGGTGTTTGTATGTAGGTCTTTGGTTATTCGGGTCTTCTCCCACGTAAAATTGGAAGTGTCTTGGCGACGTTTCGACGAAGTCTCATTGCTCCTGGAAGCACGAAGCCGAGAACACCAGCCTGAAGATGACGAATGAGACTTCGTCGAAACGTCGCCAAGACACTTCCAATTTTACGTGGGAGAAGACCCGAATAACCAAAGACCTACATATATATATATATATATATATATATATATATATATATATATTCCTTTTAATTCATAGGTATAAATGTGTGATATTTTTGTAAAATAATATCTTATTTTATATTTATATTTTATTTTGTAAAATAACATAGGGTTTTTCCTATGTTGATAAAAGATGTTAATTGGCCATGGTGGGATGAAATCTCCAATCATCACTTTCAGGCCTGTCAGACATTTTATGTTGTTTATTCTGAGACTTATGGGAGACTGGGATAGCACTATTTTGGTTTTTTTGAACCTCTTCAGCCAGACATATATATATATATATATATATCCCCTTTCTTCCAGAAAATATAAATGCATTGCACTCTGAATTTGCCAAGATGATTTACTACTTCACAAATTTTTAATTGCTGTGTCTTTTGTAATGCATTAATTGGTACGCATGAACTCATTATTATGCACTGGTGAACTAGGTGCAATCTCATTTCTATGTAGAAGGAAGACCAGAAACAAGGAGGGGGAAAGAGTACATGTGTCCTTTAACAATCCTATCTCAAGACACTCTTTGCAACACTAATGGTAATTGTAATGATAATAAACTGAACAAGCATTGATAATAAACTGAACAAGCATCTTAAAGTGTGTGTGGATAGATAGATAGATAGATAGATAGATAGATAGATAGATAGATAGATAGATAGATAGATAGACACAGTCAGGTCCATAAATATTGGGACATTGACACAATTCTAACATCTTTGGCTCTATACACCACCACAATGGAGTTGGAATGAAACAAACACAATGTGCTTTAACTGCAGACTGTCAGCTTTAATTTAAGGGTATGTACATCCAACTCAGGTGAACGGTGTAGGACTTACAGCAGTTTGCATATGTGCCTCCCACTTGTTAAGGGACCAAAAGAAATGGGACAGAATAATAATCATAAATCAAACTTTCCCTTCTTAATATTTGGTTGCAAATCCTTTGCAGTCAATCACAGCCTGAAGTCTGGAACGCATAGACATCACCAGACGCTGGGTTTCATCCCTGGTGATGCTCTGCCAGGCCTCTACTGCAACTGTCTTCAGTTCCTGCTTGTTTTGGGGGCATTTTCCCTTCAGTTTTGTCTTCAGCAAGTGAAATGCATGCTCAATGGGATTCAGGTCAGGTGATTGACTTGGCCATTGCATAACATTCCACTTCTGTCCATTCAAAAACTCTTTGGTTGTTTTTGCAGTATGCTTTGGGTCATTGTCCATCTGCACTGTGAAGCGCTATCCAATGAGTTCTGCAGCATTTGGCTGAATGTGAGCAGATAATATTGCCCGAAACACTTCAGAATTCATCCTGCTGCTTTTGTCAGCAGTCACATCATCAATAAATACAAGAGAACCAGTTCCATTGGCAGCCATACATGCCCACGCCATGACACTACCACCACCATGCTTCACTGATAAGGTGGTATGCTTAGGATCATGAGCAGTTCCTTTCCTTCTCCATACTCTTCTCTTCCCATCACTCTGGTACAAGTTGATCTTGGTCTCATCTGTCCATAGGATCTTGTTCCAGAACTGTGAAGGCTTTGTTAGATGTTGTTTGGCAAACTCTAATCTGGCCTTCCTGTTTTTGAGGCTCACCAATGGTTTACATCTTGTGGTGAACCCTCTGTATTCACTCTGGTGAAGTCTTCTCTTGATTGTTGACTTTGACACACATACACCTACCTCCTGGAGAGTGTTCTTGATCTGGCCAACTGTTGTGAAGGGTGTTTTCTTCACCAGGGGAAGAATTCTTCGGTCATCCACCACACTTGTTTTCCGTGGTCTCCCGGGTCTTTTGGTGTTGCTGAGCTCACCGGTCCATTCCTTCTTTTTGAGAATGTTTCAAACAGTTGTTTTGGCCACGCCTAATGTTCTTGCTATCTCTCTGATGGGTTTGTTTTGTTTCTTCAGCCTAATGATGGCTTGCTTCACTGATAGTGACAGCTCTTTGGATCTCATTTTGAGAGTTGACAGCAACAGATTCCAAATGCAAATAGCACACTTGAAATGAACTCTGGGCCTTTTATCTGCACATTGTAATTGGGGTAATGAGGGAATATCACACACCTGGCCATGGAACAGCTGAGAAGCCAATTGTCCCATTACTTTTGGTCCCTTAACAAGTGGGAGGCACATATACAAACTGCTGTAAGTCCTACACCATTCACCCGAGTTGGATGTACATACCCTCAAATTAAAGCTGACAGTCTGCAGTTAAAGCACATGGTGTTTGTTTCATTCCAACTCCATTGTGGTGGTGTATAGAGCCAAAGATGTTAGAATTGTGTCGATGTCCCAATATTTATGGACCTGACTGTAATTTGATTTTTTTTGTTCTGAACACTATCTACAAATTCTCTTGTCATATGTACTAAAAAACATGTAACAATTATGTGTTTCTCAGAAGGTAACTACAGGGATGCAGTGGCTCAGGGGCTAAGACACTGAGTTTGTTGATTGAAAGGTTGGCAGTTCAGCGATTTGAATCCCTAGTGTCGTGTAATGGGGTGAGCTCCTGTTACTTGTCTCAGCTTCTGCCAACCTAGCAGTTCGAAAGCATGTAAAAAATGCAAGTAGAAAAATAGGAACCACTTTTGGTGGGAAGGTAACAGCATTCCATGCGTCTGCCGGCCACATGACCACAGAGATGTCTTTGGACAGTGCTGGCTCTTTGGCTTTGAAATGGAGCACTGCCCCCTAGAGTCGGGAACAACCAGCACATATGTGCGAGAAGAACCTTTACCTTTTTTTAGAAGGTGACCAATCTTGTATGCATTATGATCTAGGTTGGCACTGCCACTGCTCTGCACTCTGTCCATACACTTGCCCGCCCACCCAGCTGAGTCTTTCTCCAGCTGCCCATGGTGAATTGTCTCCACAGTAAATTGGCCATTGAATTGTTTAGTTGTCCCGCAATGACTTTGTGAGTTGGCAGAGGTGACTTGGCAGGGGGAAGCTAGTGGCAGTGAACTGGCCGCACTGAGTTATCACATTCCATCCCTACCCATAGCTGCTATATGCTTCTTCACCAGAAGCCATAAATCCATAAATAAATAAATCCATAAATAAATTGGGTACCAGCTCTGTCTGGAGAAATGCAATCCTGACAAAAGACAGTTACTACCAGGTAGTTCCAGTCACCACACCCAGCCCACTGCCATATTAAAAAAGATAAATAGGGAAAAAAGATATAAATCAAGGTAGTACATAGCTTAAAAAATATCTGGTTGTGGTGCCTGATCTAAAATTTAAGAAAGGTCTGAATTTGTATGATTTATCAGTCACATTAAATGTTTAGATCCAAATCATTTTTAAATGAAAATCTATTCTCCTCTATATTAATATGAGAAAAACACAAATGAATGAAACATTTTTATTCTTGAGAACAATGAGATGAATTTTGCAAAACTTCATGAAGGATGAAGAATGCAAGATATCAAATCATTGCAGATCACTGTAATAGTTTTAAACCACACTCTAGTTTTTAAAAACTGCCTATAGGTTTGTGACATAATCTAATTAATCTTGTAATAATAGTAGTGTCAGGGATATCAATTTCAACTTTCAGAGAGAGGTTTGTGAAAAGAGAAACTTCATTTATATGAAATAACAAAACCTCTAGAAAATAAAACTGATCATTAGGAGTATAAAGGAGTATACAGTATGTATTTACTGGTCTTTTCTATATAACAAATCAGATGCTAGGCAAGATTAGAAATTAACCCAGTTCAGAAAAAGTCATAACAATACCTACAAAGATGAGGGACTGATCAAAATATTTTTAAAAACCCATAATTTGAAAAATAAGGATCTCTTTCCTTCATAACTCCTTTCAGTTACAGTGATTACAACAATCAGTAATCATTTGACAAGGGTTACTTGGTATTGAAAATAGACATTGAATTCAGTATAAACCTTTCCTTCTCCAGCACAGATTTTCCCTTCCTTTACCTAGTTTTCCTCCCTTCTCCTCTTTTAAGTCTGCAATTTTATGAAAGACAGAATAGAATAAAATAGAATAGAATAGAATAGAATAGAATAGAATAGAATAGAATAGAATAGAATAGAATAGAATAGAATTCTTTATTGGCCAAGTGTGATTGGACACACAAGGAATTTGTCTTGGTGCATATCCTGTCAGTGTACATAAAAGAAAAGATACATTTGTCAAGGATCATAAGGCACAACACTTAATGATAGTCATAAGGAACAAATAAGCAATCAAATTATATTAGGAAACAGTCAGTATAAATCTTAAGGATACCAGCAACAAGGTTACAGTCATACAGTCAAAGTGTACTTTACTTTTTATGTCAAACTAAATTTGAAAAATTGTTTCAAAGACAATAAATAATTATTCTTTCTAAATGCTCTGTAATGCCCACTGATCTTCCCAATTGTTTTATATATGAACATATTTCACCACTATATTTTTGTAAGAAATCAGAAGCAGATTTTTAAAAGAAAACAGTTTTATACCTTTGGCCCATCTCTATATATAAATAATGTGAATGTTTTAAGTAGCAATTCACCAAACTATGCAACCCTTTTAACTGACGACATAACATATAATTTATTATGTGTGTGATAGCTTGGCATTGCTAACCCTGCTTACTGGATTTTGGTAGAATGTTAATTTCATGAATATTGGGAGTAATATTAAGAGTTAGAGTTAGATTTCATTCAGTACAAAAACTAAAATTAACACAATTTCAAAGTTAGTTGTGCAGCATGGGACAAATTCTGTGAATGGGTGATATTCACCCATTTCATTTGGGCAGGATCTAAATTTAAATATTTCCCTGGTTTCTTTCAAAACAAGAAAAGGGGAGGGGATTCTAATCAAGAGTGGGGTACGATTAATCAAAATTGTATCTCTACTTTTCAGATCCATCCCTCTGAAGCAAACAAAATGAAAGTCATTCTCAACTGTTTTTTCACTGTCAAATGTTCTAAGTAATAGCTCCTTACATACATTCTGATATTAAAGAAAAAAAATGTGGTTCGAGGGAAGAAAGCAAGATAAATGTTGTCAGTTCTAAGTTTTGGAGAAGTTATATATGAACAGTCTTAAATCAGACATTTCACTCCATACAGGGAATTATTTAAGCGATAAGACTTAGTCACTAATATTACTTAGAAGAAACATGTCTTTCTAGCTAACATTATTTAAATCCCAAGCTTATTCTATTATATTCTCCCTGTTTTATATTTCCTAAAAATGTATAACACTTTACTTTTGATTGTCATATATTAGAAATGATCTCAGTTATAGAGTTTGTCAACTTCTGGTGAGATCTTTTTGGAATAATGGACACAATAACAACTGTGTAGCCTAAATGGCTGTTAGTTTTAGTTTACTAAGGTGACTGCCATTTTATTTTATAAAGGTACTTCTATAAAAAGTAGAAATCTAATTAATTCTTTTTAACTATGGGTTTATTTTGCTATGAATCATTAATTAAATGTTAGCAGGTCACTCTGGCATTGTGTGTCCTGAAAAGCCAAAGTTCTACAAAGTTGGTTTATTATACAGTTTCACACCAGCATCACCCACATCCATAATAAACCATGATGATGTCAAATTGATGATACCATTGACATTGCAAATTGTATGAAATTGTAGTAGTAGCTTTATTACTGAGCTGATTAAACATCATACATCTATTTGATTAATATGGCTTTTCCCTCTTTCCTAGAAATAAACACATTACCAATATTTTAATGTAGATTTGTAGGAGATTCCTCATATAAAACTAGAGAATAGTTGTGATAAATGATATACTTTTTTTAAAAAAGGTAGATAGAATCTTGATTTGATATGTTACTATGATTCATTTGCGATATGTTACTCATCATAGTTGCTTTTTGATTTGAGGGTTTTAGTTGAAGTGCAACATCAACTTTTGCTTTCTGAGATAATGCATTATGTGCCTGGTTTTGAACAAATTCCAAACTGTGCTTCAAGAACATATAAATAGACTGTTTTAGAGATGTGGAAATTATGTTGGCTCATATTCATTTTTGAAAAATCTCAGTGTAAGTGCTGTCATAGTAAGGTTGTAAATGTGAAACAAATGTCTTTATGTCTCAAGACTGGTAAAATAATGACCAACATTCTGTTGACTTAAAAGGATAGAAGCAAAAATACTGGGATTTAAATCTGAGGAATGGCATACATATAGGGTTTGATTTTTGTGTGCTCCTTCAAGCAGATGTTCTGCATTTAAATGACATCTTGCTTATCTGTAATAAATAAATTTGTGTAGCTGTGTTGAATCTGTGAAACTTACTGCTGTTAGCTTTTTACTGAATCAAGGACATTATTTCTGGATCATCAGGATTTACTGCTGACCTTCTGTTAAGATCTGTCTACTCCTCCAGTTCTATGGGAGGAGAATTTGCATACCAATCCCAGGATTCAAACAATGTCTACAACACCTTTTGTAGCCATAATTAGCCCAGATCAAATTGCCAATAATATCTGAACAAAATTGCAACACAGATGAACCAGATGAACTACTACTACTATTACAAGAGCTTCAACTTCTGTTACTGAACTCCTGCCTACATGCCTGCCTAAGAAATATGATGGGAAAAGAGGCATATGTATTACCATGCTTACTCACTATAAATTCTAAGCTGTAAGATGATTTAAGATCACTAAGGGAATTTCCCCATAGATGAATCTAACATAGAACTTATAGTTCTCCTAGGAGAACTCCTAGCTCCTAGGAGAACTTATAGAAATGAGCACCCTTTCTTTTGACACAGAACAACCAGACTCGGACAATTACAGCAATTTTTGAGACCTCTGACAGCTAGCTTTGATAATACAAGTGTTCACCAAAAAAAAAACCACCCCATCATGACAGCATAAATGTTTGGTATAAAAGAAATCTGCTGCTTGGTCAGGTTCTGGTCTAGAATGAAAGAACTTTATTTCTTCTTTCAGAAGAATGATCAGAAAATATAAAGAGAAATTGCATTCATCAGAGTATTCCAGTATAAATTTGGGCTAACTTAAATATTAAGGGAAACTGAAAAAAAAATCTTAGCAGTGTATGATTAGAGTTTATGTCTCTATTCATAAGTCACCATTCAGACTACTCATGGTGAATGCCTATCCCTGCTATCAAATTTTTGTCATTTCCAGATTCTTCCTATTTTCTTCAAAACTGCAAACTTATCACCACTTTCTGAAGATTTTAATGGATTATGCTAAAGTTTCCTATAATATTCTACTTCTAACTAGGAAGCCTCTAGCATGCTTTTGGAGATCAAAATCAATGAAAACACCTTATAATCATTATTCAATGAAAAAAATAGTCTATAAATGATCTATAGTAGAAGTTAAATTTTGTTCATCCTTTGATAAGAACACACTTTTGGCCTCTTTCTAAGATTCTGGAATTGCATTTTTTAAAAATCTTTCTGATTTTCAAGGCAAAGAAAGAAATGGCCCAAAGTTCATTGACTCAAAATGGTAAAAGGAAAATGTAATTTTCCTAGAATGTAAAGCCTAAAACTTTCTCAAACTCTGTTATACCTACTGTATACTGCATACCACACACAGCTTGATTCTTGTGTTCTGTGGTAGACATAACTTCTGCCAATATTTGACTACACATCTGTCTTTGGTATAGTACGTTATGTGTTGAGCCTATTACATTTCTGAAGTTAACTAATTCCTAAAATCAGAATTGAATTTCTGGAGATTTAAGATATTTTGTTGTGCCTGGTTTAACCGTCTGGTTCTGGATGTTCCCATATCTGATGCACACTTACAGGTTCATGGTTTATTTTCACATAAGTTATTCCTATAAATAAATTCAGGGTATTTAAATTAATCTTCCTCTGCCCTTTTCTTAAATTTGCCATCAACTGGCACCTTTAAATGGGAAAGACTAAACAGATAGAAAATCTGTTACAAAACAAAGCAATTAAAAAACAAAATGGGATGGAAACTTCAAAGAAAATGTTGAACCTCCATTTCATTCCTTTTTCATTTTTTATTACCCAAACTGCAGATAGTAAGCAATAGGTCAGCTTTTACTACTATAATAATCTCAGATATAGAAAAAACTTCATGTAAACAAGTTAATTTGAATATGATTCTGCATATGTATTGTTATAATCTCTTTTCTTATACACCTCTTTTTATAATGTGCACTCAGTTCATGAGTGATTATTAGCCATTTGGTGTAATAACATAAAAATGGTGACATTTACATATTCAATTTCAGTTTGCTGATTTATTAGAAAGAAATGAACAGTCCAGGTTACAGACTCTACTAGTTCCTAATATTGGATTTTGTTAATTGTATTACAAAATTACACTGCATTACAGCCTTCTCATCAAATTCTTGGGGTGGGTGGGTGTTGTTTTTTCTTTTTTCTTTCTTTCTTTTTTTTTCCTTTTTTTTTTTTCAGGGTTGAAAATGAGGAATGGAATATGGAATGGAGCCACAACTTAGAATAACCTTGACACTCTTTGTCATAAATTAGTTGATTAGGCAAATGTGAGTTTTGACCACTTGCTGAATAACCTGACCACTTATTACATGATTAGAAGTAATGTTACAACAGGGGATGAAATGTACTAGCTTAGAAAAAAGGCCAAAGTCAGTAATAGGCTCTAAGGAGCCAAAGCACTTTCTGTAAGGGAATACACCAATTCTGATGGCTTCTTGGTCAGAGACTTAGACTGACAACAAATGACAAGAGGACATTTAAGTCATGACATCTGGTTTAATAAAAGGTCAGTAAAAGACAAGAAGTGGGCCATCTTAAATGTTTTAAACTGTACAACTAATCGATATGCTAAAACTGTACAACTTCATCCTTACAAGACCTCTTCTTAAGCAAGTTTTTGCAATTCATTTTTCTTTATTTTCAAGAAAAGAGAAAGAAGCAAGATAATGAACCCCTGAAAAACATCTGTCTAACACTACATAATGATCCTGCTGTTGCTGAATGTTAGTAGAGAAGGAGTTACTCTTGTAGTCCCAAGAATACCACAATGCAGGCTAAACGTTGTGGAGATGTAGTTTTCCTAAAAAAACAATGGAAGTAGAAGGAGCACTGTGGGATAAGAAATATTGTTGTTTACACAATAAGATATCCATTGTTAGGTAGAAATATAAGACATATGAAAGTTATAAGGAAAAACAATTTTGCTTCCTAACCAGGTGCTATTGGAGTCTGTGAGAAATCTCTAACCAGTCAACATTTTTGTGGCATTTTGTATTTCAGTAGCATTTACTGACAAAATAGTGTCAATTGTGAAAGGTTTCTATGGTGGCCAAAATTTCCTCACATTTGCTTTTACAGGTAAGAGTTGAATGGGAAAGAATGCATAGGAGAAGAGGTTAATGTCAGATTCTGGAATGAAATTGTCAGATGTAAATGCCTTATTCTCTAATGTGTAAATAGTATATGAATGGGGTATCAGGGGTTAACTTATTCTTCACTTCTTAATGTATTCATAATTCACCACTCCCATTTATAGCTCCACCCATTGTATATATAAGGAGCCACCTACACCCTTTTCCTAGCTTCTATCTGTGAATATTCAGTGAATATAGAATGCCTATTGTAAATAAAAGGAAGTATATTTAAACCTTTAACTCTCACTAATTTTATTGAGTCTGATCCTGAAAATATTGCAACAAGCTGGTAGCAGAGGATGGTTAATTGACTCAATAAAAAACTTAAAAAATGTCTAAGAAAGATAGGCCCAACACCAGGGCCTACAGCAAAGAAATGGAAACAGAACAAGAAATAATCAACGAATACACAAATGCAATTTCGAGAGAATCCGAAGAATACACCACTGAAGACGAAGAAATAATAGACGAAAATGATGACCAGGAGGAAATCGAAATAGAGAATAACGAACTCAGGTCAGAGATATTAAAACTATTAAAAAGCCAGAAGAATGATGAAAGCCTCATCGCGAACCTCCAAGAAATGCTGAAGAACAGCGGAGCAGCGAGAGAGAAAAACATCACTAATGAGAAGTCTAAAGACCCAAAAATAGTGAGTGATATGACTGCAGAGAAAGTCATTACGAAGAAGAAAAACAGTGATCCCGCGCGAAATTTTGAATGGCAGCCATCTTGGTTTCAACAGGCCTCCAAGGTGAGCGAAGCAGAGCCAATCAAAATGCTCAATTCAAAATTTCTGGCGCGAAAAACGTTATCAGACAACGAAAATGAAAAAGAAGATTCGAACTCCTCAGAAGAATCAGAATCAGAAAGTGAAGATGACTCAACAAAATCCCAAATAAAATCAGCAATGAAAACACTTTTTGCTGCATTTGGGCCAAAACTAAAAATTACCAAAGAGCCACCGAAGAAGCGAGCGAGCAAGCCGATACCTCAAGACCTGCCCGCTCCCATCCTGACTTCGAAAGCGACGACGCCCGAACCCAGAGAGCCTTGTCGATTCCGCCCTACACCACAGACCGAAGCAAGTGCCAACGCCCCCAAAAGAAAAAGAAGAGCAGTCGCCGTCGTCAGAACTCCCAAGGTCGAACCAGAGACCGACTCGTCTGAAGCAGAGCAGAGCGAGCGAGCCGCAATGGAGAGAACCTTCCACGACGACTCCAAAGAAGAAATGGACAACGCGCATGCGCGAAACTACGCAGACGGTCCGGGAAGACATGAACTGGCGAGAGAACCACGCAGACTCGTTGCGAGCATCCCCATGCCGTTTTGCAATTTTCTACACTTGCGAGACCACGGACTACCTCAGGTCGTAAGTAATGGACAAAATAATGTCGGAAATTTACCCAGTGACTTCCCAAAACTAAGGGTTGATGGCATTAATTTGCAAGAATGGTATCAACAGCTCCAGGTTGTCTTTATGAAGGAAAATTTACTATTTTTTATCACTAGTCCCCCAAAAAGACCTTGGACTTTAAAAATAGATTGTTTACACCATAGAGCATTTTTCTTAATAATATCTAGTGTGTCTCCTGCAATGTATCATAGCATCAAACCTAATCTGACTGTTTCAGAAATTATTCAATGCATGTTTAATTTGTTTCACAGTGATAGTGTGGCTACCACCACAAGAATGTCTAAGGATTTCTTTTCATCTAGAGTGAAACCAGGGGTTTCCATAAGTGAGCATTTAATATCTTTAAACAAAATAAGAGCTGAGCTGCATTTGAGGGGGGAGGTGATTTCAGACCAAACAATGAAAAGTGTTATTATCAACTCACTTGATTCATCATGGGACAGTTTTATGTCACATTTAGACACTATCAATCTAGGATATTTATCCATAGAAAGTCTATCCAATAAATTGATAGCAGAAGACAATTCAAGAAGAAATCGTTCTAGCAATCACACAGAACACAAACCTTATAGGAAAGTAGCTTTCCAAGAAAAATATAATGAAACATTCAAATGTCACAATTGTGGATCCAGGGAACACAATAGAAGAGATTGTTCCAAAATTTCAAAGGAAAGACATAGGTCAGAATATAGGAACAAATACAATTATAGACAGTCTTCCATAGATAGACATAGATATAGAAGCCCACCAAATTACAAAGAGAATAGAGGGGGCAGAGATAATTCAAAGAATAGAAAATCTGGTTCACTGAATGGATTAAATAAACAAGACAACACTAACACACAGCAAAATGAGAACAATAATTGGCTTATTGATTCTGGAGCAACTAATCACACCACTAATAACAAAAATATATTGTCTTCATTTACAGAAGATAAATTTGTAATAAAGGTAGCTAACCAAGAAAAGGTTCAAGTATTAGGCAGAGGAAATGTAACCTTGCCTGGTCTAGGAAAAATAGAGGGGGTATTGTTAATACCTGAAATACCTCATAACATACTAAGTGCCATAAAACTAAGTAGAGATTCTGACATTAATATAGTTTTCTCAAAGGGAAAAGCGACTTTGGAGAAGAATAAAATAAATATAGGCACTGTGATGATTAAAGGAGGCCTACCTTATCTGATAACGAAGGAAAAATGGTTGCATAACATTGATTCAAATATGGAAGATTGTATTGAAGCAGATGATGAAAATATTAGTAACAGTGACAATGATGAATGTAAAATATCTCATGATCACGCAGATGCACACAATGAAAAAAAACCAAAAATAGGTAAACCAATTCATGATGAGTGTGCTCACATCTTACATAGGAAGTTAGGACATGCCAGTTTTCCTGTAGTACAAAAAATGACTGAACACGCAGAAGGTGTCAAAATAAAAAATTGTGAAAACTATTTGGAATGCTCAGTATGTAAATCTACAAAACTAAAAACTAGTCCCAGGCCAAGAAAATCTACTAGATCAACTAACAAAATTTTTGACTTAGTACACATGGACTTAGTTGGCCCATTAACTCCATCAATCACCTATAGAAAACGTTACTTCCTGACAATAGTAGACGATTATAGCCGTTATGGGTTTGTTTATACATTAAAACACAAAGATGAAACCTTTCAAAAATTTAAGGAATTTTACAAACGCATAGAAACACAACACAATATCAGAATAAAACAAATTATGACAGATAGGGGATGTGAATTCATGTCTAAAGAATTCTCCCAATGGTTAAAGGATAGAGGAATGCTACATTACACGTCTAGTCCATTTTCTGCGTTTCAGAACGGGATTGCAGAGAGAAAGAATTCCACATTACAAACCATGATTAGATGCACATTGGAGGATGCTGGCTTAAGCAAACAATTTTGGTCAGAAGCCTTACATTATTCAAATTACACACAAAATAGAACCTGGTCCAGTATTGTAAATAAGACACCATATGAAGTAATGTATAATAGGAAACCAAAATTAGCACACATGCACATATTTGGAGTCACTGCAGACGTACACATACCTAAGCAGTTAAGAAGAAAGGGAGAAAACGTATCCAGAAGACTCAGATTTATGGGATATGAAACTGGCACCAAAGGGTACAGATTCATTGATAATAATAACAAATTTATAGTTTCCAGAACAGCTGTGTTCCATGAACAGGCCAACTGGTCTAAATTACATCTTAATGAAATATTTCCAAATAAATGTAAAGATACAAAATCTCATGAGAAAGGGACCATAGAAAAACAGGATATCAACAAATATAAAAGCAAAACCAAAACTTGGACAAATAGCCAACACAAAATAAAGACAGACACACTAACAAAAAAAGAAGCAAGATATTTGCATGATAACAATAGCAAACCTGAAAGAGTCATTAGAAACAACAGAAATCAAATGCCAAATAAATACAGAGATTACATAATGCATATGGATGGTGAGCCAATAACACCTAATACTTATGAGGAAGTGTTAAAACTCCCTCGTGAAGAAAAAGAAAAATGGGAATTAGCTATGAAAAAAGAGATGGAAAGTTTACAAGGATTAAATGTATTTACACCTGCAATTGCACCTAAAGATAAAACAATTATTGGTACCAGGTGGATATATAAAATTAAGAA
This sequence comes from Pituophis catenifer annectens, assembly GCF_029215685.1. Classification (NCBI taxonomy): domain Eukaryota; kingdom Metazoa; phylum Chordata; class Lepidosauria; order Squamata; family Colubridae; genus Pituophis; species Pituophis catenifer. Next base: position 97,249,441 of record NW_027256884.1, on the reverse strand, counting down.
CTTAGAAGGAGGCAATACTCTATATAAAGCTAGATTAGTTGCACAAGGTTATGCACAGAAATATCCGGAGGACTATACTGACACGTATTCCCCCACTGTAAGAACAGAGAGTGTCAAAACAGCTCTAGTGGTAGCATCAGCACTCAATCTTGATGTATTTCAATATGACATACAGACTGCGTATCTACACGCAAAACTAGATAAGGAAATATACGTAAGAGCACCTCACAGTCAATACACCAACAAAAATGAAATTTGGCTGTTGAACAAGAGTTTATACGGATTAAAACAATCTGGTAAAAGATGGTATGATTGTTTAGTAAAAGTACTTAAGACCATGGATTTCAACGCTACCACTGCTGATAACTGTTTCTTTGTCAAAAAGGGTGATGATCACATTGAATTTGTGTTGATTTATGTAGATGACATTTTATATATAGGAAAACACAAAGAGAGAAGAGAAACTTTTGTAAATAAGTTAAATGAACATTTCTCGTTGAAATCTCTAGGTAAAGTGAACAAATATCTTGGTGTTCAAATTAATAAGACTAGAAGGGGATTCAAACTTACTCAGAGAGATAAGATTATAGAACTTTTAAATAAATGCAATTTAAACAATGCCAAACCCTGTGATACTCCTATGCAAACTGATTTTCTTAGAAATACTGATGAATCTTCCCCTGAATTCAAGGATAACACGTTTTATAGATCAATCATAGGTTCACTTCTTTATATATCTAATTGGACTAGACCAGATATCGCCTTACCACTCAATTTATTATCCAGACACGTCAGCAAACCAACAATGTATCACTGGGAAGCTGTTAAAAGAATTTTAAGATATCTGAAAAGTACACTAGATTTTTGCTTAGTATTAGAACCTAGTGATAATAAAGAACCAAAGCTTGCATGTTATGCAGATGCGGACTGGGCTGGAGACACATCATGCAGAAAAAGTACATCTGGTTATATTTTTCTCTTAAATGACTGTCCAGTTTACTGGTATACTGGTAAACAAGAACTAGTAGCCACTTCAACGACAGAAGCGGAATATGTTTGTTTATCCAAAGCTGCAAATAACCTTGTATGGTTTAATGATTTAATTTCAGATGTTTGGAAAAAACCTGCTTTGCCTTTTGTTATGCATGAAGACAATAAAGCGGCCATTGAAATATCTAGATCTGATGCCATTGGACAAAGGTCCAGGCATATAGATATAAAATTTAAACATGTGAGGCAATTATCTCAGGATGGATTTATTAAAGCAGTGCATTGTGATACTTCAGAACAATTAGCTGACATATTGACAAAGCCTTTACCTTCTAAGCAACACAAATATTTAACATCTAAATTGTATGTCTTGTATTGTCCTGAATCAGAATGTAATTGGTGTTGTATAACGAATCGGCATTTAGAGGGGGATTTGTCAGATGTAAATGCCTTATTCTCTAATGTGTAAATAGTATATGAATGGGGTATCAGGGGTTAACTTATTCTTCACTTCTTAATGTATTCATAATTCACCACTCCCATTTATAGCTCCACCCATTGTATATATAAGGAGCCACCTACACCCTTTTCCTAGCTTCTATCTGTGAATATTCAGTGAATATAGAATGCCTATTGTAAATAAAAGGAAGTATATTTAAACCTTTAACTCTCACTAATTTTATTGAGTCTGATCCTGAAAATATTGCAACAGAAATAAAAAAGCATAGCTCCCAAGGTAAATAAAAAACATCAGACTATATAACAGAAGATTAGGTGGCATTTGGTTTGTGGACAAGGGGGCTGAAGATTGACAAGAAGATTGTCTTGTTGAACATGAGACTACCATGTAAAAAGAACCTTTTTTTTTTTTTTTTTGTGGAACAAGTAAGAAGTGTGACTAGTACAGCAAAAGTAGAAATTGTGCTGAAAGTTAACAAAGACCAGATCTCCCTGATGGTATGGAAATCTTCCAAAAACAGAATGGGTTCTACTTTAACTGGGTCTATCTGACAACTCAGTTCAAGAACATAAGGCAGTTCAAATAGTCAAATTCAATCAGATCAAAGGTGCACTTTTTCATCTTAGTACATAGACTAAAGTCATGAAGGTGATGAAAAATTCTTTGAACTCATTCTGTGTAGAAAGCAGAATCTCAGAGTGAATGAATAAATAATTCAAATACACCATCCAAAATTGTCCAAAAACAATGAAACATGTCTCTCAAGTTACATGAAGAGTGAAAGTACTTTGACCAATCAATTCCCACCAGACTCCCCTGGAATTCAGTTTGGGAAAAATATGATTTCTGCAGCCATCCCAAAAGTTCAGAAATAAGGTGAAAATGGTTACAAAATTCAGGAGCCAATAGACTATATAAAGTAAATTATCATTCTTCTTTAAAATAATACATTCCACAATTCTATTCAAATTGCATTAAAATATGTTAGGATTTTATCCCTAGTGGTGTAAAATATACAGTTAAATGAACTCTAAAGTGAAAAGCCAGGACATTCTTAAAAGGGAATAAAAATAATTTAATGTATTGCCTAATCGGTTCTCACCAGGTCCATTTTTTAATCTGAGTTGGAAGCACAAGCTCCACACAGTTTTTGTCCCCCCTTTTGAATAGCATTATCCCCCCTGCTGATATAATGTATACATTTAATTTTGGTTTATAGGGTACAATACAGCTAGTTACTTGAAAACAGCATAGATGTACAAGTGAAAATTTCATTTTTTGTATCATTTATGGCATATCAAGTGCAATAAGATGCATTTAATTTCTAAAAAAGATAATTATGCTAATACAATTACTTGAATAAAAATTCACTTTGCAGAAGACATTGTTCTACCTCATAATTTACACTAATGTAAGCCTCTAAAGAATCTTTAATGAGCCACTTCCACCTTGCACTGGCACAGACTATGGAAAAAACTACTGTTCATGTAGTTAATCCAGCTAGTAATCATATACAGATTCTGTATTTTAGAGAATTTATAATTATTCAGGGCTCAAATTCCAATCTCTCTTTTTTAATTAATACATTTGGATGAAGTTTTGCCCAATGTATCCTTCCAAAAACAGTATTTTTATGACAAAATATTATGAAATGTTAAATAATAAAAATGAATATTGGAATCATGGAATTGGAAGGAATAATTTAAGTAAGGCTAACCCTGGAGAGATGAGATGAGATGAGATGAGATGAGATGAGATGAGATGAGATGAGATGAGATGACATGACATGACATGACATGACATGACATGACATGACATGACATGACATGACATGTAAAGTAGGGTAAGACAAGCCAGAACAGGACAGGACAGGACAGGACAGGACAGGACAGGACAAGACAGATATAACATGTAAGATATAAGATATAAAAGATATAAGATACAGGACAGGTAATCTTTATTGTCATTTTTTTCTGTGAACACACTGGCACACATTAAAAATGAAATTCTGATGCCCATTCTCAAAAGAAAATAAATATATACCCATAGGCATAGGGGGCCATTATTCTTGAAAATTATGCTTAGCTTCCCGAATACCTGCCAACCACGTTTAACATGCCATTCAATTTCCTTTATTGTATCAGTTTCCATTGAGATCCATTGGCCAAGTTATATGTAGTGATCTACTACGTCTAATTCTTCTCAGATTCCCCCTCCCCTCCTTTTTTTTTGGTGAATTTATTAAATATAACCTGACTCTTTTTCAGGTTTATTTTTAAGCCAAATGGTTCTCCTACAATCATGACAATTGTGATGAGTGGTACAAAGAGCAAATGAAAAGATATTATGCTCGATATTTTAAGACAAGATAGAAAAACCTGTATATGGAGTAGAGACCAAATAAAAGTATACATTATCATCAAGAGAGTAAAAGAATGGAAATGGAAATGGGCTGATCACATAGCAAGGAGAACCTGATGGCAGGCGGACCCAGGCAATCATTGAATGGATTCCACTTGAGAAAAAGCATCCATGAAAGAGACCTAAAACAAGATGGATCAAAGACATCAGCAAGTATTACAGACCCAATTGGCAAAAGGCAGCTCAGATCTGTATTGGTTGGAAACATGTGGAAGAGGCCTTCATCCTGCAGTGGATAGTTAATGGCTAAAATGATGATGATGATGATGACATACATATATATTAATTACAGTTCATTTTTAATGCATAGTGGGAAAAAGAGTCTTGAGAGTTAACAAAGTTGATACTATATGGTACATCACTATTACAGAATCTACAGTAGTTGTTCAGCTTCGGCTATTACAAAGCCTCCTCCCAGAAGGTAACAAAGAAAACTGGTCATGGAGAAGATGTGTAGTACCTCTCACAACACTGTGACAAACACTCAAACAGTGTTTATATGCCATGTCCTGAATAAAGGTAGTGAACATCCAATAATCTTTTCTGTCATCCTCACCACTCTCTGCACAGCCTTCCTGTCTGGAACAGCAATACTTCCAAACCACACCATAATACCATATGACAGGATGCTTTCAATTGTCCCTTTATAGAAAGTGGTAAGGACAGGGAAAGGAAAATGTGATCTTCTCATACGACACAGAAAAATGCAGGTGCTACTATGCCCACTTCACCAGTGTCTCACTGTTGAACAACCAAGCTAACCTGCTTGTCAGCTGCAAGCCCAGAAACTTGATACTACTAACCACCTCCACAATTGAATCATTTAATTCATGGTGTAGTAATCCAAATTCTGTTCTGGTTCTGTAGCTTTCTATTTAAAACAATCTATAAGAAATCCCACTACTTTTCTGGAGTAATTGATTCCATGCCAGCAAACTATTCTTATTTTTTAAAAAAACTAAATTGGAAACTGCTTTCCTATTAACTTAAACATTTAAATAAAAAAGAATTAGCTATGACCTTATATGTGATGCAGTTTCAAGTATTTGAAGAGTGCTATCATTTTCCTTCCATTCAGTTCTCTTTTCTCAAAGCTAAACATATTCAGCTTCTTCAATCTCTCTTCATAGGGCTACATTTTTAGTCCGCCCCATCATCTTCATTGATTATCTTTGTTCTCTTCTGAACCCATTCCAATGTCTCTGAATACCTAAGTCACCTTAGAAGGTAACTTAGAAGATAACTTAAGGTAAACCACTCCAAACTCGATTGCAGAAAACTCAACTTCAGTAACAGAGTGCTCAATGCCTGGAATACATTACCTGACTGTGTGGTTTCTTCCTCAAACCCCCAAAACTTTAACCTTAGACTGTCTACTGTTGACCTCACTCCATTCCTAAGAGGTCTATAAGGGGCGTGCATAAGCGCATGCTTACCGTCCCTGTCCTGATGTCCCTTTTTATTTGTATCTATTTCATGTATTCATAATCATGTTTATACTTTTATCTGTTATCTTATATATGCTTGACAAATAAATAAATAAAAATAAAATAAAGAATAATAAAGAGATCTTGACCTTTTTTCCCCATTACATCCTGTTTGGTAATTGAATTGTGCTGTTTTCTCCTCCTATCCAGGCTTCTCAAGGCATGAGAATCCCAATCTTTCAATCTGTAATTTCTAGTGCTTTGCACATTTTTGTTCCCCAGAACTGAACACAAGGTTTAAGGTTGATCTAATTATTATTTGAAAATTATCATTTAAACCTGAAAATGCATGCTTATTCAACTTAAATAGATATTCCTTGACCAATTATCAAGTTTCAATCTAATGAGCCAGTAATGAAATGTGTCTTCTTAGAAAAGATTGACCAAAAATAAAAATTGAGTATTTCTTCTTTTCTTATTAACCAGATAGCAGTTCAGTCTTAACTGAGCATTTAATATAGATTATTTTCTCATATTTTGAATGTATTCAAACAAAGACATTTTGTTTGTCTGTTTTTATCTTTTCTCAACCTCTTTCTGAGGTTCTTTCTGAGATTCTTTCTGAGTTCTTTCTGAGATTCAGTTTTTCCTATAACATTTATAATTCCAGCCTGTCTGCATATATTCTATCTATTCTCTTTCCATCCATGTGTAATACAATATTTTGTTTATATTAAGCATCTCTGGATTTGTGGAAGTATAATCCTCCACAATTTTGAAGTTCTCCATGGTCAAAAAATGTTGAGAATTCTGGAAATTCAATCAACAAATCTGAAGGAAGTCCAGGAAGGCATCTTTGTGTGCCATGGTAGAATAACATACTTAAATAAATACCCATAACTAGGTAAGGAAATATTCTGGTATTTCTAGAAGAGAAAAATATAAATATATTATATTTCTTCTCCGTGTATATTAGTGTTCATATTATTGTATGTTCATTCTGGGATCAATAGCAGCAGTTAGATGTTTAACATGGATGGTTTCAGATGACATCATTAAAAAGAAAGTATTGTATGGTTATTATAGGAAATTCATCCATGATAATCTTGTGTCTAATAGCCATGCATATAGTAATCATACAGTATATTGGAAAGTATATAGCATGCATGGAACAATTCTCTCAAAACACAGAGATTGGACTAGAATTTCACTCTGCACAATGAAACATTGTGTATCTATAAAGATAAACATATAGAACTCTTTCTAACAATGTGTATGGTTGATATGAAGAATAGCCTTGAATTTATTTATTGATTTTGTAATTATTTAAAATATATTTTGTACTAATATAAAATAACTGCGGACAGCTAGCAACAACAACAACAAACCACTTTCAAGCCACTAAATGCTATAATAATGCCATCACAGCATAATTGTTGTCCTTATCTCCCTACCTGATCCAGCACCTGAAAGCAAAGCCATGTCTTAACAGTATTCCAAGAAGTAAGAAGTGTAGGAGCCTTACACATTTCAGAGAGAGAGACACTTCCACAATGTAGGCAAAACTTCAGGAAAGACTATCTTGGTCACATCAGATGGCAACATTTAAGAAAGAGGAGCTAGAATGAGCCAACCCTGACCAATCTGGTAAGTAAGGTATATTTTTTTCAGAGAAACCTGGCCATGTGCCATATAAGGTTTTGAAGATTTATTTTATTTAATTATTTAATTAATTTGTCAAACATATATGAGATAACAGGTATAAGTATAAACATGGACATAAGCACATGAAATAAGTTACAAATAAATGGGGACAGTAGGACAGTTTTAACCCTCCTTAGCTTTTCAACATCTGATAGGAACAGTCAGAGGCTGAGCTCTTGTTTAACATAGATAATTTATAGACTGACAAATGATTTCATAGTTATATAACAACACTAGAAAGAAAATGAAATTAAGGTATAACTCTTAAATTCCTAAAATATAGAGCCCATGACACAATAAAGTTGCAAATAAAAATGTACTTTAATTGAATTGTGCAGTAATAAAAGAATAAAACACATAAGTAAATCCCGAATGGTAGATGGTATAATTTGAATCAGCTAGTACTTTCCTTTACAGTAAATAAACCATGTGTTCAGACATAGCCGAAAATTCATATTTCAAACTTTTTTGTATTGTGGCAAGTTGGACGATTTTCTCAGAGAGAAATGTGTCATACTTTTTTGTTACCTTGATGTCAAAAGCAGTACTTAAATAAAAAAAACACACACACAGCCTCTCAGCTAGTCCAAGCAAATTGACAATTCTTTTGTTGAGGAAGAGGGTTTCTTCACAATCTTCTGATAATTTATTCATCTATTTTTTTTCTTGAATTCAAAGCCTATTGAAAGTGTGAACAAAAATCAGTGCTGGGAGGTTACACCTCTTTCTTATAACTGCTCCTCAACATGAGGGGGGGCAGAGGTCGACCCCGAGGCCCCTTGTATGTGGGGTGCCACAGGGGTCGGTTCTCTCACCCCTTCTGTTCAACATTTATGTGAAGCCGCTGGGTGAGATCATCCGTGATTTTGGGGTGAAGTATCATCAGTATGCTGATGATACTCAGCTATACATCTCCACCCCGGACCACCCCAATGATGCCCTTAAAGTGATGTCCCAGTGCCTGGAGGCTGTACGGATCTGGATGGGGAGGAACAGACTCAGGCTCAACCCATCCAAGACCGAGTGGCTGTGGTTTCCGACGTCCCGATATAGTCAATTGGTGCCATCACTGACTATTGGGGATGAGTCATTGCCCCCCATGGAGAGGGTTCGCAACTTAGGCGTCCTCTTGGACTCACGGCTGTCTTTAGAAGAACACTTGATGGCTGTGGCCGGGAGGTCTTTTTATCAGGTTCGCCTGATTCGCCAGTTGCGTCCCTTTCTGGATCGGGACTCGTTAAAAACGGTCGCTCATGCCCTCGTCACTTCACGCCTGGACTACTGTAATGCTCTCTACATGGGGCTCCCCTTGAGGAGCACCCGGAGGCTCCAGCTGGTCCAGAATGCGGCCGCACGGGTAGTTATGGGAGCAGCATGGCGCTCCCATGTGGCTCCCCTCCTGCGCGAGCTGCACTGGCTCCCTGTGGTCTTCCGGGTGCGCTTCAAGGTCTTAGTTACCACCTTTAGAGCGCTCCATGGCTTAGGACCGGGGTACTTACGAGACCGCCTTCTGCCACCAATAGCCTCTCACCGCCCAGTACGCTCCCATAGAGAGGGGCTTCTCAGGGTGCCGTCAGCCAAACAATGTCGACTGGCGGCCCCCAAGGGGAGAGCCTTTTCTGTGAGGGCACCCACCATCTGGAACGAGCTCCCCCCAGAGATACAGAAAATTCCGGATCTGCGCACTTTCCGCCGTGCCCTCAAAACATTCCTGTTTCAGCAGGCCGGCCTGGCCTAACTTTCCCTTTATATTGCTTTTTGATTTTATTTTAAACTGGGATGTCTTGAATTATCTAGTATATTTTAATTGGTTTTTTGTTTTGTTTTTTTTATTAACGTTTGTATTACATGTATTTTTATCGTTCGCTGTTCACCGCCCTGAGTCCCTTAGGAATAGGGCGGTATATATAAAATAAATAAATAAATAAATAAATAAATAAATAAATAAATAAATAAATAAATATACAGTAATGTGGTTTTCTTGCTGTTAATTTTTGCTGTGTTGTGTGTGTTTGTACAGTTCTTCCCTCTCTAAGGGTGTTCTATATTTTAGCTGGAATGCTTACAAGTCTAAACATAGTTGAACTACTACCAAACAAAGAGATCTTTTGTTATCATAAACTTACCAAATATAAAAAAGTGGAAGGAAGATAGTGTTAGGTTCTATAACCATTTGGGCTCTGGGGAACAATAATATTGCCCTTATATAACCATATAAGTAGGCAGAACAGGCAAGCTGAAGCTGTGTCATGACCTTGGAAGGGAAGAGACAGGTAACAGAAATCAGCTTTCTTTTCTGTGTAGTGAAGGGAGTCAGTATATAGGTACAACAAAGGACATTATTTATATCAGAAAGTGTTTGTATCAATAGTAAGAGTAGGCATGGAGCCTCTAGAAGAGGAGAATCAAGAAACGTCAGGTCAGCCCATAATAAGGTCACCCCATGTTATTATTGAATTCTAGATTCTTGCAGTAAAGGCTGTGTCATAATTTTGCATTTCTGTAGGTCCTATATATCAGTTCAGAGAGTGTATAACCCATAACCTTGTGGGAATTGGGCTCTTTTGCAAAGAGCTCAGTGATCATTCTAATGGTGGATGACAATGAAAGATACTTTGTTATACCTGTCTCCAGTTACTTTGATGCCTAATTTAATTGGACAGGCTTTCCACAACAGGGCAAAAGTTAAGATGCGTACTGTACAAAATGAAAGGTACAGATAAAGAGAATATAGCTATTACAATAAGAATGTAATAACATAAATATTAATAATAGGTGAGCTATATTTACAATAAAGAATGTGATCCTTAACTGGTTTTCCAAGAGTATCTGTACTATCTCAAATAGTGTGATGTAACAAGCATATTTTGGGGGTCTGGAGAGAGATGCATATCTCCACTTGGCCAGGACATTCATTGGGTACATAGGGGCTGTCATAATTCATAGAATTGCTCTAAGAAAGATAACTAAAAGGACATCATTCTTAGCCTTAGAGTAAAAAAAGGCTATAAGAATTAGAATTATGTAAAACATTGAAGAGATCATTGTTTCAAGAAAGTTTTAATCAAATCAGCTTTGAAGCAAATCTATAAAAAGTGGAGGTAATACAGAACCAAACCAGCATGAATAAATTGCTTTGAAAATATTCAAAGATGATTTGAGCAGCAAATATTCTTGTGTTTTTTTTCTCTTCCATATATGATCAAAACAGGAAGGGCAGGATAGCATGGTAAATCTAAAATTGACATGAGTAGTGAGATAAACAGTATCTTGCAAGCCAACAGAAGGGGATCAACTATTATTTTATCAAGAACATCTTTTTTAAGTGTTTAATTTTAAAAAATAGTTGGCTTAAGACTTATTTCTTTATTATTGCAAAATAATGCAGCAACACGAATAAATTTATAGACTCATTTCATCATGTACTGACTCTCTGATAGCATTCATTTTAAAAAGAAGATTGTGGAAAGCAACAAAAATTCCTCCATATAATATTTGCTGAACAAGTGAGAGTCTGATTTGCTGTCTTTTCCCTACCCATCAAATAACTCAACAATGCATTGCAATGAAATTCTTAAAGCAATTTGGCTGAAACTTGGCAAAGCTACATGTTTCTAAATCCCACCATTTATATCTCATTCTGCAAAAAGAAGAAAAAGGAGAATTTTAAGGGAAACAGAAGTTCTGATACTTCTCCATTGTATCCTATAATTGAATATTTCATAAAATTGAATTTTACGTCTGTTGAAATCAAATCCGGTTGCTTTCAAATCTTTAACCTAGTATTTGAACGTTATCTTGCCACCTAATCTCAATTTTAGATTAAATCTTGGTTTATTCACATATCTGTAATAAATATATTGTGGCTGACCTTCTGTGCTACTGGACAAGCTCTAGAGAAATGAAAAAAGCATTTGGGGAAGTAGCAGAACTTCAACACAAAGCAGACTCCAACATAAAGGAATCCTGTTCAGCTATACTGTATATGAGGAGAGTTTCAAATTAGGGGGGAAGGACCTTGCACTATTGACTTCCATCAATTCCAGGTGTTCCAGCTTTAGTGGGTTGTTTTTTAAAAAAATATTAATTTATTTGCATTGGCCTGAATTCTACTGCACATGTCCATGTTATCCAGGACTCTAATAACAATTTCCAATTAGAAATATTATCACGTTTTTAATAAACAAGAGTACAACTCCTCTTTAATGCTGCAGTTGATTGTATAGTTTTATGTGAGAGAAAGAAATGGAGCCTTGTGTGTGCCTCTCTATATTCTTTGTTCTCTGTTCACATTAACTGCTTTTGTGTGAAAAATACAGCAGAGCATAATTCTTGAGCTTTCTGGAGTTATGTAAGTACTTTATATGTCATGTTAATTTATAAGGAAATAGACTAGCAATCAATTGTACTTTTCCCTTTTTCTTCAATATGTTTGGCATAGCATTGAACTTAATAAATACAATCTTGAAATTCAGAATGTTTTTGTGAAAATTATTATGAGAAAAATAATGTCTAATAAAATTTAACAGGCTAGTTGGAAGAGACTATTAAAAACTCTGAGTCTGCCCCCCTGTCCAGTGTAGAAAACCAGATTAAACCATCCTTGACAAATGGATTCCTAACTTCTCTATGAACACATTTAGTCAAGGGGCAATCATCAATCCTGTAGTTTCCATCTGAATTACTCTTTATGGCTATGAAGTTACTTTATAAGAGTCAATGAGTCTGCTTTCTTATAATTTATAATCTCCATTTAGATATTGAATAGAACTATTATATTTTCCCCACCCCACCCCATCCTACAATCACAAAGGTAAACATTCTCAGGGTATCTGACAAAACTTAATTTTTAGTTCCTTAATTATCCTTTTTAGTTTTAGTTCTCCAAATCCTTCAAAAAAGCAAGGTAGTTAGAACTGGATAGGATGAGATCAGACCAACACAGAATAAAGTGAGATTATAATTACCCATGATTTGGGAACTTTCATCTCGGCTTTTGTACAGGTGTACGCCTCTTTGAAAATAACATATGAATTGCATAAAAGAACCATTAAACATCAGTGGAACACTTCTAAGTAAACACACATTAATTTTTTAATTATGCCAGCTAATAGGCAGAACTATTATGTCCTGATGCTGCATAAATGTTTAGGGCTGAATTTGTTGGGAAAATGTTTCAAAAGAAGTGCATACATTATTTTTAAAGTATATTTCTTGGCTGTTCCTCCCAAACAATTTGTTACTAGAATTTGGTGACATGATTTTCAGAAAGAGACCGATGGGTATATATTTACAAGTTGTCCACTCTGTCTTAGTCTAAGGCATCTGTGAACCACTGGATCTGGTCTCTTGTGCAAAAAGATATAGACAAAAAAATACCTCTTTTCCAAAAAAAGGGGCTTTTCCTTTTTAAAAGGCCCATTTCCTATCCCTATAATTTGGAAAACAAAAGGACAAATGTAACAAACAAGGAATTTACACAAATTGAAAGAAGATAACAAGTATACCATAAACTTAAAGAGTTTGTGGGAAATCAGAGCAGGTATCCTATGTAGAGTAATGCCAGTAAAAGTAGCACTTGTTCCCTACAGATCTCTAGGAAATATATGTTATCTGTTTGCTGCCCATTTTCATTTATACCTCACAGGCTTGTGTAAATAAATTTCTGACTAATGTATGTTTCACTCCTTATAAATTAGATCTAAGTAAAAGCATTTTCCTTCAGTAGGCAATGCTAAAAGGACGAATTACTCCTATTCCTTTGAACGTACAGCTATTTTGTGGAGAAATGATAACAGAAAAATCACCCAAGAGTTTAAATGTTCCCGATGAAACTACAAATTTGCACAAAGGGCAGAGCTCCATGAGGGGAGGGGGAGGCATATGTCACCAAATTGCTACCAATTGAATAAGGTTAAGTGAAAGTAGCAGCAAATGGAAAAGATGAGCTGTTTTGTTTTATTTTTCAACCCTGCCTGAGCTATTTAACAAAATAATTTAGAAAAAAAAAATAGCAATGTTTTTTGTTAAAACATGGATCAGAACAACTTCCACAACCTCATAAGGTCCTACTCTATTCTCCTACAGTCACAGTAGGACATACATAACATTGCTTCTTCCTTAGGGAAAGTGATAAAAGCTCCCTTTGAAAACAATGCCTGCTATCATCTCATTACTTTGATTTTTGCAGTAACTAATGAACTAGTCCAGATTAAAGATCAATTACAACCAAATAACTCCCAAGCTAAATATTGACGATATTCAGGAAAAAAGATCCCTTAACAATATCTCTCCTTCTTTTGTTTTTGACAAAAAAAAAGGGGGGGGGAAGCTTCCCAAACTCAGCTTGGCTTTCCTGGAAAAGAAGCAGCAGGATGGAACCTCAAACAAAGTGAGTGAAAGTGATTCTCATTATATGAATGCATGAAAATTAAAAGTCATTTATTCATTTATTCACAACAAATTATATAGTAACATGTGAATTGTGTGAATACACCAAAGGGTTTGCTAAAATCTAATTGTTCATGTTGTATGAATTTATATATATGTGTATTTTTCTCTTATTTATATCCATAACATGACAGGCTAACATCATCCCCCACAGATAAGCAGATTAGGAAGGAGGAAACAGTAGGAATTAAGCCTCCATCAACCAGCATGACGAGAGCAAAAACAACACAGCTAATTACAAGTGGGAGACGGCTGGAAGGGCCTATTACCCACGCAATGGCCAAATTGATTAATGGCATATAAAGGCAGAGATCTCTGTAACAGTAGTTTAATACTCTGATGATCTCAACAGATAGCTGACAAAAGCTTAGTAGAATAAAATTTTAAATTATTTTAGTTCCGGAGCTCACAGAATGTCTGCTTCTTTGTTTACAAATATACCTGGAACTCGTATTTTTAGAATAATTTGTAATATATATCTATATCTATAGATATATATGTTTTCTTTTCTTTTTGTAGGCCTTTATGTGTATTTCTCTTTAGCCAGGTTCTTCCTACGTAAACCAAGATTTTTATACAGCCCTAGTTCAGTGAAATCACAATCCACTGGTTTCTAGGCTTTTTTCAGGCAGCCAGCAAGCACCCTGTTGCCCATTAGTCTCCTTAGTCTCCCAATGGGCAGCAGGGTGCTTGCTGGCTGCTGAAAAAAGCTTAGAAACTAGTGGATTGTGATTTCATTGAACTAGGGCTGCATAAAAATCTTGGTTTACGTAGGAAGAACCTGGCTAAAGAGAAATACATACATACATACATACATACATACATACATACATACATACATATGTACATACGCATGTACATACATACATACATACATACATACATACATACCCACAAAAATCATATTTGCTGATAAAAAATAAAGGGAGACTAGTATGGATCTATTTCAAGCTATTTAGCTCTCATCAGCTAGCCGTACCCTTACTTGGATTCGAACTTGAGCTACCTGCATATTAGGCAGTTTTATTAACCTTTGAGCCATAAGTTCTCTTCCCTTTATCAGCTTGAGCCAGGGGAGAGATTGTTTTTCTGTCAAAGCATCTGGTCTACCCTAATATGGGGGCATACTTCTTCCCTTTCGCCTTTCAGCTCCAATCCAGGAGCCCTCAAGCAGTTGTAAGGGTATGGCTAGCTGATGAGAGCTAAATAGCTTGAAATAGATCTATACTAGTCTCCCTTTATTTCTTTATCAGCAAATATAAATTTGGTATAAAATGGTTTGTCGTGAATGCAACTTCTTGAGGGCTCCTGGCTTGGATCTGAAAGGCAAAAGGGAAGCAGTATGCTCCCTCCCATATTGGGGTAGACCAGACTTCAACAGAAAACACTGAACATGAATTTGGGCAAACTGCCGTGCTATGGCCCATGTGGTTGCAAAGAGACAGACATGACTTAGCAACTGAACAAAATATAGTCCCAAGTATGTTTTTTATATTTTTGATAAATTTCTTCTGTTTTTTTAGTTCTAATTTTTAATGCTTTATTGTTCATGATATGTTTTAAAAGTAAAAGAGTTCCAGTAGGGCTGTGACTATTTTGAAAATGATTTGGATGGAGTGGTTTCAAACTTTGAATGAACACAGAACCTCTCTTTTGCCTATTCAAGCAGATTATAGGTGGGGGGGGGGACCTTATGGCACAGTGTAAGTTTTTTATCCCCTTCTGCTACTTTCCATCCATTCTGGAAGGCAATAGGAGGGACTCAACCAAACAGTAACCCAAGTATAAGAAAGAAGAGCCTTAATATCTATGTATGACTTGTATGTTGAAAAAAGATACGAAATCTATGAGGTTCAGGAGTAGAGAAAATTGGATAGAGGAATATGAAGCTAACTTTGAAGGAATGCAAAAGCTGTTAAGAGAGGGAAAAAACTCTTAGTCCTGGAAGAGGGGCAGTCATCAGAAAGAAATCCAATATAATCCTACCTTGAATGTGTTTGATATATCTTGGGACAGAAAGAAACCCAGGAAGTTTCTATTCTGGTTATTATATCCTTTAAAATACAATAGCTTTCCTGTAATCCTTGCAGTATCTGTTTTATTATCTGGCCTACTTTGACAGGCTGAAGGTGAGAGAGGAGGAAATGCTCAGGGCATTGATTGACTATAAAAATGGGGTCAGTATTCAGATACACAAGCAGTTGAACAGGGGAACTTTACATCTATGCCAAGTTCTGCAGAAATGCAGACAATCAATAGTCAGCTGCACCTGATGACAAACCTTTTCCTTTCCAGCTAAAAGACTGTGAAATATTAAGATCTCTGAAACAATTCAACAGGTATTACTTCAAAATACTAAAATGTCAGTCAGAAATAAAGCCAGCCAAACTGAAGGAAGCTAAAGGGTGCTAGAGAAAGCAGTAAATTCAGACAAGGAGCTTCCTCTACAATCCACAACTAAGAGAGCAGGACAGAGTTAAATAAATTTGATGCTTTACAGAGGTTTAAGCAATACATGCCTGTCTGTAAAGGAGAGAGGATGGAGAAACCCCAGTTCAAAGTTCATACTAACTGCACATAAGAGCCATACTGTAGTAATGGGTACAAAGCAGGTTCTGACAGGTTGTGGAGAACCGGTAGCGGAAATTTTGAGTAGTTCGAAGAACCGGCAAATACCATCTCTGGCTGACCCCAGAATAGGGTGGGAACAGAGATTTTGCAATATCCTTCTCCCAGGAGTGGGGAGGGAATGGGGATTTTGCAGTATCTTTCCCCTGGAGTGGGGTGGAAATGCTGATTTTGCAGTATCCTTCCCCTGCCACATCCACCAAGCCACATCGACCAAGCCACACCCACCAAGTCACAGAACCAGTAGTAAAAAAAATTGAATTTCACCACTGGTACAAAGGTAAATAAGGATATAGTGGTAAGAGTTAGAAATGTGTCATAAATGTTACTTAAGTAAGATTTAAAATTTTAGTATAAGAAAAATTCTAAGAAAAAAAAATATGTGATTTGTATCATTCTTCTCAAAAACCCATTATACACATATAAAAAATGCCCAGGTTTCTACACTAGTTGTTAAGAAAATGATTGCTAATGCTAAGTATATGAATTGTGTCACAACTAGTTGGCTCCACAAGATAATGTGTCTTGTATCCTGGATATGTTTGTAAAAAGATATTAATGGATGCTAAAAGGCAACATGCAGCATCTGCCGAGCAATATTGTTGCTGCATTAACCTTCAATAACCTGTTTTAGGATTTAACCTATTTACATTTCACAAGTAACTTTTAATATATTTATAAAAGCTAACTAAATACAGACTAGAAAGAGATGAGGGGATTAGAGCCTAAATCCATGATGACAATCTAAATCAATTTAAAATGTTTGGTCTTGAGAATAGAAGATTTATAGTGCAATCTTTAATACTCTTCAAGTGTTTGAAATGATGTCACATAGAAGAAGGTCAAAACATGGTCTCTGTCATCTTGAAGGACATGATATAGAATAATGGATTTTAGTTACAGAAAGGCAGATTACAGGTGAATAGTAGGAAAAATTTCCTAATAGTAAAATCAGCTTTGCTCTGGAGAACTCCCACAAAAAAGTAATAAATTGACTTCTGGGGGGCAATGGCACATTGAAGATGGCTTCACTCTCAGTGAAGACCGCAGCAAAGTGGCAAATGGAGTGACAATTCAGAATTCCTCTTCAGATCCCATAAGCACCCCCACAAGAACATTTCAAGATAATGATCTCTGGTAGGTTTTAGAGCTCTGGAAACTAAGGGATATGCATCTCTGCCCAAGCCATAATTCTTGATCTTTTTTCCCAAATAACTTTGATTTTGTTTTTTCTCACTTTCGCCTTCTTCTGAGTTTAGTTTATATTTTATTTTATTATTGTTGTTAAAACTTTAATAACAATATTTTTTAATAAAGAAGATGTGATGGCTTGCTTTCTTACAGTTCAGAAAACTGTAGAGGCCAAATATAAAAACAGATTGTGTTTAGTCTTACAATGGAAGTTTTGATAAAAACAGGAAAACTTCCAACTGTATGAAATAGTGGTTGAGACGTTAATCACTCAAAGCAATAACTAGGCATCAATTTTCAAGTTAAGCATTCCCTAAGTTCCTTTAAGAAAGCCTTCAGATCTTCAGAAAGGAAAAGAAAATGCAATATTTCCTGCCGAATGTAGGCTTCAGGGCTATTTAATAAATCGTCTTTGCCCAAAAGACCTGAAAAACAAAAGTCGAGATTAAAAAAGATATTAAAGTAAAACATACAGAGATCAAAATAACTTTGCCTGCAAGAATGCTTTAAAGTTCATAACTGGTCATATTCAATATGAAGAATAAAAACCGATGGATGGCACCAGTAACAACATCAATATGTTGGGATTAACCTGGCTTCTCTGTAGCAGGGAACATCAGCTTTCAAAGATGCTTTAATGTGACATCAGTTCACAGTTGCTCAGTATAAGAGACGATGCTTCTATTCTTTTGATTTCATACTGAAAAGTTACTGCAAAATTTAAGAGACTATAAAAATACAATAAACTCAGCTTTCTCAGCTGAGAAGAGTGGAAACAAGTGCTGAAATTCAGTTTTTCATGCCTCGGCTTTAAAATATAATCTTATTTGACCATTAGGAGCAATAGATGTAAAGAGGGACACTAAATTTCTATCAGCTGTCCTTATCTAATGTACTTACTAAGTAACATTTCTTCTATTCATCAGAACAATATTCTAATGATTCTCATCATTTCCTTCCCCTCTCAGTTGAGTTTTCTTTTCATTCTGGCTTTGGTCTCTGCAATTCAAGAGCTCTACTAACTTGTTCTCTCCCATAATAGAGAACAGGCTACAGACTATTGTAAATAGGGTTTATTTTTTATTTACTTGTAACTCAAGGCACCAAACATATTGAACACACTTCTTCCTCCTGTTTTCCTCACAACAACAATCCTGTGGGGTGAGTTGAGCTGAGAAAGAATGTCTGGCCCAAGACCACACAACTGGCTTTCATAGCTAAGGCAGGACTAGGACTCACAGTCTTCTGCTTTCTAACCTATTGCCCTAATCACTAGGCCAAACTGGCCCTCCATGCAGGGGTGAAATCCAGCAGGTTCTGACAGATTCTGGAGAACCGGTAGCAGAGTGGGGTGGGAATGGAGATTTTGCAGTATCCTTCCCATGGAGTGGGGTGGGAATGGAGATTTTGCAGTATTCTTCCCCTGCCATGCCCACCAAGTCACACCATGCCCACCAAGCCATGCCCACAGAACCGGTAGTAAAAAAAAAAAATGAATTTCACCACTGCCTTTGGGTTAAGTAATTTAGGATTTTCTTTATCTTACTTTTATTTTGTTTTCATACACACATCAGCCTCAAGAAATATTTTCATACAAAAGATATACTTCTACCTTCAGTATTTTCCTCTACTTGTATTCTTTTTGCTCAATAAAAGCATCTACTATTTAACAGATACAGGAGAAGGCCTGGCAAAAAGGAAATATTATCATAGGCTTGGAAGCTTAGAAATTGGGATAATCCCACTGGAATCTAGGGTCCACATATATTGGCTTTATTTCTGACACAAACTTCATATTTCCAGCATTTCCCTGCCTACTGTGATCCATATAGGTAATTGTTTATTCTGGAAAACTAGAATTCATAGTAATCTATGCAGTGCAACCTCAGATACATTATGTCTATGTGCAGGAGACACAATCCAGCAACAAGCATTTGACAGAGTACTCTAGGTAGAATAGGGCAACTTAGGAAATCCATATTGGCAGGATATAAATAGGGCACCTCTGGTCCCAGCAAATTACTTGTTCAATATTACCTGTTTGATATACCGTAGTGCTCTTTCCATAGTTCACTTTAATGTCTTCCTTTCCACAAAACAGGTAAGCATAACAATACCCTTCTATAGAATGAACCTAAACTTCTAGCACATGTATTCCTTCAATGTCCTTGCTACAGCAATTGGCACTTTCCTTCATAAATCTGGTTGCTAACAGAAATTATTCCTGTCCTAGAGAAGAGTTAATTCATTTTTTGCTCTTAGACTCAAACCCTAACATCTACAAATCTACAAATCTACAAGAGAATAGGAATATTTCTTTTTGTTGCAGGAAAATATTTTCTCATTCTGTGTGTGTGTGTGTGTGTGTGTGTGTGTGTGTGTGTGAGAGAGAGAGAGAGAGAGAGAGAGAGAGAGAGAGAGAGAGAGAGAGAGACTACCTATCTATCTACATGTAATGTTTTACTCAAAAGTAGTTTTATAATTTAGTCTATTTGTTTTAAGTATTCAGATTATTTACTAGTCTATTATTTGTATTTATACTGTTTTACCATTTGAATCATTTTATTTCTATGGTTTAGAAAATACCTACCAGTATCTATCTAAAGGAATCCTGTTACTTTTACCAAAATGGTATAAAAGGCTGGTGGTCATTGATTATTACAGAGAGGTTACTCCCTACTTCTGTCCTTCTTTTATAATTCATTGAATACATAATTTAAACCAGATGCTTTATATTAACATATGGTTCACTGGTAGCAAAATTCAAGTTAAAAAAATACTCCCTTTTCGTTACTTGCAAGTGAAACCACAATTGCTTGTTTTTAACCCACAAATACATTAGGCAAGTATCAAAGCATAAGCTATTGAAACCAACTGATAGTAATTATAGCAATCTAACCTTTGTTCATTCTGATTTCTTTACTATACATTTGTCACAAACAGATTAGAAAGCATGGTACCGTATCCTCTAATAATCACCTTGATAATATGACTGCCATTTTTTCTGAATAAAAAAGTGTTTCCTGCCCTCTCAGCAGTTTCTTATATATGTGGTAGTTCTATTGCCACGATTTCATTCTTATTTCACTAATTTAAAAGACTTGCTCATTTTGTTAAAAAGCAATATTTTACATGGACATGTAAACATGTATGCATGTTTTCTCAGATTGAAACTGAAGGTAGTCCTTAAAACAGATACAAAAACTTGGGAACATTTGAAAAATAAACAGTTTAGCTAAGTTTCTATTGCCAATCTGATAAAAATCATGTTAACCAAAGAATACTTATTGTACAATATGGGCTCTCAATCAAAGAGTAACCAATATGTTTTGTACTAAGAAGGATTTCTTTCAAAATAATCAAGGTAATCTCTAGCTATTCACCAGGAAGATCTGATCTCTGTTGTTAGGCAGATTGACATATGAAGTCAAACAATGGCCCTACCATAAAATGATCTTGGAAAATGTGTAAAGGAAGGAATGAGTTAGGCACATGGCCAAATAAATTCCAATTTCAATTCTGTAAGTTCCAATTCTAATCCTAAAAAAATTCTACTAGGATTTAAAGGGCTAGCTAGACTGTAAGAGGAATACAGCTAGCCCTGTATTCTGATAAAATTTGGTGAAATCTACCACCCTTACAAGGTTTGTTTTCTGTTGCTGCTCTCTTCCTGTTTAGAACCAGCACCTGTGTCTTATCTTTCTATGTATTTTATTTATTTATTTATTTATTTATTTATTTATTTATTTATTTATTTATTCAATTAATTAATTAATTAATTTCGTCAAGCATGTACTTTATGACAGATACAAGTGTAAATATAATTATAAATACATGAAAAGGATACAAATAAAAGAAAACATTAGGACAGGGACGATAGGTATGCTGGTGCACTTATGCACACCCCTTACAGACCTCTTAGGAATGGGGTGAGGTCTACAGTAGACAGTCTAAGGTTAAAATTTTGGGGATTTGGGGAACAAACCACAGAGTCAGGTAGTGCATTCCAGGCATAACAACTCCGTTACTGAAGTCATATTTTCTGCAGTCTAGTTTGGATCGGTTTACCATGAGTTTGTATCTATTGTGTGCCCTTGTATTGTTTTGGTTGAAGCTGAAGTATTCATTGGCTGGCAGCACATTGTAGCAGATGATTTTATTACTGTGCTTAGGTCAGACCGAAGATGGCCAAGTTCTAAGTTGTCTAAACCCAAAATTTCGAGTCTCATTCTTGAACTTAGCTGTGAATTATCTTGCTGACTTTTATGACATCGTTTTTCTATGTAGTTTGAATTCCCCTTTGTCTTCCCCTTTTTCTTCCATTCCAGTAGAGTTTTTCTTCTCAAGTGTATTGCACAGGCAGAAATTTTTGCACTAACTTCTTTTCTGTTTCTGATCTATATTCTATGACTTCTAAATGCCAACTTTGAACTCTGTTCTCATGCTTAAGCATTATAAACTGAACTTTTCAGAAATGTTTAATTATTTAATTCACAATTGAAAATCATTTTCTAGTTGTTCCACAAACTGAAAGCTAGAGTTAAATTATTGCCCCATTTTTGAGGTTTTTCTCCACTCACTTCACTTGTGGCTGCTTAACATATAGTTTCTCCACATATAACAATATTCTATTTGAATACTTTAACAGAAGGAAAATATTATAGTTTACCACTTGGCCTTATTTTCGGGGAGGTCTTATTATTTTGGGACACATGAAGGAAACCAGAGGAAATGGCGGGGACCGGCTGCGTATGCGTTTAAATATTTTCAGGGAGGGCTTATTTTCAGGGGTGGCTTATTTTAGGGGAAATAGGATATATTAAACAAAATTATTTAGTAGATAACTTATGATAAATACTATCAAAAATAGAGAATGTAAGCCAGTAGGAAATAAATATATGCTTATTTACAAGATAATACAGAAAACTATGGAACTCAGTGGACTGGCATAGATTTGCATGGAACTATACATTTGTCTTCCTTATTGCCTGACAGATGACAGAAGCATTTTTCATATGTATACTTTTAAAAAATAAACTCGCATATTCTTGGTCATTTAGCAAGAATTTCTACCTCCCATAAATGTTACCACTGCTTGATTGTGAAGATGAAAGTCATGAATGAAGGAATGAGTGTACTGAACTTGCCTTCCTGCAGTTTAACAGATGTGGGGACTTTTGCTATTTAGCAGCAATCCTGCCTGACTATGTAAGTTTGGAAAACAGAAAAGAAAATAATGCAAGGGAAATTGCAAAATTCCACATACCCCACATACCCTCCCCAGGAGGCAAAACATCCAGAGGCAATTTAAGTTGAGCATTAAGAACCATTGCATTCTTTGAGTAGCACAGAATTGTACACTAGTGCAGCAAGATCTTCCTTTGAGGAAAAGTGAAAGAACCCTTATGAATGAATGAACATTTAACAACAAATATCTCAAGGCAAGAATTTGTTTTGTTGCAAAAAAAAAAAATGTCTGAACATTCCCTTTGGATCTCTAACATACTGACAGAGTAATGTTTTCAGGAAAGTACTTGTGTGAACGATTCAAAATTCATAGCCAAGCCAATAGAAAGCTTCCCTATTGACACTAAAAGGAAGTGCACATAGAGAGAATATAACATGGGTTCCTGATTTCTAGCTTGAAATCAAGGAAATAAGGATGATTATTGACTAAGAAGAAAAGTTCATTCCAAAAAGGCCTTTCAAAATCTGGTTCTGCAACTGTATCAGAAGAGACTCACACTTGCTTGAGCAGGAGATTGGACTAGAAGATCTTCAAGGTCCCTCCCAACTCTGTTATTCTGCCATTCTGTTGCTCTGTTATTTGCTACACTATCCAAATTTGCTGTAGCCACAGAACATTTGAAAAACATAGGTCCATGAGGTCAACAGTGCATTGCCTCCCTTTTTTCCCCATATTTAACAAATTCAGTATTTTGTTTTTAAATATATTTAGCTTCCTTGAATAACTGTTTGAACAGAAAATGATTATATATATCAAATAATTGATGATGATAAGCCATCAAGTTGCTGCTGACATGTAGTAAATGCACAAATTGAACCAATACATTTGGTGTCCTATATTACCGATCATAGACTTTTTTTAACTCTTTAAATAAGCATTGAAATATTTCTTGAAAGGAAAAGATTCCAAGAATCATCAGAAGGGAAATTGTGGGAAACATGCTATCCATAACAAAACATTTTTGTTATTCTTGTTAAGGATATGATTGAGTTACACCCGAAGTTGTGGCTTATAAAGCAGAATACCATTAGAATTTTATACATGGAAATGTTTTGAGAGTAATTGTGAATAACATACAGACAAACTGGGTTTTATAGTATTTTACTTTTAGGGAAAAGCAAAATCATAGTCCTTTAACAATCCAAGTCTTAGCCATATAAAGTGCAATATAAGATCAATCCAGGGATATAAAATCTTCTTACTAGTTTGTAGAAAAATACAAGGAACAATCAAAAACAGTTCAATAAATATCAGAAAGCAGTAAATAAATAATCGTGATCAAACAGTTGACCATAGCGAGATCAAAAAGAGTTACAGCGTAGCAGCAGGTAAAATGGTGTAGTGAACACACTAACCATAATTTAGCTCTCCTTAAATACATTGGCTACAGTGCTCAGCCAATCAGGATGCAGAATGACTCAGCACAGTTCTTAAAGCTACATAATACATTTACATAATACAAACATACAATGTTGTTTATATATTTCCTGGCCAACCAATTAGGCAATAACTATTTCCTAACAATTCTGCTAATCATTTTTCTGCTTAAAAAAACATGTTTGGTTCCCCCCCCAAAAAAAAAATCAGGTGGCTGTTATATGTTCCTTTGTAGGAAGTTGACTTTTTGACGACACCTGAATTGCCACAGGGCAACATTTGTAGTAGGCATTTCAAACCTATGTATCCCTTTAGGCAACTAAACAAAATATTGTATAAGCAACTATATGAGTATGTGAATGATAGCTCAACATCAACGTAGAACATAAGTAATAACAGCAGGATAAATAACAAAATTGCTTTCATTTTATTAACCTAGAGTTTTTCTATGACATTTACAACAAGATTTTTATAAAGGTTTTCCTGGAATTACACTACTGAATACTAACTGGGTATGGAGGAATTGGGCACTGTTTTACCTAGAAATCTTAGGTTTGGCATGCTTAGAATTCATTATATTTAATTAGCATGACTATTCTCTTTTTTTAAAAAGTTAAAATATATTTCACTCAAGGAAGCATTTCTATCTCCCTTCACAGATAATAAGAAAGTATAATTTTTATGGTTAGTATTAATTGGATAGGTCCACACATAATATGAAACACTAAGCTATGATTTATAGAACATGGTGGTTGGGGACCATACATTGCATTAAGCCAACACCAAGAAAACTACTTTATGGATCCAAGGAAATGGATCCATTTCCTCATATCTGAAACACTCCTGAAGATCTGCATAGATGTAAGACATTTTCCGTTGTGATTTCTATTGTTATTAAAGGGGAGAGACAACATTACATATATTTGTTTAAATTAATCATTTAGCTAAACCTCATAAACATGCATAAAATCCTTATTTTACAGATATTACTATATACAAGAAAAAGTTGCTCATACAGCATATTTCACATATTTCTTTTTGTAAAGAAATGGAAATTGATTTTTGTCTATCAAACCTGAACAATTTTGACTCACTTGTTTCCCCGTTCTTTCTATGAATGTTTGCATTATGAGAAAAGTAGAAAAAGAAAGTATGGCCAAAGAAAATACATCAAAAAACACTCATTAAAGATACTAGGGTTCATAGCAGCAAAATATTGCTGGTTAAATGATGCAATTGTAATTTTGCCCCACAATAGGCATAAGAGATAAGGAAACAATGCTTAGAGTCCCATCAGCTAACAGCTGTGCATGTTTTTTTTTCTAAATAAGAAGACAATAAAGGCTCAAACCAATATGACATTGTAGATGTTTCTGGCTTCTGGCTGTCTATATAATTCCTTCTTCTTCTTCTTGACTTCCATCAAATGTTCCCATTTCTTCACAGCCTATATTGTTCTTCCTTCCCTTAACTCCTTCTTATTTTGCGCTATAAAGGTATATATGCTTTCTGATTTATTGTCATCTCAAAGCTATGCACATCTGAAGAAAGATTTTTTCTTCTTCCATTGAGACTGATTTTTCAGAAGTAGTTGTCATTGCCTCCGTCCTAGGGCTAAGAAACAGTGATTGACCTAAGGTCACCCATCTCACTTCATGTCCTATCAGAACTAAAACTCATGGTTTCCTGGTTTCCAGACTGATGCATTATCCCAGGGGTGTCAAACTCAAGGCCCAGAGGCTAGATCCAGCCCTTGGGGTGTTTAGATTTGGCCTGCAGGGCTGTCCTGGAAACAGTGAAGGATTGGCTCACAATGCCTCTGCCAGCAAAAACGAAGCTCAGAAGGGCTGCGTGCAGCCTTCACGAGCTCCATTTTTGCTGGCAAAGGGTTGCAGGAGACCATCGCAGCTGGAAATGGAGCTTGCAAGAGCCATGGGTGACACTCCCCAGCTCCGTTTTCACTGGCAGAGGGTTGCAGGAGTCTGTCACAGCCGAAATGGAGCTTGGGAGCCCATTTTCACTGGCAGAGCGCTCAGGCCATCATAGGCACCCCTGACATGACTGCGTCAAGCTGGCCATGCCCATGCTATCCACGCACACCCCAGCTCCCCAAGGTCAAACACAACCCTGATGTGGCCCTCAATGAAATTGAGTTTGACACCCCTGCCTTAACCATTACAACAAACTGGCTGTCAGATAGATTATATGCTTATAAAAACTTCAAACTTCAATACAACAGATCTTGAGGATTATGCTTTGCCTTTTCAATAAACAAAAATAATCTGTCAAAAGCTATTACGGTTTAGGGCATCTGCCCCATGGTTGTATTAAAACCAGGGCAACTAAAATAGAAAGGTGAGAGAAAAATCTCTTTCAATATAATTTATTGTGGTTTATTTACACTTTGCTCTTCTATGACTTTGTGATCAACTCTCAATAAACAAAGTTAATATTTGAAGTCCTGACATTCTGGGTGATTGCAATTAGGAATAAATTAAGCATATTTAGTACATTACAAGCAAACCTTGCAGTCTTCAAACATCTTTAACAATATCTATTAGACACCTATACATTAAATTTATTAAAGTATCTAAATCACCAACATAATTTTGTGGAACATATGGGATTAAATAAATAAGACTGAATTATACAAATCTCCAAATATACAAACAGATGAGCATTTGGACATATCTATCTTTTCCCACAAGACCACACCGAGTGAGGAAATTCACTTGTCTTTAGATCGTCCTCAAGTTGAGAAGTACGCAGGGGGAAAAAAGAAACAATTTCTGTGGCTATTTGGTTAGAACAACTTATTTTTATGCAGCTCAGTGCAAAAACTCTTTAAAATGCATTAGAAATCAGGAATACAGGAAAATATTTATTCTTCACCTGTTAAACTTAATAGGATGCTACTACTTTAGAATGAACCAGCAAATTGATAAGATAGCTTTATTGCTTTTGCTTCCCCTAAAACATTTTATCTTTTCTTGTGACATAACTGAAGTAGCTGGGCATTCAGAAAGGGGAGAAAATAGACAAGACATCATTTTAAAAATAAGTGTTACAATATCCAGGGTACAGTAATTGGAAACAGACTCTTATACAAAAGAAATATTTATTCTCTGCAAACCTGCTACAGGATTCAGTAAGGTTTACATCTACTTTGTCATACGTTCTGTAGTCTGAAATATGTTTCCATAGCTAAAGCTAATAAGTGGTTATGAGAAGCTGACAACTTTGATTCCTCACTTGTAAACAGCTATTAGGAAATGTTACAGTGACGAAACCAGTGTATAGTAATCTTAACTCTTACCCTTCTAAATCTTCAGCCAGATGAAGCAACACTGTCATACAGTGAGTAAAATGGAGGGCAAGAGACAAATCTTTCAGTATATTGATTGACAGTTAGTAACCCATTTTGACCCATTAAATCCTACCTTTCTTTCTAGTGATCTTTATGAGATTTATGCCAACATTTTAGAATTCCTTATCAGCCAGGACCAGTCACCAACAAAGCTCAACAATGAGGGAGAAATAATTAAATTGTCCTTGAATCCTACAATTGATCATCAATATTTAGATGTTGTGGAATTTCAATTGGTCAGGTATTTAAATTGATAGGGAAAAGCCATTGATTATTCCCAGGAAATTCTAGTTCCTTTTTTGTTGAAATAAATAATAATAATAACACTATAGAGATTGTAACCCAAACAACAACATACTTGAGACAAATATGCACAGCTACAGGTTTTCACACATACAACTGGTCACTTCAGCCAAGCTGATAATTATGTATCCATTGGAGAAAAGAAAAAAACTGTACTGAATGGAAGTAAAAAGTTAAACAAAACATGTGAGATGATTAGCATAAGAGCAAAAATTAGAGCTGATTGAAGATGGTGTGGTGACAGATGGCTGTCATGTTGTCTGTAGCATCACATTTATTTTTACCCACACACAGTTCATATGTACATATGCCTATCAATCTATTCTATCTATATCCACACTCCCCCTTCACATTTTTCATCCATTTAAATTTGGTTTTCCTAACTATTCATGTATAGCTCTAGGAAGTGGTAACCCCTGAATAGGAGAAATGCAGATAGTAAACTGTGGAACAAAAATTAAATATACTTCAAGTAATATACTTAGAGATGTAACAAAGCAAGGGTAGACTTGTTCACTCATACACTTCTCAAGTAAAATATGGAGTTTGAACTTTAAATACAAATGGTCTCTTTTTCAAATATAAATCATAGCATAAAACAAGCCCAATCCTAATAACTTTGGATCTGAACCCATATTTTCTATTCCCCTTTAATTCCTCTTTGCTTCCAAATTTATGTAGAGGTGGCAGTGATTGTAGAAGCAATAATTTTCTGCCTTTTCCCCTTGGTAGCTACCTTTTTTCCATTCCTTCTATCCAATCAATCCATTACTTCAATAAAAAGCCAAGTCTTAACAGCTTTCCAAAAGGCTTCCATAGAACAGGCACACTTCCACTAGACAACAAAATTTGAGGGAGGTGGACCTGTAACATGCCTACCTTATCTGAATTAGTGGGAAGGGCAGATACTCAGGAATAGGCAGCCTCACAAATAACCCAGTCCGATGCCATATAAAGCTTTAAAGGTGATGATCAATAAACTAAAGGTGATTTAGTTCCACCCAGAAAAAATCTGGAAGCCAGTGCAGCTTGTGCAACAAATGTGTAACAAGGCATCCTATACTATGCACAGTGCTGCATTCTAGACCAGTTGTAACTTCCAAGTAGTTCTCAAGGCAGTCCCAGGTAAAATTCATTCTTATAATCCAGCCAGGAGGTACCTAAACTGTGAGTGACTGTGAGAAAGGCTTCCTGGTTTAAGAAAGGTATTACTGATGCACAAAACAATTTCTGCAAAGACATCCTTAGCCATGGCAACCACCTGCTCATCAAGCAGGAACCATGATTCCAGGATGATCCCAAAATTACACACTTCAGTTCAGGAAAGTGCAATCCTGTCCAGAGTCATGAGGCCCTGGAAGTTAAAAACCCAAAGCCATTCTGTTTTTCCAGAGTTGACCCTAAATTCTCAGCATACTCATGATACTGTACCCCATGTTGTCAGATGACCTCACCCAGTGGTTTCATGTATATGTTAAAAAAGAGAGATGAACTGGTTAAGCCATAAGGCACAGCATATTTTAGGAACCTAGGGCTTGACCTCTCTTCTCTCAACAATACTAACTACTTTAGAATGAGTATGTGTGGTTCAAACCATCATAGAAAAAGGATGAGAACCACCACAAAACAGTACCTTCCATCCCAACTCATGGAGCGAGTTCAGAAGGCTACCATAGTTGATCGTATTAAAAGCTCCTGAAAGATCCACGAGAAGCAGGACAGTTGCACTGTCCCCACCTTGAACCCTCCAAAGATTCCCAGCAAGCATGTCTCCATCTCAATCCAGACTGAAAAATGTACATATAATCCAATCCATCCAGAGACCTCTGAAGCTGCATGTCATGTCCTTCTCAACAACCTTTCCACAAAGGGGAAGGTTGAAAACTGGATGAAAAGTATCTAAAATTATTGGGAACAAGATGGCTCTTGAAAAGGGAGCATATCAATGTCTCCTTCAAGGCCAGAGATACTATCACCTCCTGCTAAGAGGCATTAACCTAGGAGGTCTTAATCAATCAGAAATGGCATGAGTCTAAAACTCAGGTGACTGAAGTCACAGTCATGAGGATCTGCTTAGTCGAATTCCAATTCCAAGCAAAGTGCAATGATTTTATTTGTGAAATGCCAATTCTTCACAGCAAATCCAATGTGTGAGTCAGGCCAGGAATAAGTTGGACCATGTCCATGGCTGCCATTGTGAGCATCTGTGTTACATCAAACTCTGGGCTTAAAGAAGTCTTTCAGAATCAAATCAGCCATGGTTGTTTCTGTACACTATTCACAACATTCTCATATCCACAAATACAATGAGCTTAACAACATAAGCAAAAAGGGGCAAGATGGCTTAGTGGTTAAAGACACTGAGCTTGTTGTCTGGAAAGCTGAGAGCCCAGGTTCAAGAACATCAAGGTTGAGCATCACACAATAGGATGAGCTCCTGTTACCTGCTTCATTTCCTGCCTACATAGCAGTTTGAAAGCAGGCAAATGCAAATATATAAATAGGTACCACTTTGTGGGAAGGTAGCAGTGTTCTGTGCACTTACCAGCCTAATGTATTTTTTTCAAAATGAAACAATAAATCAATAACTGTAATGAATTATCATACTGTATATATATACCATGTTTATCTAAGGTGACCAGACGTCCCGCTTTTGGCGGGACAGTCCCGCTTTTGAGCAATTTGTCCCGCGTCCCGCGGCGTTTCAAAAAAGTCCTGATTTTTCTTGAGCCCCAGCTGATGGCTAGAAGAAAAAAAAACTGTTTAAACTCTTGCCCGGGGCTTCAAAGGGCCGCCCTACAGGCAATCAGTATAAAGCAGTTTTTTTTTCCCCTAGCTAAGCTTCAGAAACGAAACCGAAACCGAAACCAGGGTCTTTGGTGCAGCGTGACAAAATGAGGCAGAGAGAGATTTATTTTTATTTTTATTTTTCCTCCCCAAAAAAGGTAGGTGAAAAACTGCAAACAATGGGAAATTTAGGAGGAGACTTCAAGATTTTAAAACACAAAGGAAAAAAAGCTGTATTTAACTAGGGAATTGTAATAATTGAGATACTATTAATTGTATATTGTGTTGAAAGCAGAAATGGTTAAGTTGTGGTTCGGAGGAATATATGGGAAAAATTATTTGGTTTATTATTATTGGTAAATATAATTAATTGATTTGTAAGAAATTGGATTGCATGGAAATAATTGGAATATTCATGTTCATATTGATTAATATACAAAAAAGATAGTTTTATAACTAATTGATTTATATTAAAATGTTGAATTTGTATTAAACAACTGTATTACATAATTACATAATTAAACAATGTGAGGATGGATATAAAAATAGATGATAATGGGAAGGGGTATAATATAGAATAGAAGGGAAAAATTGAATTTGATTAAGATTAGAGATGAGGATGAAGGGTAATATTGGTTTTTTAAAAAAATAGATGAGGAATAAATATGGCAAAAAGGAAATATAGAAATTGTAAATTTAATTGAAATGACTAAACGCTGTTTAAATTTGTGAACCAGCCAATTATTCTGTTCAAAGAAAATACATTGTATGTTTGTATGTGTGTTTCTAATTATTGCTATTTATTCATATTTGTTCTCTTTTATTCTTTAAAGTTTAACAATTCATTCTTTATCTTAATATCTTTATATTTGCTTGGGGTTGGCTTTCTTCCCTTTCATCTTTTTTATTGTACAGCAATCTTTCTCCTCAAACCTACCACCTCTCTCTTTTCTTTCCTTCTTACTTTCTCTTCCCCCCACCCTCTTTTTCTCCTCCCTACTTCCTCTTTCTTTCTCCTTCTCCTCCTCTCTTCCTCCCTCTCTTACCCTCACTCCTACTCTAATTTCCATTCCTTCATCCCTCTCTATTGCTGTAATCCTTTAATGCATATGGACTACTCAGAGGGCTGAAAAAGTTATTTTTGACTGGTCCTCGCACTTTTGACCAGTCCTCGAACTTACGACTGTCCTCACATTTTACATTTTTGCCCTATCTTGTCATCATGGTGAAGAGAAGCAGTTGTGAAATGAGTGACATGGTTGTTAAGAATGCTGCACGGGCATAAATGTGAGGATGGTCATAAGTATGAGGACCAGTCAAAAGTGTGAGGACCTGTCAGAAATGACTTTCCAGCCCTCTGAGTAGTCCCTATACACATAGCCATGGCCACCCGGTCACATGACCAGCTAGCCACGCCCACCCAGTCACATGGCTTCCAAGCCACGCCCACACAATAAGCCACGCCCACAATGGTGTCCCTCTTACCAATGTTAAAATCTGTTCACCTTACCCTATACATATAGCCATGGCCACCCGGTCACATGACCAGCTAGCCACGCCCACCCAGTCACATGACCAGCTAGCCACGCCCACAAAATAAGCCACGCCCACAATGTCCCTCTTTACCAATGTTAAAATCTGGTCACCTTATGTTTATCAGAAAATAAAACCCTGTCTTATATTTTTTTTGAACCCTGAAATAAGTTCTTGGCCTTATTTTCGGGGAAGTCTTATTATTTTGGAGTCATGAGGCAAGATGGGGAACCTCTTGCTATCTTAACTGATTTCCAGCTCTGTCTCCCTAACCCTAACCAGAGGAAATGGTGGGGACAGGCTGAGCATGTGTTTAAATGTTTTCAGGGAGGGCTTATTTTCAGGGAGGGCTTATTTTCAGGGGAGGATTTATTTTCGGGGGAGGATTTGTTATCTGGGGAGGGCTTATTTTTTGGGAAATGTCTCTGTGTGTGAGAGACAGGGTGTGTGTATGTGTATCATTGGACATTTTCATAGTTGAAAACTTTTTTTATTACAGACAATTAAAATTACAATTATACTAAATTGGATAGACTATTTTTAAGAATATAGCATTGCTAGGAAACTACAGAGCACCATACCATGCAATCTGGCATAAAATTGCAACATCCCAAATGTTGTATGACTATATTTAGATTAACATAATCAGAATGCACTAATAAATTATTAATTGTAAACCCTAGAGAACTAGAATATTTTTAATTGCTTTCTCAATAGTTTTTTTTAATCTCATCTCATTTCATATATAGACAAATTTCACTGTTGATTTTCTCTCTGCATCTGAATAAATTAACTTCCATGGACACAATCGTGACACTCTATAGCACATTTTGAAAACTGAATCCAAACAGCTAGATGGCCTTAAGGAAAAGGCTATGTGTCTTTTGGTAGACAGTTCATCTCACTAATATACCAAAAAACACCTGGAACAGATATTGTATAAACTTGGGAAAATTTGTGTGTGCTTTAAGATATGGAGACAAGAACTATATTTTCATTCTTTCATACTCCAAACGTATTTTTGGAATTTAAATCCTAAAGGCTGCACAGTCCTACTTTTCACTACTAATCTCCCAATTTTGTAGAATGTTTTTTCAAGTGAGGTACTTATTGCCTTTTCAACAACATGGAAGAGCATTTTTTTATTCCCTCAGAACTTTAATCAACTAATACTAAAAAAGGAGACTTAACAGACTGTGCAAACTATTGTACAATATCCTAATTTCACATGCTAGCAAAATATTTCCTAGGATCTTCCAATGCAGTTTAGAACCCTGCAAGCAAAAAGAATGCCAAATGTTCAAGCTGGCTTTAGAAAAGGCCAAGGAACACAAAACATTATTGCTGATGCACACTGGATAATTGAGAAATCCAAGGAATACCGAAAAGTAATCAGTATATGCTTTATTGATTATAGAAAAGCCTTTGATTGCATTGATCATGTGAAACTGGGGAAAGTGCTTGGAAAAATAGAGTGCCCAGAACATTTCATTGTCCTCATGAGAAACATATATACAGATCAAAAAAGCACAGTATGAATAGAACTTGATGAAATGGACTACTTCAGTCTAGCAAAGGAGTTCAATAAGGCTACATGCTCCCCACCCCTTTTTTTTTTATTCAACGTATATGCCGAAAGAAATATATTAAATTCTACTATTTGTCAGGAAAAAGTCTGAGGACAAAGTATGTCTCCAGGTGCCAACCGCAAAACTATGAATTATAACAGTGGTAACTCTTTAAAAACTGTAGAGACAGAGGCCTACCTCAAAGTAGATCAAACTAAGAAATACAAGTGAAATGCTAATGAGTTCAGACTATTAAAACAACTACAGAATGTTACAAGCATTCCAAAACCTGGTTGATGGCAATATTAATATTAGAAAACATTATATACAACCAAGCTAATCACAGACTGATATGTAAATAGCAGCAAAGGAAGAAGGTAGCATTCAAAGAAAAAATATAATTATATTTTGCATGTTTTGCTACCTGGAATATTTTGTTAAATTATTCCACTATATTTTACCTGCATTAGTCTGACTTTCAATTAAAAAGAAAAAGAAAGGAAAAACTATATGCCAGCATGATTAATATTAGTCTTAGAATTCTTCATCATATACCATGTTTCCCTGAAAATATGATATGTCCTGAAAATAAGGCCAAGCCTGATTTTGGGGTTGGGCGTAAATATACGCCCTCCCCCTAAAATAAGCCCTAGTGAAGGGGTCGGTGTGGCCAGCACAGGAGGCAGCCCTTCCTTTCCCCAGTCAGCTAATGGCAGCTGGGTCCCTTAATCGCGACCTGCGGATCAACTGAGTTAATCGGGAGCTGCCTCTCGTTCTCTCTCTCCCCAGCATTCTTGGCGCTCGTCCGCCTCCCATCCATTCATCCATCCATCCCCCTTGCCTGCAAACTCCTGCCCCGTTTGCAAGAGAGCAGCCGCCCGGCACTTCTTACCATGTGATGCCCACCCCGCATTGAAGATGGCTTCCCTTGCGGCTTCCAACCCCCAGCTGGAAGCTGCTGTAAATGGAGAAGATGGCAGTCAGGCCAGTCACCTGCTGCCAAGTCTTCTGGCAGCTGGGGCAGAAAGTCTTCCAGCAGCCGGGGCAGAGAGGCATCGAAGGGCAAAGGGAGTTGCAGCCCTGCGTGTGGAGACCGCGCTGCCGCCGCCCTTAAGTATGGCTGAGGATGGCTTCCTCTGCCCTGCTGTCGAGTCTTCCGGGAACTGGGGCAGCCGCATGGAGTTGGAACCATAGAGCGGGAAGTGCATTCCCAGAGCGGCCACTGCCGGCGCAGAGTCTTCTATGGAAAAAGTAATCTAAATCTGTTATGTATTAGCTTAATTTCAGTTGAAGCATAAACACATTAAAAAATCCTTTCTAATTATCTCAATGCCTGGAGGTTGTCTATACATGTAGTCTTCAACTTACAAGCACAATTGAGTTCAAAATTTATGTTACTGAGAAATTTGTTAAGTGAATTTTGTCCCATTTTATGACTTTTCTTGCCACATTTGTTAAGTGAATCACTGTACTTCTTAAATTAGTAACATGGTTGTTAAATGAATCTGGTTTTCCCATTGACTTTGTTTGTCAGAAGGTCAAAAAAGATTGACCATATCTACAAAAGGTTGACCACGGGATACTGCAACCATAATAAATGTGAGTCAGTTATCAAGCATCCAAATATAAATCACGTGACCATAGGGATGCTGCAACAGTCATAAGTGTGAAAAATGGTCATAAGTCACTTTTTCCAGTCCCATTATAATATCAAAAGGTCACTAAGTGAACTGTTATAAATCCAGGACTTTGCTGTCTTCTCCCCTGGCATTAATTCTGTTTCATTATAAACTCCAGGATATATGTAAAAGATTCTCATAAAGAAAGACAAGTATTTCCAACCACGAAATATTGAGAGGACAGCTGTTTTATGGTGTGAAAAATATTGGCAAAAAAGCTACGTATGATGGTAAATATCAGGGGTCTGCTGCATCTTTTCTCATAACAGATTTTATTGAAAGGCATCCATTTAATGACTATAGATCTGATCGATGAGCTGCAGCTCACAAAGCTTCTGTCTTCTGGTATCATAAAATGGTAACCTAGATTTTGTGGCTGTATACTTGGGTGAATGGAAAGATTCTACACAACACAATGTAGATAACGAATGTAAATGTAAAATGTCGATCCAAGTTGAATCATTGATTCAGTCTAGTGAGTCAAGTTAAATTGACTAAATTCATGTTGTCAATTCAATAAAAGTATGTTTGCAAAACTCCAATGAGATCACCTGATTCCACTACATTAATACATTTAGTAATGCATTTAAACCAAATAAATTTTAAGGGATAATCAATCAATTATTGATTAATTGATAAGAGCCCTGGTGGCGCAGCAGACTAAAGCACTGTTATTAACACCAGCTGTCTGCAATTACTACAAGTTCAAATCTCACCAGGCTCAAGGTTGACTCAGCCTTCCATCCTTTCTAAGGTAGGTAAAATGAGGACTCGGATTATGGGGGCAATAAGCTGACTTTGTATAAATATACAAAAGTATGAAGACTATTGCTTAACGCATTGTAAGCTGCTCTGAGTCTCCGAAGAAAGGCGGCATATAAATCAATTTTTTTTTAAAAAAAATTATTCTTAAGATGTTTCTTTTAATAAACATCTCTATTAACATGTCAATAACTTTTCCTCTTCCGGCTTGTCCCAAGATGGCGGCGGTCGGCTGAGCTCCGCGAGGAGATGGAGAGGTCGCTGGTGTCAGGGGTCTTCGGGAGCCGCTTTAACAATCTCCGGCTCCAGTCCCAATGAGGGGAATGCCCACCCTGCCTGCTGAGGGCTTTTTCGCCCTCCGGAATATCAGGGCAGGGCGGGACGCGCTGTTTGAAGCCGCCGCGGGAGATGGGGCGGCGGCCTGCTAAAAACAGCTGTTTCCGGCTTGTCAGTGCCGGGAGGAGTGGAAGCCGGAGCGTTTCGGCGGCGGGCGGCGTTACTATGCGGCGGCGGCGGCTTGGAGGTGCCCTTCATCCCCTCGCCCCTCACGGATCTCTGGGACGCTCTCTGGACGTTTTTCGGGGGTCCTGGAGGCGCCATGGGGAGCCCAGGGTGCCGGTTACGAGCCGGCCGTGGTGGTGGTGGCGGCGGCGCCGGCGGAAGGCAATAGCAGCCACGGATCATCCAGCTGTGGAAAGAACTTGTAGCAGGTGGATGGGGGAATACGGACAGCCTTGCCTTGCCCTCAGGATTACCATCTGCTCTTTTTTGAGCCTTGACCCCTGTTATCCGGGGTTTGTTTGTCATCAGAGCTGAGACTGGGGATTTGGGGAGTTTTGGGACAGGAGAGGCGGGAGGCTGACCAGGGCTCTATTGGTCGCCTCGGGTGGCTTCTCTCCCCCCCTTCTTCCCTCAGGTATGTGTGGGTGTTGGCCTTTGATGGCCACCCACCCTGGACTTGGACTGGGTTTTTTTTGTCTGCTATCCCTACTTTCGCCCCAGAGAAGAACTTGTGCCTGTGGGATTATCAACATTGTTTTTAATAACTTTACAAATTGCTGGCTTCTTGTGCGACCCCAAACTGGAGGAGAACTGTGCAAAATGGTGTGCAGGTGCTGAGGGGGCTGTTTGTCATCCGCCAGATGAAAGGATGGACTATTGTGACTTTATTGTCGGTGTCATCTGCCCCAGTCACTGTGAGAGGGTGACTGGGATAATTATCCTCCAGACGTGGGGGGATGTCACTGGCCCCTTTCACTGTCGTGAGAGGGCAGTGAACCAGCTCCTGATATGAAGATCTACTTTGACCCAGTATTATTGGACGATCTGGTGAAGCCCTGACCAGTTGACTCTCCATCTCTGTTTTTGTGCGATGTTTACGGCTGCTGACCTGCTTGCGCTGCGAGACTCCCCCCTCTCGCAGGTTTGGCCCTCCTCACTATCGAGGGCCTACCTTGATGACGGATTTTGGAATCCCGAGAGGTGGCATGCGGCGAGGAGGGGGTTGTGGGGTTTTTTAGGGAAATTTTTAGATAAGGTTTTAAAGGTTTCTGGGAGGGGGGTGGGTTTGGTGGGTTTGGGGGAGAACCTGTTGGGGAGGAGGCCAGAGCCGGCTGAAGAGCACAGCACTAGAGATGCGGGAACCGGGGTCAAGGTGGGGGTTAGAGCTTGTGTTATGGATGGTCATTACATCAGTACTGTGGGTGGGAGGGGCAGATATGGCGGGAGCAGGGGGCCACATCAGGTTGTGGGAGCACGCGCCCGCTGGCTCCAAGCGGTGGCGCGCTCCGGCCTCCAATGCTCCTCTCGTTCCCCAGGTTGCACAGACCCTCAGGCCCTGGGCCTTCGGCTGATGCTGTGCAACGCCCGGTCCGTGGTAAATAAAGCCCCCCTCATTTGTGATCTTGTTCAGGAGGGGGGAGCGGACCTGGCGGGTATTACGGAGACCTGGTTGGGCCAGGAGGGGGGGGTTCCCCTCGTTGAGATGTGCCCACCCGGTTTCCGCGCATTCCATCAGCCGAGGACACAGGGGAGGGGCGGGGGGTGGCGGTTGTCATTAGAGAAGGTCTTGGTCCGAGGGAGGTCACTGTTCCTCAGACGGCTGGTTGTGAGTCCCTCCTTGTGAAGTGGGGTCATGGGGTGCAGATGGGTGTGCTGGTTACGTACCTGGCTCCCTGCCACGTGACGGCAGCCCTGCCCGAGCTGCTCAACGTTATAGCCGCGGTGGCGGTTGACACCCCCAGGCTTATGGTCATGGGGGATTTTAACCTGCCATCCGTCGGTGAGGCGTCTGAGGTGGCTCGGGAGTTCATGGCTTCCATGACGGCCATGGACCTGACCCAGTTAGTTCATGGCCCTACTCACACGGGGGGAAACACGCTAGACCTGGTTTTTGTCTCTGGTCAGTGGTTGAGTGATCTTGAGATAGGGGATATAGTGATCAAGCCCTTGTCATGGTCAGATCACTCCCTCCTTCGCTTTGACCTTCGAACCGCCGCACCCCGCCGCAGGGAGGCGGAACCACTGAGGTGGTACCGCCCCAGGCGCCTGATGGATCCTGATAGGTTCCAGACGGAGCTTGGGCCATTTCCTGAGGCTCTGGCACACGGCTCGACTGAGGAGCTGGTGGCCGCCTGGGATAGGGCGGCCGCTGGAGCTTTGGATCGGGTCGTGCCTTTGCGGCCTCTGACCCGGCGTCGATCTCGCCTGGCTCCTTGGTTCACCGAGGAGCTGAGGGAGATGAAGCGCCGGAAAAGACGCCTGGAGAGTGGTTGGAGGGCCAGCCATTCTGAATCTGACCGAACACTGGTAAGGTCTCATATTAGGACCTACCTGGTGGCGATAAAAGTGGCGAAGTATAACTATTTTGCCACTCTTATTGCGTCATCAGATAATTGCCCGGCTGCCCTGTTTAGGGTGACCCGCTCCCTGCTCCACCAGGAAGCGCGGGAGGACCCCTTGGAGGGTAGAGCCGAGGATTTTGTACAGTATCTGTATGACAAAATCGCTCAGATTCGGGAACATCTGGACTCTGACTGGGTAGATTCAGCGGGGAGGACAGAGGCAGGTCTTGTGAGTATTATCTGGGAAGAGTTTGATTCTGTGACGCCCGAAGACGTGGACAGGATACTGGGCAGACTGAGCGCAGCCACATGTTTACTGGACCCGTGTCCCTCCTGGTTGGTGCTGGCCTCTCGGGAGGTTACACGAGGCTGGCTCCAGGGGATTATAAATGCTTCCTTGAGTGAGGGTGTCTTCCCTGCCGCCTTGAAAGAGGCGGTGGTGAGGCCTCTCCTCAAGAAACCTTACCTGGACCCGGCAGTGTTGGCAAATTATCGTCCAGTCTCCAACCTTCGCTTCATTGCGAAGGTTGTTGAGAGTGTGGTAGCGCGACAGCTCCCCCAGTACCTGGATGAATCGTCGTATCTAGATCCGTTCCAGTCGGGCTTCAGGCCTGGGTACAGCACAGAAACGGCATTGGTCGCGTTGGTTGATGATCTCTGGAGGGCTCGGGACAGGGGTTGTTCCTCTGTCCTGGTCCTATTAGACCTCTCAGCGGCTTTTGATACCATCGACCATGGTATCATGCTGCACCGGCTAGAGGAGTTAGGGGTGGGGGGCACCGTCCTACGGTGGTTCTCCTCCTTTCTCTCTGACCGGTCGCAGTCTGTGTTGACAGGGGGGCAGAGGTCGACCCCGAGGCCCCTTGTATGTGGGGTGCCACAAGGGTCGGTCCTCTCGCCCCTTCTGTTCAACATTTATGTGAAGCCGCTGGGTGAGATCATCCGTGGTTTCGGGGTGAAGTACCACCAGTACGCTGACGATACTCAGCTGTACATCTCCACCCCGGACCACCCCAATGATGCCCTTGAAGTGATGTCCCGGTGCCTGGAGGCCGTGCGGATCTGGATGGGGAGGAACAGGCTCAGGCTCAACCCATCCAAGACCGAGTGGCTGTGGTTTCCGACATCCCGATATAGTCAGTTGGCGCCATCACTGACTATTGGGGGCGAGTCATTGCCCCCCACGGAGAGGGCTCGCAACTTGGGTGTCCTCCTGGACTCACGGCTGTGTTTAGAAGAGCATATGACAGCCGTGGCCAGGGGGACTTTTTATCAGGTCCGCCTGATTCGCCAGTTGCGTCCCTTTCTGGATCGGGACTCGTTAAATACGGTCACTCATGCTCTTGTTACTTCCCGCTTGGACTACTGCAATGCTCTCTACATGGGGCTCCCCTTGAGGAGCACCCGGAGGCTCCAGCTGGTCCAGAATGCGGCCGCGCGGGTGGTTATGGGAGCGACGTGGCGCTCCCATGTGACCCCCCTCCTGCGCGAGCTGCACTGGCTCCCGGTGGTCTTCCGGGTGCGCTTCAAGGTTTTGGTTACCACCTTTAGAGCGCTCCATGGCATCGGACCGGGGTATCTACGAGACCGCCTTCTGCTACCAATAGCCTCTCACCGACCAGTACGCTCCCATAGAGAGGGGCTCCTCAGGGTGCCGTCGGCCAAACAGTGTCGACTGGCGGCCCCCAGGGGGAGAGCCTTCTCTGTGGGGGCACCTACCATCTGGAACGAGCTCCCCCCAGAGATACGGAAGATCCCGGACCTGCGCACGTTTCGCCGTGCTCTCAAAACTTTTCTATTTCAGCAAGCTGGCCTGGCCTAACTCCCCTCTTTTAAATTCTTAAATTTTAAATTTTTGAATTCGTGATTTTATAAATTGGGTGTTTTAATCTGTGTTTCGGCCGAAATATTTAATAATGTTAAGGGATTTTTAATATTTGTATTGTCTGTATTTTATCTTGGCTGTTCACCGCCCTGAGTCCTTCGGGAGTAGGGCGGTATAGAAATTTGATTAATAAATAAATA
Source organism: Pituophis catenifer annectens (assembly GCF_029215685.1). Classification (NCBI taxonomy): domain Eukaryota; kingdom Metazoa; phylum Chordata; class Lepidosauria; order Squamata; family Colubridae; genus Pituophis; species Pituophis catenifer. The sequence goes on along the minus strand of NW_027256884.1, from coordinate 97,208,678 downwards.
AATAAATAAATAATAAACTCTATTATCTCTATTAGAAACTACTGCCTGATTCTTTACTGATACACTATAACCAGGAGTGGGCTGCTGGGGGTTCACAGGGGTTCAGGAGAACCTCTAGCTAAGATTCTGTGCATTTTGGAGAACCCTCAAATCCCACTCCTGGCTGGTCCCGCCCATCCCACCCCTCCCAGGAGTCCCCATGTGGCCCATTTTGGATGCAGGTAAGTGCAGGACGTGCATGGAGGCTCAGGGAAAGCAAAAATGGGCCTCCCAGAAGTTCGGGAAGGCCAGAAATAGCTCTGTTTCCAGCCTCCAGAGGGCCTCTGAAGCCTGGAGAGGCTGTTTTCGCCCTCCCAGAGGTTCAAGGAAAGCCTCCGGAGCCGGGGAGAGCAAACCCCCCCCCCACTGTGGTGTAGGAGGCCGACTAGCCCACGCCCACCATGGCCACACCCACCCAGCAACTGAGCAGAGAACCCCTTTCTAAAAATTTTGAAGCCCACCCCTGGCTATAACTGCATATAATTAAAACCTTTATTTTTGTGTGATATTAATAATGTTTCAGATATTTATAGTTCACATGCAAAAGATAAATATGTATTGGACTATACTGAAATTAAGGTGTATAGTACTAAAAACATGAATTGATCTTTGGGAAAACTATTTAAGGCTTTTTCTATATTTCTTTCCTCTGTAATTGCAAAATATTCTGCACTCCTGTTGTGTAAAAAGAAAAAAAACTCTACAGAGACTAAATTGTTTCGCTAAAGATAAATTTTTCTTCACAGAAATGTTTTTACAGAATTAGTATAAAAAAAATTTACTTGGCTAGCAATTTTCTAAGTTTCTCATGCTATTATTGGAATGACACTGTTTGGAAGTAAGTATTTCTCCCACAACATATGCGTTAGATAATTCTTGAAAAGATGCTATGTTGCTTTCTATGCTTACTGTTTGCATAGATTTTAATTGTAAAAAGTGATACTATAAATGCAACAAATCTTCCTAAAATATATAGGTTTTAAAATTAATTGTGAAATTAAGTATTATCCAAAACAGTTTTGTCAAAGAAAGGGGTCTAATTTATCCCTCACAGCATTGAATATGCATGGATATACTGCACTAATTCTTGGTATGTTCAGTAGACTGCAATTGACTGGTTTTATACAAACTAAATTAAGACTTCAAATGTAGCACAAAGTAGACATCCTAAGAGTTGTGGCCTGATTGCAATCAAATTCCACTTTGTAAATTCCAGAGGGATAACAAATTGTGGTTGCAAAGCTTGATTTACCACTGTTTTGGTACTTGTGCAAAATATTGTGAGTAGATTTATAATCATTTGTTATAAATAAATAAAACAGGTATATTAGACCTTCGATAAATCTATTTTGCAATTAACTATCTAAATTAGTACCAAGAGCAAAAAGTGTTCAGCCTCATTTACTAATATCATCACTATATTGGTAGCTTTTAGTTCTGATAGACCACAATAATTTTAAAAATAACATGGTTCCAGAGTGGGAAAAATGTTATCTTTTCTGCTTTAATTCAATATGTGAATTCTAAGATAGATAACTGCAAAGAATTGTACTGAATAAGACATTTGATTTCATTAAAGCAAGCTTCTCTGTCATATGAAAAACTATTTACAATTACATTCAGTTTCATTTTGGTGGTAGTTGCTGTCATCGTTATGCAATATATGACCATTCCTGTAACAGATGTAAGACAAGTACAAATAGTTTTATTCCATTGGACTGTTTGCACAGTAATTTAGACCCTGGTTTATACATTTAAAGTAGTTCTTCCATTAAGGCTATTATATTCAAAAAGCTGTACAATTAGGAAGGTACTAATTAGCTAGAAATACCTATATCCTAATTCTAATCCTAATCATATGTCATGTATTTAGCATATTTACAGAGAAAACTTTATTCATGAAACAAGAATTACCATGATAAGCTGAGCCTACTGTATGTCTCTGGATAGTACAAATAGAGCTTTAACATCCAATTTAGAGACAATATTGCAACATATTGCACTGCCATTTGTGCAATTTAGGTATCTTCAATAACTTTATTGTTTTTTTTAACAGAGGCCCATTTCTGCAGTCTAGATACTAGTACTTTTTCAGATGCAAGATAAATATACTGGAACCGTTTCCATTTCCAGCCCAATTATCAAGGCATGTAGTCATGTACAGTAGTACTGTAGCAGGCACCTGACAACAGCAATGTTCCAATTACAACCATTTCTCATATGTGTGTGTGTGTGTGTGTGTGTGTGTGTGTGTGTGTGTGTGTGTGTTGTGATTTACATTGTAAAGATTTTAAAACAATTCAATCTTGAAAACCACCAGATCTACCTAGAACTGGGATGGTAAACCAGCAGAAGATCCCAGAGCTATAGACTAGACCAGAAAGTCAAGAAACATTTTGGAAAAAAACAAGAAAGTCCCTTTCATTATGTGTGCCAATGAAGGTGCACAGATTTTTTTCTGAAATAATTAGTTGAGCTGAGACTTGTATTTCACATATTCAGGAATCATTAATTGTGTATATTCATATTGAAATGCAAATGAAGTTTGTCTCCGTCTCTAAAGAGAACTGAAGCATTTGAGGTATTTTGCAGATAGAAATATATAAGATGGATAGATAATAATAGATAAATAGATAGAAGAGGGAGAGGGAGAAATGAGATAGATAGATAGCTGATGATAGATAGATAGATAGATAGATAGATAGATAGATAGATAGATAGATAGATAGAATATAAATAGAGAGATGTAGACATATGTATATTATTTATTTATTTATTTATTTATTTATTTATTTATTTATTTATTTATTTATTTATTTATGAAATTTATTTGCCACCTATTTTGCCATGGGGCTGCTCTAGGCAACTTACAATGAAAAGGAAGAAATAAAAGGAGAGTAAACATAATGGAAGTAAAGTAATTGAACAATAAAACAAACAATACATCAATGTCTCTACTCCAAAGCACTATTTTGGCTTGCAAAACTTACCCATTAATAATAAATACACTGCTTTTTTAAATTCAGTTTTGAATTAAAGATCTCTTTTTAATTCAATTTTGAAATGGTAATGTAAAAATAGCAATGTATACTTGAAATACCCGACAAGAGATGGGCATTTGTTCAAACAGGCCATGCCATTCCAAATAATGAACAAACCTTGAAGGTATAAAGTTCTAATACAGATGAAGACTTTTTTCAAGAGCAGCAAGCAAAAAACCACCATACCATCAACAAAAATATTTCAGAAAAAGGTTGTATGTGATAATTTATGTAGAGAAAACTATCAGATATACGTATGTCTATATTTTTGCTACTCATATATAAAGAGTGTGTGTGTGTGTGTTATAAATCTGGCCAGATAGTGTAATGGTTAGAGCAATACCCTTTGACATGGGAGACCAGGATTCAAATCCCAACTGTTGCTTTACCTGTAGGATTCCTTAGCAAAGAATCCCAATCTCTTCACCTGCCAACTTCAGATATAAAACACCTGGATTAGCATTTGTGCCAGATGTTGGGAAATCTGATTATAAATTAGCTACTGCAACAAACCACATATGAACAAGACAAAAGAAACTGGAATTAATGGAATACTACTACAAAAATAGCAGGATATATGAAAGGTATGAGGGAACTATAGTGGGCCAAAAGTCCTACATCCATATTAACTGAGAAAGAACTACTGTGTTTCCCTGAAAATATGACCTACTCAGAAGTAAATCCTAGCTTGAATTTTACATGTGCGCCTAATATAAACCCTAGCCCCCAAATAAGCCCTAATTAAGACCTGCCCACTCCAGGGTGCACAGATAAAAATTAAGCTATGGTGAGGATGGGGAGGTGGAGCTGCTCTACTACTTACCTTCGGATAGTTGCAGCCAGGCCTTGCACACCTTGGCCCATTTCTTCTGCAGCCAGCAAGGCTTTCCTGAAGGCCTCTGTAGCGGATAACAGCACTCCGGATCAATCTGGAGCTCTGTTATCAGCTGCAGAGGCCTTCAGGAAAGCTTTGCTGGCCTTGCTGGCCAAAGAAGTTCCTGAAAGCCTCTAACAGTGAAAAGGAGGCCGGGGCGACATGTGCAATTGAGATGAGTCAGTGGACGACATCCTCCCCTGAAAATAAGACCTGGTGCCTTTTTTGGTGGCAAAAAATATATATAAGACAGGATCTTATTTTCAGGGAAACAAGGGTATTTACCCAATATTTCAACATAATGAAGAAGAAACTGCTCTAGCTATTTAAGATAATCTAACTACATATTACGTCCCAGACTCAACAAGTTCCATAAGAAGAACTAGATATGTTGCCAATATCTAAGCTGGAACATCACTGCCACTCCAAGTTTCATACGTAACAAGGTATTTTAAGAAGTTTAAGCCATAGTTTTAAAAAATGTGTGAGAATAATTTGATCAAAACCTGTTTTTTAAATCTATGTTATTCTTCCTAGAATCACTGGAAGCAATGGCATAAAATTATTTACAATATTTAGTTCAAAGCTTTGGTTAAATAAAAATCAATGTGAATCAGACATTTGTATCAAAATTGAGAATCAAATGTCTCTAATGTTAACTGTTTCTTTGGAAACTGACTTTCACCCTGCTTCAGAAATTTTCAGAAACATGCAATGTTGTAATTTTAATTGCATGTATAGAAAATTTTGGCAGGATGTGAGATGGGCCCGTGAAACTGACACAAATAGCTGGCCAATGAATTTTATCACTTTAATAAGCAATGCCAATAAGAACTCTTTTGGGGTGGGATAGGTTTGCTTTTCTGTCTCTGCTACTTTGTTTCTTCTCATTCCATTTACTAGGAATTGTTTGCAATAGCAGCTCATTCTGTTTGAAGAGAGAAAGAGAAAAAGAGAGAGAATGAGAGAGAGAGAGAGAGAGGGAAAGAAAGAGAAGGAGAGAGACTTCTAATTTGTTGCTTTCATGCTGTTATCTGTTTTTCTGTATACTCCTACCTTTTCCCAATTTCAATCAATCTAGCCATCTATTAATCTATTCTGTCCATCTGTCTACCTAATTAAAATCCCAATTGTCTCTTTGTTTGTCTTGAATGAATTTCTACCAGTTCTGGTTCTTTCATTCTCTTTCCTTATTATTTTCTTCTCTCCCCACCGATCTCCACTATTATTTTACCCACCGCTCTAAAAAGATAGCTAAAAGGAAAAAAAACCAGAACTTTCCTCGGTTGTTTGTTTGTTACTTATCTGTCATCTGCTTGAGTGAGTAGATCTAAGATTATGCATTCATTAGTATGTATATTGTACTTGGATTATAGATAAATTTTGTTAAAAGGAATATGTTCTCTACAATTAATAATAGAATACATAATTTTAGTTTCCATTGGTTTTAATTAATTGTTATAAAATATGGCAAAGGTCAACCAAGGAGAAGAACACTAAAGAAGGCTTCATACACCACAGTTCTTTCTTTACTCACTCTTTGTTCACTCCTTATTCGGCAAGTATCAGTTTGGATGTATTTTGTGCACACCTGCATAAGAGGAGAGACCAGCAGAGGAGTAGTACCAGTAGGTATTACTAGATCTCTGACACAAAGAGCCAATGGAGCACTTTGGGAAGAACATTGGCCAAATAGAAAAAGAACTTCCTGCAGAAGAATGGGTTGGGGGCTGGGGAAATCATAATCTAGGAGTATACAAAATGTTCCATGCATTGATTTTGAGTGATAAATGCCCAACAGAAAAGACAAGATTTGTATGATTTCATGCATGCATGGAATTAAATGAGGGCATTTTGTTTTGGATATAAACTGAAGTGTGTCCTTCCTGAATTATATATGAAGAATTACTTGAAGGAGTTTTATTCCCATCTGAGCATAAACATGAATATACTGTAAAATGAAACAAAAGTGAAGACCAGGGGTGAAATGCTCCCGGTTCGGACCAGATCGCCCAATCCAGTAGTGATGGAGGCGGGTGGTTCAGAGAACCGGTAGCAAAAATCCCTGCCCCCCCCCATTGCCCAGTTGAGCCGCCCAATCATCAGAGGCTTTTTTTTTATTTTTAAAAGCATTTTTTCTACAACCTCTTCGGCCGAAAAAATGCTTTTAAAAGTTAAAAAAAAAGCCTCTGATGATCGCGCGGCTCAGCTGGGATCATCAGAGGCTTTTAAAAGCATTTTTTTTATAACCTCTTCAGCCAAAGAGGTTGTAGAAAAAATGGTTTTAAAAGTAAAAAAATAAAAAAGTTGGCCACGCCCACTCAGTCATATTACCCCCACACATATTAAGCCACGCCCACAGAACCGGTAGTAACAAATTTTACATTTCACCACTGGTGAAGACCATTCATACTTTTCTTTCACAGGGCTTTGGGACCTAAAAGACAGACATTATAAGCACTTCTGTATGTAGAAATGATGAATAGGTCCCCTATCATGTGTTAGCTGAGGCTTCCCATGAAAACAAGATGGAAAAGCAGCTTGAAGGGCAGGATAAACTCATCCACAGTTCTGTGACTGACAGTGATGTCAGCATAATCAGGGTAGGGCACAATACATATTTTGTGGGTGTATGCTGCCTTGCTCAAATGCTTCATACAATGGTCTTGTGTGCCTTGGGGTGGAGAAGGATACTAGAGAAACCAGAGCAGGCATTGTAAACCACTTCATAAGATCATGCCACAGAATTGCAGGTTTCTTCCACCACATTGTGAAAGGCAAAAAGCTGCTGCAAGAGAAGCAGCTTGACACTGCTTGCCCTGTGAAACTTGCTGTCCGACAAGCTGTTTCATTTTGGCACATTATTTTAATTTGATAGCTGCCAGCCTGTTACAACATTTAACACTTGTCTGAATTTTTGCTATACTGTTACCAGGGAGATTGGTCCTCTCAGATGGACAAGGCTTAAAATCACCAGTCTAAATTACTGCCAGCAAACTACAATTTTAGAGTTTACATTGCTGTGAGACATGCAATTGGGCATTGTTTGGGGTCTTTTCATAATCTATGCTTCCATTGCTTAAAGAAGGTATAATTGGCAGCCAAGAAGGGGGTACATTGCAGAGATTATAATTTTCAGAATTTCCAAAATGAAGTTTTTAATAATTCAAAAATAAGTACATCTATTTTTATTTTGTTAAACTCTTCATTTTGAAAGCCCTGGGAATTTTATCTGCTCAGGAGACAACTAAAACTGCCTGCCTGACAGAAACATGTCAGGATTTATTGGAGTGGATAGGTTTAACTATCAAGTCAGTATTAACTGTAGAGGAAAGCACAGAAGCCTTACAAAAAGGTATTTTTCCTCCTGATGTGCATAGGTAGTAGGTGTGTTAAGTAGATGGATGGTTACTCCAAATAAAGAAAATTATTTGTATTGCTTGCTTTCAACTTTTAAATGGTAAAGTCTTTACTGTCTGTCCAAATGTGCACTATTTCTAGGTCAATGTTACTTTGTCACATATTTTATCTACTTCTTTATCAGGGCATCTACCTTCTGCTCTCACATGTGTTAATAGAAGGCTATTTGTTCTACCTAACTTGGTCAGCCTACTTATATGGCCTAAATTATATGGCCTGCAAGGATACAATAAATCCTGACAGAGTGGAACGGGATCTTTGCAGGAGAAACCAACCTTGCCAATCATGCCAGTCCTCCAAAATTGATTATAGCCATGTTCAAGTCTATTATATCTCAGAAAAGCAAATGGCAAAGTAAGATATTGTTTTTTTAAAAAAACAGATAAATGAAAATTGGTCTTTTGAAGTTGTTTCTTGAACTTTAATATTTTAAATTGGAGTATGCACTGTGTTGGTTCAACTAACTTTTAAAAGGCTCTTGCCTACATATTAAATATACGTTAATATTTTTGTTGTTTTTCCCTCAGCTTTGAGGCTTTTTTGTTGTTGTTTTTCTTTCCTCAGCTTTGTTTTATACACCCTGAGTAAAAAGTATGAGGCAGGAAATATTTCAAAAATGCATTGTGATATAACCCTTCAAGGTATCTAACTGAAAACCACTCACTTTGTAGTTTTGATTTAATTTAATCTTACTTTTAACTTATGTTGTACTACATGTGTAAAATAAATAACATTCCTTTTCTTCTTTTCATTCCAATGAAATTGTTAGAAATTATGTAAACGGACTCAGGACTTGGTCTGGCTCTTTGACTGACTTTTTCTATTTAAAGGATATTGCTTCAAAAACTGAATAAAAAGAACTATAACTGGCTCTGCCCACCTGGCCGGACGTCATCAAATACGATCTGCGCATGTGCAGAAGTGGTACACAACCAAGTGAACCGGTAGCAAATTTAAGTGAAACCCACCCCTGATATGCACCGAAGCATACAGGCACAACAGTTGGAGGATAAACACACACATATGAAAATACAGATGGCTCCCTGATGCTATCACTGGTAAAGAGATTGGAAAGAATTTCAGAAGCCATTTTCTTCATGCTTTTGTTTTATTTGCTTTCCAAATATTTCCTATATTCCCATGTGCAAATTGTACTATTTTCAAAATCTGGATACATGTGTGTTTAAAATATATTGAAGTTTACATAATTATATGGCACTTATATGGAATCCTTTGGCCCTGCTCTTATAAATGTGCTCTATATTTTTTCAATTGTAGAGCAAGCATATTTACAATACAATGGGAAGTAATTACAGTCTGAAGGTTTTAGAATGTAACTAAGTTCTATCCCTGGGGATGACTCTCCATAATTAGGTATGGCATAAATAATCATGATTAATTATGTTTCTGGATAGTCATCTGTCTCTACTGAATTATTGTTTCAAATAATACTGAAGAAAATCCACTCTGGCTAAACTGGATGATTTCTCAGAGCAAATACAGAACAGACAGAAAAACCTTGTACATGATATTATGGAATGCCACAGCCACACAAATAAAAAATAGTTTTTGGAAGTTCCAAGGGAGGAAAGGGCAGATGACTATGGTAGAAAGAAGAGCTGATTTTTTGCGATTTCTCTCTGGACAAGGAGAGCACTTGAGAACACCCACAAGCGCTTAAGTCAGTTACTCCTCATGAAGAAACTACAAGGCAGCCGTCTCCAGGGAGTTTAGAGCTCTGGGACGTGAAGGAAGAACTATCACAGCAATTTCAAAAGGTGATTGGGGGTTGCATATTTTCTTTTCTAACCACTTTCAGGAATCGCTTGTTAATTGCTTTTCAGCTATTAGGAACCTTCAGGTCGACAAAGACTGGGTGAGTTTTTTCCAATCCTTAGAGAAACAAGTTTTAAATATAAGTTCAAGGGAGCAATATTTATTGGCAGGGAATGTGCTTTCCCCCTTCCTTCCTTTATTTTCATGAATAGTAGTGTCATGTCTGAGACTTTTACTCAGGTTACAGTTCTGTCCTGGACTTAGATTTCTTTTATCTAACCAATGTCTTGATAGCAGTTCTTCCTCTTGTCCTCCAAGGCCATTTTCTTGTCCCACTAAAATTTGTTTCTACCTATCTCACTAGGTCTTACAGAAGGAGCATTTTCTGGGTCCCCTCACTTAAAGAATGCCATCTAAATACTACTAAAAGTAGTATTTAACTTCCAGCTGCTTGCAATTACTGCGTGTTCAATTCTCACCAGACTCAAGGTTGACTCAGCCTCCATCCTTTCTAAGGTAGGTAAAATGAGGACCTGGTTTGTGGGGGCAATAAGCTGACTTTGTATAAAATATACAAAAGTATGAAGGCTATTGCTTAACGCATTGTAAGCCGCCCTGAGTCTCCGGAGAAGGGCGGCATATAAATCAAAATTAAATAAATAAATAAATAAATAAATAATCTAATAATAGGGCCTAGGAAGTGGGGCTTTTCTGTTACAGCACCTGCCACCCACATCTCCCATGATTACATTGACCCCAACCCTGACAAGCCTTTGCAAAGTGCTGAAGAAGTGGATGTGCTCTAGGGTACAGAAGTCAGGATGTTGGTTGAGTTTTTATTGGGTTTGTTCTCAGTGTGTATTATAGTTTTCTATGTTATTATTGGGGAGGAGGGGTTTGTATTGTTTTAATATGTTTTTTCTAGCACCTTCCATGATTTATTTGTAAAATTTGTGAGATGGGAGGGGAAGATTTAAATAAATAAATCTATCAATACTTAAGTTTTCTGAGCAAATACAGCTTTGTAAATTCAAGCTACTCATCCCCATTCAAATTGTTATTCTTTCTTCACTACTTATTTTACAGAAGTTGATTCCTTATCTTTATTTCTCTCAGCAGTGTCTTTGTTAGAAGTAATATATTGGTCCATACAGTAAACTATAATATATTTTTTTCTGTTCTGAAACATATATATGGTTAAATAAAAGTTTGTATTTTACACACTTGCCTTTGAGTATATTTCCAGATTTCAATAAATTATTATATTGAAGTCTAGTGCATGAATGCATTGTGTATTGACAATATTTCGGATCATATATTTGATTTAATCATTTGTTTTAAGATATTTATATTTATATTTAAGCTTGTATATGTACATTTATGAATCTAAGGTTACATTCCATAGGTTTAGATGAAAATTTGAGAATACTTGAAGGAGTAAGAATCCCTGATGATTTTATAAAGAATATTTATTCCATGTGTCTCGTAGAGTAAAATAGTCACAATGCCGTTTAATACATTCTTTATTATTTCTGCATTTTAGAGCAGCAAATTAGCAACAAAGTCTCAAGGGTAGTTGTCAAATTATTTAGGACCTTAATTTAATATCCATATTTGTTTTTGACATATAAATATTGCTTCTGTACACCTTCAGTAGATACAGTTCAATCATCAAATCCCATAAGCTAGGTAGCAGCTGAACCATATCTCTGCATTCTTTCCTTGACAGAGGACACTCCATTTTTAATGGGACTTCAAAAATTGAAATGACAGATGTGAATGAGTCATATTAAATTGCCTGGCAAATGCAACTATATCTATAAAAACAAGCTGCTCCAGGTGCTTCACTACTAACTTTCCAACTCTAAAGTGGACTTTGACCCAGAACTATGAACATTTAGTGAAAGGGGAACATCTTGCATCTTTTAAACTCTTTTAAAGCTATTCTTAGAGTGTGTTCCTGGGACTGATATTTCATAGAGTGATTCCCAAAGGATATTTAATTAAGCTAAAATCTTAATGCAGGGGCTCTTGTCGGCTCCAAGATCCATACTATCTTCTGCCACCTTCTTCTTTCCTTCCAATTCCATGTCACAGCTTTTTCTGAATAATACACCATTATACTGCACCACTTTATATCCTGCTTGAGATCACTTTTCCTGGTCACATGCCTCTGACTGAAAATTTAATAGGAATTGCTTCCAAATATGTGTAGAACACTTGACCTTCACATACTGCAATATGCCAAGATCCTGGTATACTGTTTCAAGATCTATATAGTAGTTACTGAAATAAAGCAACTGAAGAAAAAAGTGGGGAAGGGACTTGGAATATATTTATTTCCTTACCTTTTGCATAATAAGCATGTACAGTGTTTACCAACAGAAATACTGATCCTCTAGTCACTCACACACACACAAGCACACACACACACACAGAGAGAGAGAGATAAATGATTGTAGTCATCATTTCTGAAAAATGATGTATGTCTTTTGAAGATTATTTAAAAGATTAGAGAATATAGGTAGTCCTCAACTTACAACCACAATCATGCCCAGAATCTCAGTTTATAAGTGAAGCAGTAATTAAGCAAGATATCAACATAACTGCTTTGCTCTAGCACCACAATCCTCACTTCCAATTGAGGATGTTAAGCATGCGGATTGTTAAGGAAAGCATGGATGATAGAGGGGCTGGGGCCCTCGGGCTCATGGAAACTTTTGGCCTATTCCTCACCCATCCACACCGCCACTCTATTACACTCAGAGTCAGTTCCAGCCTGGTTCCAGTCAGCCTTCAGCCGCCTCCTACCAGCATATAAAAGCTACCATAGCTATAAAAGCCTTCAGCCTATTTATTATCCAGCCACCCAGCCACGTGTGGAACGTTCAGCCAGTTCCAGAGCCCACTTACCTTTACTTTTTTCAGCAGCTTGTAAGAGGCACACCCAGCCAATGTAAGGATAGCCCTCCTACAGAGGCTGCTTCATGGTATTATGCAGGTGGGTACTATTCTTGCGATCATTTTAAGGTTCCCTTCATTTTAAGAATAGCACAATCTTAAATCATAAATTGAGGATTACCTGGTACTTTGCAGGGGCTTCTTGACAATTGAACTGGATCTTTTTGTAACACTTTAAGCAGAATTTATTTTTCTCTTCTTTCCTTCCCATCCATTCAAGACTTCATCTGCCTACATCTCCAAACAGTTTTGCCTTCTCTTCTTCTCCCTCCATCTCTATTATGTGTCTCCCTCCCTCCCCTGTGTGTGTGTGTGTGTGTGTGTGTGTGTGTTGTTGTTGTTGTTGTTGTTGTTGTTGTTGTTGTTGTTGTTGTTATTGAGAGAGAGTAAGGATGTTTCTGTAAATGACATTGACCTGTATATGGGCAAGAAAATAGTCAGATATGTAGATTGGCTTAAATTAATTATATAAATGCAATAAGGATTTTTTGTGTATTCATTTATTCATAATAAAGATTTTTTTAATGTTTTGTTTTGTTTTATAGATTTATGGTGATATTTTAAAGTTATTGTTTTTGCTACTGTTGTGAGCTATCCAGAGTTGTTTTAGATATGTGGCCATACGAATCTTTTAAATAACAAAATAAATGTTAGATAGATTATATGATGTAATAAATAATAATGAAAGAGAGGGGGGCAGAGAGGAGGGAAATGTTTACCACTGAGGTATGGTAGTTAAGATGCTGTATTGTAAGTAGAGAGGTTGTAATCCTACCTTCAATTTAAAAACTGAATGAATGACCAGTTATCTTCCCTTGGTCCTAGATTGAGAAATTGAAAATACCAATTCACACTTGATCAGCATGGTAGATAATGCTGTCTGTCTGTAATTGCCTCTGTCCTGCAATTTTTTCAAAAGTTTTGCTTCCTGAAAAACTTTTTGTGATTGTAATGGACCCCTTAAAACTGAACACAAATATAATTTCAGAATAACTGTACCATGTAAAAATCTTGACAAATTAAGAAATTAACTTTTAAGGACTATAATGTATTTAATCTCATAATGTTTCTGATACATTGCATAAGTTCAACAGGACTAAAAGTGTTTTGCTGATGATTTTCATTTGTACTCAGTGTCTGATGCATCTTGCTTATGTGTCAAACAGCTGAATGTATTGTGGCTTTCTGTAGTTGCCAAGAAAATTCTGAGTGATATCCTTGAATGCTTTCCAAGTGATCTTCTCTGGCCCAGATCTGCGGAGCAACAAAAATGCCTTCTTAATCTTAGAATAATATTTCCAGTTATTCTTGAAAAAAATCTGTCTGAAATATCAAAAACTTCTCATTTTTTGTTCACTGCTTTCACAATTTTTTTCATTACTCTGAGTTTTATGTGAAGCAAAGGCATATCTATGTTAGGTCAACAAGTGGTTCATGTGTCATATGTCTTGGAATTTGAAGTATCCATTTCTTTTTAATGTAATGCAACTCTCTTGCATGGCTATCCAACTTACAAATCTAACAACAGTTTTTGGTACATTCCAAGCAGCAGAGCCACTGCTTTTAGGTCTCCAGAGATATTCCAATTGTACTTGCTGTAACTGGATGTACTTCAGCAACAGTTTCATGCTTTTTTCAGTGTCAAATAATCACTGAAGGGTGTACACTGACAAAACAGAATGTTTCTATAAAATGGTATGTGACTAGTTAAATTACAGGTTATTTACATGATTAATAGCCCAAAACCTTTAAGATACACCCAAGAATATTCAGGGAGCAAAGACCTTGTTCTCCAGTGTCATTTTAAAATACCTGTTTAAACAATATAATCAATCCATCTTTGTATTATAAATAAGCTTCTAGATGATTATGTAAGGAAATGTAAAGTAGAATTACTGCATTAAAAATTAATTCAGAATAAAACAAGACAACATTTATTTTACAGCTTGCCAGAAGAAACATTTCAGTATCAAATATACTGCAGAATGCCAAGAATTTTCCATCTTTATTGACTGTATTGTACGTCCTCGTTAAATTAAACAAAGAGAAGAATGCTACATTTTCAAACATCTTGTATTCATGAAAGCCATCAATTAGAATGCTGCATTAATATTCAGTTTGGCTATGATTGCCAAAATGAATGTATTAATTCTTGAACCTTGAGGTCAAAAGGACTCTTCAAAAATACTCACAAGCACTCCCCCCATGAAGTCAGGCTATTCAAAATATATCTTGAAAGTACATATTTTAAAATGGATAAATTGCAAAATAAATGCTCTTGGATGATCTGTCAACCTTTGCTGATTAGGACAATTATTCTTTGCACAGGCAATTAAAGTAATTTGCAACAAGGGGAAAAGAATATCAAATTCATCTCCTTTATGTGGTGAGGATTTCTTAAGTACAAACACACAATAGAAAGAAATTCTGAATATGAGAGGAAGTGCTATCAAGGCTGAATTTTCAATGTAACTATTATATGCATTTTTGTTGTTCTTTTTGAATAAAGTTAAACTAAACACTTAATGAAGACATTTGGTCAAACACATTAACATTTATAGCATTCTTTTAAATTACTCTTAGAAGAAAACAATGCATTTTTAAAAACAAGAATTATTTACCATAACGAGCAGAGACCCAACCGCTATCTCATTCCACCTATGCAACAAGGCACATGGCACATGGTAGATCGTATTTTGTTCAGCTGAAATCAATACTTCGAAAGTGGAAATGTTTTCTGTAACTCTGTTGTTATGGGCTGGTCCCTCTTTGATTAGTTTTAGATTGGTAGCTGCTATGAATCTCTGGAAGGCATGTCAGACAAGTTAAAAATAATGCGACCAAAGGTCATTATAGACTTTCCCACTATTTATCTGCCATACTGTCCATCCAGTGGAATACAAAAATGAATCAATGTTTTGAGAAAAGGAATGGGATATTTTAACAGTATTTTTTCAATACATATGAGCCAGTTGCTGCAGGTTCTTGGAGCTTCTTTGAGAACATAATAAACTTCTCTGCAAAGAAACTCCTATAGGTATAAAGGTATTAGGCTTTTTAAAACTAATTTAAACAGAACTCTTAGCCAAAACTGACTTAAACCACTATAACTGCAACTTTAATCCATTCATTCTCCTTTTCCCCACCCCACATACACATATACATGCAAATACACACAGGAAGGACAGATACTACTGGACTTTACTACTGCTAACATTTTCATACCATGAGGTCATCTGAAACCAAAATCCCAAACATACTCCTAGAAGAATTCATGGAGAGTTTCTTTTATATTTCTACCAAGATTCTGGGAGATTCCCCCTCCTCTTATTTTGCATTCTTTTTTATGGAATAATACAGCAAGTCAGTGATATTTTAAACAGGATATAGCAAATCACATTTCTTTCTCTCTTCTCATAGAGACAGTCCATCCATTATTTTCCTGAAGACATATATTTCCAAAATACAGGTTGAAGAAGAAGGAATCTGATCATGTAAATTATTACTACCCTTGCCAGGTGTCCACTATTTGAGCGGACAGTCCGCTTTTTTCACATTATGTTCACTATTTTTTTTCACAAAATAGTGGACATTTTTTTTATTCAAAAGCTTTATGATGAAATGGTACGTAATCTAAAGCTGTACAGTCTAAGAGAATAACGATAGGAGAATCGTGTTTTGTCTTTTTTTTCATAAGTTAGAATGAGACAAAGATCGAATATCCATTGAATTCAATTCTCCGAAAAAATTAATGATGAGATTAAAATAAAAATATATTATAAAATTATGTACAGTTCACATTTTTAAAATGTATTGTAGCTTGTGTCAACTGACCTAAAATGGCGTCAAGTGATGAGAGTGACAGCGGCGAGATTTCGAATTCTTTAAAACGAAAGAGAGGAGTGTGCAAATACACCAAAGACTGGGAAGCTACTTTTGCATGGATTACCAACAATGAAACTGACAGAACAAATATGACGGCCTACTGTAAATTGTGTCAGAAATCGTTTACAATTGAATATAATGGTATAAAAGCTGTCACACAGCATGCAAGCACAAAAAATCATTTAGATAAGGAGAAAATAGCTTCCAGCAACAAGCAAATCAATTCATTTTTCATTGTTAAAGACTCCTCTTTCAGTGAGAAAGTGACTGTAGTGACTGTAGCTGAAATGGCTGAAATTTACCATGGGATCAAACACCATATTTCTTTCCTGGCTCAAGATTGCGGTATTAAGTTAATGAAGCAAATTTTTGATGATTCAGAAATTGTAAAAAAGATGTCTTGTGGAAGAACCAAATCATCAGCTATTGTCAATGAAGTTTTGTATCCTGTTTCTCAATGATCTTAAAACTGGAATTCCGTTTTCTCTCTCCACTGACGCATCAAACAAGGGAAATCGCAAAATGTATCCCATTGTTGCACAATATTTTACTTGTGAATTTTAGACTTTTATGAGGATTCTTTCGAAGATTCTACATCAGTAAAAAATCAGCTGTGTCTAGTTCTTAGTGATAACGAATTGGAAATAAATAATGTTTCAGCTTACTCAGCAGATAATGCATCGGTCAATTATGGAGTTTACCAAAATCTGTTTACCAAAAATTATTGCTGGAAAATGACAATATTGTAGTTGCTCATTGCAATAATCACATTTTACATAACAGCGCAAAAAATGCATTAAAGCAGTTATCTTTTGATATCGAAAATGTAGTGCTGAAGGTTTTTGCCGAATTTTTGAATTCTGCGAAGAAACAAGAAGAGTTGAAATCATTTTTTGAGTTTTGCGAGTCAGAATTCCATGAAGTTTTGCGCCATGTTCCAACACGTTGGTTTAAGTTTGTTTAAATCGGTCGAAAGACTTCTTTTAAACTGGATACCTCTAAAATCATATTTTATTTCTCTTGGATCTGATGAGTGCCATAAGGTTATCTGGAACCTTATTTCTGATCAGGAAAATGAACTCGCAAAGGACGATGAACCAACAATTTCAGAATTGTATTTGTATTTCACACACTTCTTCATGTGAATAATGCAAGACACCCTACTGAAGCTGGAAAGCAAGAAAATTCTTGCATGTGATCTTCACATTATCATGTGTAAGCTTTGCAAAAAAAATATGATGAGCAGTTTTTTGGAATGAAAGTTTTATTTGCCTTACATAAAAAAGTATTTGCCTGAGAATGCCGTGCAAAAGTTCAAGAAAGAAGCCATCAATGTGTATCAAAGAGCCATTGCGTACCTAGAAAAGTGGTATAATTTCACCGATTCAGTATATGAGACACTAAGTTGTTTCAATCTAATTGATCACAATAATCCTCCAACTTTAGAAGAAATGACGAACATCTGGTTATTATCACTATGGCGAGAAGAACTTCCACCCAACACTCTCTTCTATGAAATTTCTGCCTTAGAAGAAGTTTATGTTCATCTGCAGGGCGATCCATCCCTTGATAAGTGGACGTACTTTTTCAAGAAAGAGCCAGCTCCGTGTTTACTGAAACTGTTCCAGTATTGTGCATCAATTCCGGTATCAAATGCAAACGTTGAATGAATTTTCAGCGTCATGGGAAATTTGTGGACTGACAAACATAACCGACTGCTTGTACCATCAGTTCGAAGTGAACTTTGTATATTTTTTAATATTTCAACGTTGTACTGAAATTAAAGAATTATTCCTTAAACACAAAGAATTGATCAAAGCTGCGCAGTCAAATAAAAAATACACACGACAGCAAAGTAAAATGTAATTTAATATTTTACATATTATTATAATATATTTGATGTTTTGAATTTTAAGTAAAGTTTTGAAGTGATTATTTTAATATGTGTTAAAATGTTTGTAAGAAAATATATAATTTAATTGTAATTTTTTTTTTATTTTTTTACTATTTAAACACCACCACCCCCGGCTTGTCCGCTATTTTTTGGAAGCAGACGTGGCAACCCTAATTATTACAATTTCTTTAATTAACAGGCAGTCTGTGGATGAATTACCATAATTTATATGCAAGGAGTAAATGGATACTACACCACTGAAAGAAACAATATATTCATTCATATTCCTTATATATGTTTTCCATTAGCCTACAAATTCAGAGTGATGTCAGATTAATAGTACGATCCGATATACAGATATTTGATTTTAAATATAATAATGTTCAGTAGGCCTTTTTGCCTACTGTTTGGCTCTGCAACTTTAAAGCATACACTCCTAAAAGGATTTACTGTGATAATGTTATGTGGTGGTTGCTGCATAATGAGAAAATTAGGCAGCTGCTGTGTAAAACTCAGATGAAAAAGTCATATAAAAGAGTAATACAAATTCACTCACCTGAATCAACTGAATAATATATCTAATACTTTTTTGATTTTAACTTTCCATACTGATGAGTGGAAGATAATAGGTACTGTGAGTTACAATAATGTAAAAGGGATTTACAGAACATTATTTCCTTCTGTGTGTACATTATTCCATCTTATTTTTGTATGTATATTTAAAACAGTTAGCTGAATTCTCAGAATACTATACCTCAAATAACATTCAGTTGAGCTATTAAAAGGAGCAGAAAGCAAATAAATATATCCTATCTAGTGCATAGCACTCTGGCAGAAAATACAGAAACTTAGCAATACTGGAGCATAGTAATAGTAGAGAACCAGTTTTTCTAGCGGTTTAGGCACCAAGCTAGAAAGTGGAAAGTCATGAGTTCAAGTTCTGCATTAGCCATGAAAGCCAGCTGGATGACCTTGGATTAATCACTTTCTCTCAGTCCAACCCACCTCACAGGGTTGTTGTTGTGGGGAAAATAGGAGAATGGTATGTTGGATATGTTTGACACCTTGAGTTATTTGTAAAAATAATAAAGGCAGGACACTAATAAATAAATAAATAAATAAATACAATAGAGGAAGAAAACCTCTTAACCATATTAATACATTTATTATGCAAACTAAAACCAAATAATTCCTCAAGTTAAGCTTGACTCCATACAGTTGCTACACACAAACCATATACTGTTCTCTGCGACATATTAAACTTGATTGCCATTAGCATCAACTACAATTGACCTAAAAACTAACAAAAGAGTTTTAAACTTTTTGAATTGCCAAGATCTCCTCGTCAAGCAAACTCATTCCACATTTAGCAGGAAAAAAAATGGAAAGAATAAATGGTGTGCATTTATATTCAAGCCATGCCTACAACAGAATAGGTAGAATTTTTCCTATATTCTTAACTATATTCAGTAGTGTAATGAATCCAATATTGGGATTCTGGGGATTTGAGTGGTTGAGTTGATAGATTATTGATAGAGTGTAGTTATTAATCGATATTTCTTGTTCTGGCAAATAAACAAGGTAATAACAAAGCATTCATTCATTCATTCATTCATTCATTCATTCATTCATTCATTCATTCATTCATATCCTGCCTTTGTTATTTGTTAATTCAAGGCAGTAAACATATTACTGTATTTTTCAGAGTATAAAACGCACCGGAGTATAAGATGCACCTTTTTTGTTTTTTTGTTTTTTATAAAAAGTTTTTTTTTTATTTTTTAGACAATCACACATACAAACATACAATGTATTTTCTTTGAACAGAGTATTTGACTGGTTCACAAATTTAAGGAGCCTTGGTGGTGCAGCAGGCTAAAGTGCTGTTAAGTAGCACTTAACTGCCAGCTGCCTGCAATTACTGCAAGTTCAAATCTCACCAGGCTCAAGGTTGACTTAGCCTTCCATCCTTTTGAGGTAGGTAAAATGAGGACCCGGATTGTGGGGGCAATAAGTTGACTTTGTATAAAAAAGAACACCGCTTGGGGGGCCAAAAGCCCTACTAAGCAGGTATATACAAAAGTATGAAGGCTATTGCTTAACGCATTGTAAGCCGCCCTGAGTCTCCGGAGAAGGGCGGCATATAAATCGAACCAATAAATAAATAAACAAACAGTTTTTAGTCATTTCAATTAAATTTACAATTTCTATATTTCTTTTTTGCCATATTTATTCCTCATCTGTTTTTTTAAAAACCAATATTACCCTTCATCCTCATCTCTAATCTTAATCAAATTCAATTTTTCCCTTCTGTTCTATATTATACCCCTTCCCATTGTCATCTATTTATATATCCATCCTCACATTGGTTAATTATGTAATTTTACAAATGTTTAATACAAATTCAACATTTTAATATAAATAAATTAGTTATATAACTATCTTTTTTTGTATATTAATCAATATGAACATGAATATTCCAATTATTTCCATGCAATCCAATTTCTTACAAATCAATTAACTATATTTACCAATAATAATAAACCAAATAATTTCCCCCATATATTCCTCCAAACCACAACTTAACCATTTCTGCTTTCAACACAATATACAATTAATAGTATCTCAATTATTACAATTCCCTAGTTAAATAGAGCTTTCCCTTATATTAAATAGAGCTTTCCCCTTCCCA
Organism: Pituophis catenifer annectens; assembly: GCF_029215685.1. Lineage (NCBI taxonomy): Eukaryota > Metazoa > Chordata > Lepidosauria > Squamata > Colubridae > Pituophis > Pituophis catenifer. The sequence goes on along the minus strand of NW_027256884.1, from coordinate 97,188,096 downwards.
TTTTCACATCTTAAATTCTCCCAATAACCCAAATAGTTTTGCTCATATAATCCTCCAAATCACAACTTAATCATTTCTACTTTCATCACAATATATAATTAAAAATATTTCAATTGTTACAATTTCCGTAATTAAATTTAAAAATGTTCTATCTGTTATCCAAGCTACAACTTAATCCTTTTTACTTTCACCACCATATGCCATTAAAGGTATTTCAGTTGTTACAGTTTATACTTATTCATATTTCTAAAAAAAGAAAAAAAGAAAAACTCATCATTGTCTAGATTTCAAAAATACAAAAACAAATATTCCAATTATTATTCATTGCATTTTTACAATCATGATTTCCCATTTATTTCTTACTACTATTCATATTTCAATTCTAAATATATATAACATCTTTCTCTTTCATTTCTTTTTCTCCCTTCCCATTTTTATTTTTGCCTTTTTCTTTCTCCTTTTTTTTCTTTTGTGTTTTAAAACCTTGAACTCTTTTGCACTAAATTTCCCATTGTTTGCACCTACCTTTTTTGGTGAGGAAAAAGAGAAAAGAAACCTCCCCATGCCTGTGCCTAATTTTGCCTCGTTACAGCAAATAGCAAACAGCCTGCTTTACTTTCATTTTCGTTTTCAGCATAGCTTGATTAGCACAAGGAAAAAAACATATGCTCCAGCAATTTATCTCCTTGCAGAAAGCAGCAGAGCCCTGTGTAAAACAGCTGAGAGCAAATCAGCTGTGAGTCGGGAGTCGGGATCTAATCTACTTGTGCTAATTAGCCTGTGCTGAAGCTGAAAGGAGCTGTTTTTTCTTGCTGTTTGCTGTCCGCCTTGAGTCTTCGGAGAAAGGCGGCATACAAGTTGAACAAATAAAATAAATAAATAAAGGAGGTAACTGCTGAGGCACAGGCCAAAGGGTGGGGGGCAGTGGGTGGGCGGGGTACATTCGGTGTATAAGACACACCTAAATTTTCACCCCTTTTAGGGGGGGAAAAGGTGAGTCTTATACTCGGAAAAATACAGTAATATTTCCTCCTCCTATTCTCCTATTTTCCCAACAACAACCATTCTGTGAGGTGGTTTGTTCTGAGAGAGAGTGACTGGTTTCATGCTGAAAGCGGAACTAGAATTCAGAGTCTCCTGATGTCTAGCCTATGCCTTAAATACTAGACCAAACTATCTTTCATATTGTTTATGTAAAGCAGCATAAGGAAAGTCAGCAAATAATGAAAATTATAAAATAGAGTTTTTGTTTACTTTGAGGAGACTATCAAAGAAAATAAGAGGCAAAGATGCTATAACCTACCATCAATTTTATTTTATGCTTTATTTTAAAATTCTTTTTTATTTTAAACTAGCTGTACCTGGCCACGCGTTGCCGTGGCTCAGGTCTTGTGGGTATACTATTGACCAAGTGCCAATAATTTCCCTCTGTAACTCAGGTCACACCTACTTTGCCTCCGTCCCACCAGTCTTTTCAGTCGGTCGATTGGATTCAGACCTGAGTTGCCTTTCTCTATGTTTCTTTTTGGACTTTAACGTCACTTAATCAATTGCTTTCTTGGACTTTTACCTATTTGGTGCTTGTATTGGGAGAGCTGCATGTCATGGGAATGGTGGAGGCCTCCGGCCGGGCTTCGCAGCGGTTGACATTTCCCGCCATGCTTGTGGGTTGGTGGTGGCAGCGCTGAGGGGAAAAGACCCGGCTCGTGCCTGCCATTGTGGTGTTGCGACGTTAAAGTCCAAAAAGAAACGTAGAGAAAGGCAACTGAGGTCTGAATCCAATCGACCGAGTGAAAAGACTGGTGGGCTCTGCGTATAGTGTGTGTTGCTTTTACGTCCAAAATGGTGGTGTTTTTCAAAAAAGCATGTTTTTACCTGTCACAGATGTGTCATCTATATAATATAGGTATATAAAAACACGTGCATATTCAAATGCAACATTGTGTCAAAATTTCAAAGCAATCGGTGAAGAACTTTCAAAGATTTAAGATTTTGAACAAACGAACATTTACATTTTTATTTATATAGATAGATAGATAGATAGATAGATAGATAGATAGATAGATAGATAGATAGATAGAGATAGATAGATAGATAGATAGATAGATAGATAGATAGATAGATAGATAGATAGATAAAAAGCTAAAAATTACACTCTCATTTCAGCTGGTTAAATGCCACTTGTTAAACCATTATAATCAGAAGTAAGCCTATACAAATTCAGTGGATATTTTTCTTAGATAAATTATGTGTGTGAGTTAATTAATTAACTCTGATTATCTGGATTATGATGAATTTTTATTCAGAGAGTACTTTGAATATTTCTTTAAAAACATGATGTGATCAAAGTATTCTATTTTAACAAGCTGATACATAAATCTGGCAATTGTAAAGAGTAATATTACTTTTTACTGCATAACAATGAAGAAATGAAGCTACCATTGTTCCACTAACCAATACCTAATTTGGCTACCTTAGTGCAAATAACCTTTTATACTTTTCTGGGGGTGGGGGGGAAATAGACTGAGAGTATCTTCAGTTGTGACTGTAAATTCTAGGGATTTCCTGCAAAAGAGTGGATTCTGTCAGCCTCAGTAGAAAATGTGGTTGCTCAGTAATATACCCGAATAATAGGAAGCCCAACTGAAAGAAGTGAGAATCCCTCCAAACACCAAATTTATGTCAACATTCCAATTTTGGATTATTTATAAACAAAAAATACTAATTACAATCCTCTGGTGGTATAATGCCACTGTTTACATCACTCCATTGAAAAAATGTCAAAACATATCATGTTTTTCTGATTAACATTGCCATCCCAGAGAAGAAGCAGTTAAGCATGGCATTAGTTTTGCATTCCAAAATGTTGTTTGTGTTTAAAATTCACATAGTCTGAAATCCCAAGAACCATAATAAATTGGTAAAGATAGATATGCCAACATAATATAGTACTCTGGTCATTGACCCTCAAACTGTGTAGCTCAATAATATATAGTACCTTCTATAGTAATTCCTCTTCAGTTCCCTGAAAGTACAATTTCCCAACCATTATAACTTTCTAGGTTGGAATAGAACTTTCTCTTCATTATGCACAACGATCAAGCTCATAGCTCCCATCATTTGTGGTATAACAGCACATTGGCTTTGATCCCACTAATACTTTGCATCAGAGAGGTAAAACCAGTCAAGGAATAAAATCTTGATAAATTCTTCTTCTATCTTTGTATTTAGATAAGGACCCATAGCAGTAGTGAAAGTAGTTTGTGCTAAAAAGGGTTACAGATTAAATCCTGGAGTGTCCATTTTTTTAAAAAAAGGATCAGTTAGAACATAATAGAAGGCTCAGAGCAGCAAACCCCCCAGAGAAGTGGCAACTCTGTTCTGGTTGTGAGCCAGCTTCCTCCTCTGATATATTTCTACTTCTGGACATTTAATAATTGAGACAAATGAGAAATGTTGATATGCTACTGCAATTACGTTTGTTGCTCTTTTTATGCTGACTGCATGGGTGAATTGGAAGACTAGGGTGTTGCTATTGTTGTATAGATCACCACAGGTTCCTTGCTAGACAGACAGAATTTACAATTTGTAACAAATGGAAATGAAAATGTTAATAGAATTCTTTTTCTAGTAATCTTATCATGTGCAAACAGCTTCATTAATTCAGCACCTGCTAAAATCAATGGAATGATAGAAAGAACTCTTTAAAGACAGTGAAAAATTATGCCTAAAATCAATTGTGTTATATGGCCCAAAAATATGAAATAATATGCTTTGAGCTTTTTCTTCTTGCTGATTTTCAATTCTTGGCACCAGTAACTTACTCATTTAAAAGAAAAAGTGAGGTGCATACTTTTAGATTTCTCACTATTTACAATATTTCTAGGACGTTTCTCTTAATTCATTGAGACTTATTTCCATACAGTTAGATTTTAGTATGTATATATATATATATATATATATATATATATATATATATATATATATATATATAGGAGATATATAATAAAACTAATCAGTTTACACTCATAGCATTTAAATAAATATGGCAATGAAATAAATGAATATAAAAAATTTATAACTGATTCTGGAAGACATAGTATTCTACACCATGGAAAGTACTAGTTTATGTCAAATTGGTTCCATGTTCACAGAAATACTGCACTGCTGTCTTCAACTGCTTTCTCCTATGTGTATACTGACTGGAATGAAACTTGCTTAAGAAAATTCTTTCTGGATTTCAAGAAACATTCTATCTACTGCTGAAGTTTAGAAACAGGTTAATATTTCATTGTTCCAACATTGAAAAACAGCAGCAGCAGCAAAAGAGGAGGAGTAGGAGGAGGAAGGAGAAGGAGAAGGAGAAGGAGAAGGAGAAGGAGAAGGAGAAGGAGAAGGAGAAGGAGAAGGAGAAGGAGAAGGAGAAGGAGAAGGAAAAGCATGATGGAGAGCAGTATTTTCAGATAATATATTTTTATTATATTTTAATATAAAATATATTTATATAATTTGTTAATATACAATTTTAAAATCCTAATTTATGCAAAATTTGCTCTACTTTTAATTGTATTCCTATATTTAAAAAGTTAAAACCACTCCCATTAATTCTTTATGTTCTGTTAAACGTATTCTACCATTTTTATCCTATGAAAAATGGAACAAATTGTTAATCTATCTCTCCTGTGATAAATTTTGTTCAGTTTTCTTTTCTGTCTAAAGACTGGTACATTTTAAAAATACAATAGATTGTTTAATTATTAATTTCTTTATAAAAGTCCCAAAAGCTTAAAGTACAGAATTATTCAGGATATTCCATAAATATTCCTGTCACTGCTGTGAAACTTTAGATCATTTGTTTTCCCTGCTGCTTGCTTGCATTGCAAAATTCTTGGCAACTCAATACTGATCTATAAGGTTCAACAATAAAAAAAAGTCAAGTAATAACATTGATAAGTATTGCTGATTCTTAATATGACAAAAATAAAAAAGGAAGGAAAAATGTGTGTGGTACATACCATACCATAAAATCGACTTGTTACTAGCACCTGAAGGCAGGACAAGAAGCAATGTATGGAAACAATTAGAACTAAGGAGAAATTTCCTGACAGTTAGAACAATTAATCAGTGGCATAAACACTTGCCTCCAGAAGTTATGAATGTTCCAACATTGGAAGTTTTTAAGAAGAGACCACCATTGGACAACCATTTGTCTGAAATTGTATCGGGCTTCCTGCCTGAGCAGGGGATTGGATTAGAAGACCTCCAAAGTCCCTTCCAACTGTTATTCTGTTAATATTTATTTTTTATTAAATATATTGTTTTCAAGCAATATTATCTCAATTCTAGTTAAGAAAGAATTTTGGCTACTAGTAGATAAAATCTGTGTTTGTTTTCTTTTGCAAATTAGATGTTGACATGAATTACACCATCCTCTTCTGTTCTATACTGGGCAGCTAGATATTTGCACTGGGGAAATATGGGTCTGCAGGAACTGAGCTAAAATCTTCAGGACTTTAACTGTCTTCCTGCAACCCAATGAAGAATTTCCCCTCTGCTCTGGCTACTGGCAGGCAGTCCTTGCACAAAGAGCTGAGATTCCCCCCCCCCCCCACCCCAGCAGGCAATTCTTTCAGCCAGCCTCCAGAGATGAGAGGGAGCACTCTCTTGTAACCTTTCCTGCTGGCTTCCCCATTGACTTTCCAGGAAAGCCAGCAGAGAAGATTCAAAGAATGAACTCATGAAAGTTGGCATTCGGCAAACAAGTTGTCAAACATCCAGATCGTGATCATGTGACTGTAGGGGTGTGTGTGTTTCTTTATGACAGCTGGAAGTGTAAGACATATTTTCCAAGGATATTGTAATTTTGAACAATCGTTAAAGAACCAATTGTAAATCAAGGACTATCTGTAATCAAATCATCTTCTGGCAGTGCATCCTTTGAGTTAGTTAATTAATTACTTTAAAAACTATATTAATATGGAGTCAGAAAAGTTTGGGTTGCAGCCACTTTCCTCAAAGGAAAGGGGTAGGCTGTCATCTTATTTTTTGGTAGGTGACCCATTCTCATGCTGAGATAAGCAGGAAGATCCACTCTATGTGCCAGTCTGACAGGTTGGGTTCTTTCTGCTCTTTTTCTGTACACTGTACAGTTATTTTCTGTGTCACAAAATCACATATAAATAAAAGCACACTTTTCCTTGTTCTTTCAGCTGTCGTATATTAGTGAGCAATAACATCAAAAACTGCCCCAATAATATTTGTGCTGGTAATGAGATTAAATTCATTGCTTAGTACCTGTTTTGAGTCCAGATAGCCTTTTTAAAAAAAAACTTAGGCAATATGTTTATATCAGGAAAATATAAGGTTGCATATTTCAGTCACAGTGCACTAGCTAAAAGCCTTCAGGTTTCTGGTAAACATTAAAAACATGTTTTATCATCTCAGAGTTGGACTTTAGGGAATGGGACCATAAATGCTGCAAGCATTGTGTTTCACTGCTGTCACACTGTTTTTGCTGTCACATTCCATCCATCTTCCCTACTCTGTACTTGTGTATCATTTGTTTATATCTTCCACTGAAATTGCAAGCCTTTGGGGCATTGGTAACTATTTCCCCTAAAGCCCTAAAGGCACCTTTCATTATTTAAAAAGTTATGAGTTTGACTTTGAATGACTAATTATCCAACTTTGTCTTTCCTGCACAGCAGCAGAGTAATAGAAAACAGAAGTGGGCAATTATGGCCTACAGGTCACATAGATGGGGCATAGGTTCAACTAAATCTTCTCAGCCATAGAATGGGAAAAAAATCGAAAAGAAATAAGATATGCTCAAAAGCAAAATAGACAGATTCATCCATTTATAGAAATATAGACAAAAACTTCCTGACTTTGGTAGTCCTCAGACTTTAATCACAGCCTAGAGCATGTTGGAAAGACAAGATTTTTTTAAAGGTTACTAGCAGAAGCTACTGTATTCTGTGGACTGAATCTGAATACTGAATTTGAAGGAGAAAGCTTCTCAATGAAATATACCTCTGGATAGGATCTAGCCTCTCAAGAGAGTTAGGAAAAAAAATTGAGTCTTGCTTTAATAATCTAGTCCAGTGTTTCCCAAACTTGGGAACTTCAAGATGTATGGACTTCAACTCCCAAAATCCCAAAGCCAGCCATGCTGGATGGGGAATTCTGGGAGTTGAAGTCCACACTTCTTAAAGTTCCCAAGTTTGGGAAACACTGATCTAGTCTTCCTACTATATCATGCTACATTGAAATAAAGTTGTATCTCTTCCAAAACCTTTATAAGTGGAGCTCAGTGACTAGCCAGTCAAAATATAATTGTAATATGACATAGAGTATAATGAAAATTGTATGTAATGATTACATTATATTATTGTTATTCTGTTCTATCCACTTCTAAGTTTCTCAAAAGCCAGATATGGCTCCCAGCCTTAAAAAGACTTGAACCTCTGTTTTAAAATAGTCTTTGGCCTGATACAAGTATTATATAATCTAGATATGGAGTTTACTGTGACCAGGAATTTGAATGACTATTGAAACCAAAATTCAAAGTTGAGCTAAAACATGTTTTACAGACGGAATCCCATGTGCTTTCTAACAATGTGGATCTAAATCAATGGACAAAGCCAAAATCAAAGCAATGTTGACTTTCTCAGAACCTTGGAGTAACATTTGAAAAGAATTGTTACCTCTGGAAATCAATACAGCAGTGCCGCATATCTTCTCTTAGGCGCATTGATTCAGCTGAATCATAGCACCAAATATAGTTGTTCTTAGATTACCATCTGCTTGTTCTCAGTTGTTGCGACTCAGCTACAAAAGTTAGCTCTTAACAGAAATTACTAAGGAAAACTGAAATAAAGTGGATATATTGGAATTCAGGAACAGAGAGATGATGTGCAGCTGGGGCATTTGGCTCTCAGATTCAATGATAAGTTTTTCTTTTCTTGTGGACAGGTAAATTAAATTACTGAAAGTGATTTACAGTTCTAATCAGAAACCACTGCCTTTAACCATATGGATCTTTCCTAATAACCAGCTCCAAATCACTAGGATTGAGAGCTGGAGTATGTATTGCAACAAGATGCCAATGGGGTAAACCATATTTCTACACGTTTATCGTTAGGCAAACTTCTATGCCATATTTTTTATGAAGAGACGTGACTGTTTTCTCATGCTGTATACTGTAAGTATTGTCACCTTGAATTTCTGCTGTTTAGAACAAAAGATTGAACAAATTTTTAGATATAAAGTAAGTGATTATTTAAATCAGTAGTTGTAGGACTACCTCACAATGTAGTTTGCTTAGTTCATACAGCAGTTTTCTGACTTGTATATAGATTTCATGTGAGGACAATGGGATATTCTGGGTTTCTATTTTCCTGAGCACATCTAACAGCTTTGCACAGATTTATACAGATTTAACAGATTTATACAGTTAAAGGTCTTTCTACAATCAATGAAGCACATATTGACATATTTTTTGGTATTCTTTGGCTTTTTCAATTACCTAGTATATATATCAGCACATAGATAAGTTCTATTTTGCTAGCAACAAAGGGAGACAATGCCATGCAGTAACAAGCTCAGGCATGCAACCCAACCCACCTCAAAGGGTTGCTGTTCAGAGGACAATAGGAGGAGGAAGGAGTATTATGTATGTTTGTCACCTTGAGTTATTTATAAAAATAATAAAAATGCATATGTAAAATATGTGTGTGTGTATGTGTGTGTGTGTGTGTGTGTGTGTGTGTGTGTGTGTGTGTATATATATATATATATATATATATATATATATATATATATATATATATATATATATATGTCTTCTTAAGTTTTCGCGGGTGTGCATGTGCAAAAAATTAAAATCTTGGGTGTTTTCCCGTGTCATTGTAAATAAGTTAGTTAAAATGTTTAAAATTCTGGTTAACATTTTAACTAACTTATTTACAATGACATGGGAAAACACCCGAGATTTTAATTTTTTGCATATATATATCTTTTTCGTAGGTTTTATGTGTATGTCTCTTTAGCCAGGTTCTACCTACGTAAACCAAGTTGTTATGCAGCCCTAGTTCAGTGAACTCACAATTCACTAGTTTCTGGGCTTTTTTTTTTTTCCTTTTCTTCTGGCAGCCAGCAGACCCTTTGGTGCCCATTGGGAGACTAAGATAGATCTATTTCGGCCTTATAAGGCCTCATCAGTTAGCCACACCCTCACCTCATGTATCCTCCCTGTAAAGGTACAATACAATACATGAGATGAGGGTGTGGCTAACTGATGAGGCCTTATAAGGCCGAAATAGATCTATCTTAGTCTCCCAATGGGCAGCAAAGAGTCTGCTGGCTACCAGGAGAAAAAGAAAAAAAAAAAAAGCCCAGAAACTAGTGAATTGTGAATTCACTGAACTAGGGCTGCATAACATCTTACATGTTGATGATGTATGCTTGTTTCTCTTTGGCTATGGCTTTACATTATATTGATTACATAGGGAAATCCTTCATGAAAGGTCAAAATAATAGTTAAAAGAAAATAGGTTAAATTATTGTTTTTGCAATGTTATCACTCTTTTCTGTTTAGCTATGAGTTAAAATATCTTTCCCCCATGTGAAAGAGGGATGAGACAAGCGGAATAGGAAGCAGGGATTTGAAAGCAGGGTTCATGCTGAGCAGACAGCTATAAAGGAACCTTTGTGAATTGCTTCAGCGCACACAGGCAGGCACACACTCAGTCCTAGTAGTCATGAAAACTAAAACGAATAAATCATATGGCAAAGTTTTAAGATTTTTTTTGTGCTAGAAGACGCAAAATCTTGCTCTGCAGAAACTGAAAATAAATAATCTTGCTAGCAAGAGGGAAATGTATCACTATCAATGCAATAAAATGTGTCTGCATCTTTGTCTTAGACCTTATTCTAGAGGCTCAGGAAAAATATATAGCAATTTTGCATTTTTTTCTTATAGTTTAACAAAAATTGCTATTTTCTCCCTTTTTAAAATAATAATACCTTTCAACTTATATTCAGTCTATCCTGTTTCCAGGATGCTACCATTTTCCAACCAGTTTGGTACTTGAGAAATTAAGTTATTTCCCATAGGATTTATGTGTTTATTGCACTTGTGAAAGCTGTCAGTGAGAGATGTTTGAATGAATTGTTTCCCAAAACAAATATCAAAAGAGAAAAGGCAGGGGGTAGTCTTGTATGATCCAAGGATCAGAACTGTAAACAATAGCATTCATATCAACTCTGATCCAATACCAATAATATATTCCGTTTTATGATCCATTTAATTCAATATCTTGGAAAATGACTTTTATAAAATCTTCTAATAACATTTCCAATCCAGCAAATCAATTTAACAATTCACTCTGGATTACTTATTTATTTTGAAAACTAAGATCCTATTCAGAAGACCCAATATGCTGAATATACTTACAGCATATTTTTAAATATGATTGCATCTTGGTACTGGCAGTGCTTTTTTTTTTTTTTTTAATCTTCAACATGGATTTTTATTTCAGCCTTACTCTGAATAATACAAACTTTGCATTAGAAGCAAATGAGGACATTTGGGTTTTTTTTTTTAAACTCATACAGCTGAAAGAAAGCTGTTTCACTTGTTTAAATCACATCAGGTCTTTATGATCATTCTATGTTAAACATGTTTTACAAATGAAAATAAAAATGAAGAAAAAAATTGTGTAAAGGCCAAGTATATATACCATCGGAGATGACGGCATCTTTTAACTACCCTAATTTAATGATGATGTTCGTAATGCTTCTGTTAGAATTAGGGTATAGAAGTTTTATGTAATGGGACTTATCATGGTTAACATTACCAACATGGTGAAATAGATGAATACCTGATCTCCCTCTAGAAGTTGCAATAGAACAATATATGGACAATGGTCCCAATTTCATCTGAACCACAAGGGTACTAGTAGTTTGCTTGTTTCTTCAATTTGTACGGCTGCCCATCTCACATATGTGACTCTGGGAGTTCAAAAGTTAAAATACGAAAAAATACAAAACATAACCAAACCAAATGTATGCAGTAAAAATCAATAAAAAACATCAAAATAATAAAAAACTATTAAAATTATAAATAGAAAATCTGCAAGAGTGGAATCCAATTGACTAACTATATATCCATTTAGCAGGCTCCAGACTATCACTACCAGAGGCAAGATGATAAAAGTATTCAGGCTCTTCCTAAAAGCCAGGAGGGTAAGTGCCAAACTAACTTTTAGGGGAATGAATCATGAATGGTGGAGGAAAGCAATCTTGTTTCAGAAACCATGTGACAGAAGAGGCCAATTGGAGATGAGATAGCCCTTGGGCAGGAAAGGGGGAGTCTCTGTCCCTCCATAACAATCATGATTTCTTCAAATTATCCACTATTGCCTTGGTAGAGACAAGTACATAAACATCTCATGGCTTGAGGACTCTGTTGTTTTTTCCCAAAAATTGTTCATACTTATGCTTCTGGGAAGACAGAAAGATGTGAGTTACTTTCGTGGTAAATTGCTGGATTTAAAAGACTATATATATATATATATATATATATATATATATATATATATATAGGCAGGTACCCTCAAGGTAACATAATTGGGAAAAGTGTGCTTTGGAAACAGAACTGATTAATGTATCCTGAAATTGCTTCCAAAATAGGTAAAGGATTAATAGGGAAACAATGTCAACTGTTCTGCCCTCGAAAGAGAATTATCTGTCTCTTCTAGAGATGCAGCCACTGGACAGTATAGACATGGTCGAGATTTTGAACCATTACAATTAATAGGCAAGCAATATGTGTTTGCATTAAATTCAGCAAAAATTAAATACAAATAATTTATTATAGTGTTCTCAATATTCAGTTAGGCAAGAAATGTAATAAAATGGAATTTATTTTTATGTAGACATATTTCAGGCCTGCACATTAGTCTAGACCAATGTGCTGATAAACAAATCTTGCAAATTAGTTATCCTCGATGCTTCCAGTTCATTTTCATGCAGTACTTGCATAAGCTGTGCAGTAAATTGAACTTCGCAATCAATGAATGAAAAAGTACTTCTTCAAGCTCTATCTTTATGTTGTAGAAGTAGAAAGAAAATCGCAGAAGGGAGAAAATGCTGTCCGTTTGGTTTTACCTCTTTGTGGGCGCTCCCAAATGATGTTAGTTATAGCAGCCTAACAACTTTCCAGTTGTTAGGCTGCTATAACTAACATATTCATATTTATATAATATTCATATAAAATATAAATATTTGATTCATATTTTACCTACTCAAGTTCCTTCTCCGTGAAAAGTTTTACGTGTGTCTTGCCCTTTTCCAGCCTTTGCTCTTGCTGTTCTCGCCTTATAAACATGGCATATTAAGTAAACAAAATTCAAATTAATAATATGTGTTCATAGATAACATTAATTTAAAATTTATTTTACAATACAATCGAAAGGCAGCAAAGCAGAGACATAATAAATTTAGAATTCAGAACAAAAGAGTTTAAGTCTCGCCTTGACTACTGCAACGCTCTCTACATGGGGCTCCCCTTGAAGAGCACCCGGAGGCTCCAACTGGTCCAGAATGCAGCAGCGCGAGTAGTGACGGGAGTAGCATGGCGCTCCCATGTAACACCGCTCCTGCGCGAGCTGCACTGGCTACCGGTGGTCTTCCGGGTGTGCTTCAAGGTGTTGGTCATCACCTTTAAAGCGCTCCATGGCATAGGGCCTAGCTATCTTCGAGACCGCCTGCTGCTACCAACGACCTCCCATCAACCCGTGCGCTCCCACAGAGAGGGCCTCCTCAGGGTGCCATCAGCCAAACAATGTAGGCTGATGACCCCCAGGGGGAGGGCCTTCTCCGTGGGAGCACCTACCCTCTGGAATCAGTTGCCCCCAGAGATAAGGAGAATCCAAGACCTCAGTGCCTTCCGCCGTGCCCTTAAAACCCACTTTTTCCAGCAAGCCAGGCTGGCTTAAGAAGAAATTTTTAAATGTTTTAATTGGTTTGTGATTTTTAATTTTTGGGCCAAATTTATATATATTTTAATTGTTTTTTTAATATTTGTATTTCATGTTCTTAATTCTGGCTGTACACCGCCCTGAGTCCTCAGGGAGAAGGGCGGTATATAAATTGGAAATAAAATAAAAATAAATAAAATAAGTGAACTTGACCAAAACAAATATGTTTTAGATAATTTTGGCTCCTTTGAGGAGTGTTTCTGCGATAGGTAATGTGTCCACGGCGTATAATGCAATCACAACTCAAAGCAGAATGTTTTTGATATATTGGTGTTAATTGCCCAGCCACTGCCATTCTGTATTGATATCTGTTGCAATTTACCAACAATGCAACCTATATTTATTGTCATATGCATATCTTAGCGTTAGATCAATGTTCTTTTCTTTTGTCTATAATTACCCAAAAGTGTTAGAGAAGTATAATTTGGTTCATTGATATTTGAAAGTGGGAATCTGAGGTGCATCCAAAGATAAGAACCTAGTATTGGAAAGAAAATATTAATATAAGAAGCATCACTCAATGGCATTATATTTTTATTATTACCAAAATTTGCTGCAAGAGGATTGCAGAGTGTAGAGAATCCAGGTGCCGTTTTTTTATCATTGTGCCAAATATTTTAATAGCCAATGAAAATAATTATTGAATACAAGCTGTATTGCATTTGTAATATCTATTCCAGAGCACTCCAGTAAAATATTATGTGATTCTCAATTCCCTTGATTAGTTATCTTAATCCTTGTACAATGTCAGATGCTCTCTGAGCTTGGTTATTTCCTTGCAGACACTTTATTACTCAACCAGGTAACTTCATCAGTGCTAGTGAGGTGAGATTTTTTCTTTGGCGGTACCTTGATTAGGATATTGATTTCTGTCTAATTGTCTAGTATTAATCCCTGCTTATCTCAGTATTGGAGAGGATGTGTTCTGTTCCTTTTGTTTCCTTTTTGGTTTCTTATTATATCATTTTTATTATTTATGGCTATTTGTTGATTTATTTTATTTTTTTATTGAAAGAGAAAATAAAAAAGCAGAAAACAATATCTTAATCGAGGAACTACTGAGAAAACCACACTCCTGTCAAAACTGGCACAGCAAGGTACTCTCTATATAAACAAGGAACAAACCCCACATTCACTAGCACTAGCATTACCTAGTCAGATAATGAAATGTCTGCAAGCAAACAACCAAGCACAGACAGCCTCAAGGACTCCACACTTCAACCTAGAGTTACATATATTCTCTTTCAGGGGATATTTTTGTTAGTTAACAATATTCAGTCACATTCATGGTGAATGGAGTTATTGAAAGGAAATAAAGAATAAATTCAGCACATATTTTTCTTTAGAAATACATTACATTAAATATTTGCAAAAGAGTTTAAAGTGGAATAACTATGAATGCCATGGAAACTACAAAAAATATATTTTTTTCATATTACTATGCTTTTTAGAAAAAAAAGAATTTCATGGACAATGAAATTATTGAATATTTGTTTATCTAATTTGATTTCATAACTTTTAGGAATCATCTAATTAAAATTAAATTGAAATTGTTACAAATTTCAGAAGAAATTTATTGAAATCTCCTTAATTCCACAATACATGGACAGACTCAACCATAGTTTCATCTGGGAAACTGAATATCCTAGACTAAGCTAAGTCCAAAAACACTAATGAATTTCTTGGCATTCAGACAAATCAATCATCAATAGACATATGAAAATAAGCCACATGTACATAACATTCAAAATAGATAATAAAAAGCTAAGAAAAGGAAAAAAACCAGAACACATTGATTCCAACAATCAATACTCAGTAAGCAGGCATTAACATCAGGTAAACAATCAAGCAGGAAGCAGGAAAATCCTTCCTAATCAAGGAACTATCATGGAAAACACCACAACTCTATCAAAACTGACAGGACAAGTTATTATATATTATTGGGAAGCAAATCCCATATCTATTGACACTGATGATATTTAATTGGGTAATCAAGCATCTGCAAGCAAACAACAAAGCTCAGAGAGCACCAGAGAGCTACATATATTCTCTTCACCTTTGTTGACATTGTCACTATCTGTTGTTTTTCCTTGTCCCATCATTCCTGCTCTTGCTTCTCAAAGATAATGCTTCCAGGTCATTATTCACTCTTGGATTATCCATTATTCCACTCTTTCTTCTTCCTATCATTTTCTCCCTCCTACAACCATTATCAGCTTCTTTTGAGATAAAAGAAAAAGATTGATGATTGTTGATCCATGCCAATGGTGAGATGCAGGAGTGTGGTATGGTGGATGATAAAGGAGGTTGTAGTATTTGGGGGCTTGTCTCCAGATTTGCAATTTTGAGAGCATATTCCTTTTCCCAAAATGGCTGCTTTTAGGTGATGTCCATTCACAAAATAGTTGTCAAAGTCATTATTCCCACATTCTCTAGTCCACAACATTGACTGTCTCCCTAATTTACCTTTGTCTCTTTAGCAGTGAGTCAAATAGTTAACTTTTCTAAGCAAAGCAGTGTCTGTTAGCAAATTATGAATTGCAATAAATGTTTGTGTAAACAGTAATTATGGCAGAGAATGGTGCTTTGCTTTGCAGCTTGGTAGCCTCCTATTAATTTGTTTTGCATTTAAATCATATTTTAAAACAGATGGGGCAGTAAGTCACCACAAGAAGATCTATAGCCATGTTGAAATCACAGTGATAAACTAAGCTTAGGTCTGCTTAGATCCACAATTCAAATAAACTACTAAACTTCCAGACTGAACTGGGAAAAGTTCAATCTGTAGTATTTTCGACCATTTAGGACAGTGATGACTAACCTTTTCGGCAACGAGTGCCGAAAGCACGCACACACCCATAATACAATGCGTGCGTAACCCCCCACATGTGCCCCACCCTGCACATGGATGTGCATCTCCCACATGCGTCCCACCCTCCACGCATGCATGGCAGAGACCCAAAAACCAGCTGGCTGGCTGGAAGCACATGCACGGCGGAGCTGAGCTGGGGTGACAGTTCGCATGCCCGCAGAGAGGGCTCTAATGTGGCACGCGTGCCATAGGTTCACTATCACAGATTTAGGAGAACAGTCTCTTACCTTAAACCTATTACCAGCCAATTTAGATAAATCTAAGACTGATCCACCAATTGTCAGATCTATTATAATTAAATTTCCTTCATTATAAAAACTAAGTGATTCTTGGTAAATATCCACAACAGAGTTTTAGTTTTCTTAGGCGCTGTGCCAATATCTGAAACTGACCCTGATTTAAAGAAACAATCTCATAGGAAAAATTTTTTAAAAGCTTCTGAACCATATTAAGTGTTCATTCAGTCCATCCTTGCATTTTCAAGAAGCAATTGACAGGAAATTTGGGGAAAAAATCAATCAGCATTCTTTGCTCAGTGCATCTTCATGGCCAAGTTATCATGGCCAAGCTTCAGAGAGTTATTTGAATTCAAAAGCTAGCATGCAGAGATTCATAGACTGAGTGATTCAGAAATTCATCTTTTTGATAAGCTTATT
The DNA here is from genome assembly GCF_029215685.1 of Pituophis catenifer annectens. Classification (NCBI taxonomy): domain Eukaryota; kingdom Metazoa; phylum Chordata; class Lepidosauria; order Squamata; family Colubridae; genus Pituophis; species Pituophis catenifer. The sequence goes on along the minus strand of NW_027256884.1, from coordinate 97,171,525 downwards.
TACTTTGTTTAGAAAAGCTGTGACTGAATAAAAACCCAGCAATCCAGTTGTAAGCTTCAAGCTATACATACAGCAGTCCTAAGGTTTAAACCGTAGGTCTCTTTTGTATCTGCCTGAATGCTCTAACAGGCTAAGACTAGATCATTTCTCAGTCAGAGTAACAGTTGACATCTGTGCATTATTATTGTAATAGATTCATTTGGTCTCAGACTTGGTCGCACTTGACCTTGGTCCTTCTACCCCTCATAATAAGAGAGGAAAAGAGGAATTGAGGAATTGGGTAACCCCACCAAGTTTTACAGTTCTAATTTGGGCTGGTAGTTTTATATACTATACAGTTTCCTGAGCATTTCCTATGGATTCAATGCCAATTCAGGCTGTAAAGGACAAATACAACATAGAAATGTCCATCATTTTACTGGCCCAGGTTGAAATAAATTCCACTGCTCTTTTTTCCAAGAAGAATGTATGTTAGATTAAAACACAAGACTAGTTTAAATATATCTAATGTTTGTTGCAGACTTGAATCATGCCTGAAGGGCAAAGTCATTAGAATTTAAAAATAAAAAAAAACACCTTTGCATATCAAATACATTACATGAACCCCTGTGGAATTGTTCTGAACTACAGTGACTCTCTGATCAGTTCATCAGTTCTAGTTTAGAAAGAACACTTTTTTCTGCATCTTAAGCAGGAAAACCAAAAACAGTTTTCTTGTGTTTTATGCTATATATTTGAAAATTATCATAAAATGCAAATTGTCCTTACCATAAATGCTCTAAGCAATAAATTTTTAGGACTATTAAACATTAACTGCAAATTTTTAAATAAATAATCCTTAAGAATCCTTACGGATTATGTAAAATATCTTGTAGTGGTGCATTCTATGCCTATGGAAAAAAAATTAAGAGTAGTTTAGGTTATGTGTGGTAAAGCTATGGGTAACACACAGTGACACCCAACCATGAAGGTTCAAAGTGTCTTATCCATTACCTTTAATTAAGCCTGGACAAGCAAAGATGGCATAACAAAACGTGAATCAAATAGTAAATTGGGAATGCTATTTTAAAGTGGATTTTAAAAAACACATGCTGTAGCTGGGCCATAGACACTACTATGGGCCTCAAGTAACAAAATATAGGAAGATGTCTGTCAAAGAGCCTTGGTAGTACAGGGGTTTAAGGCACCCTGTTATTAAGCTTATTAAGACCAGCTGCCTGCAATTACTGCAGGGTTCGAATCTCGCCAAGGCTCAAGGTTGACTCAGCCTTCCATCCTTTCTAAGGTAGGTGAAATGAGGACCCAGTTTGTGGGGGCAATAAGCTGACTTTGTATAAATATACAAAAGGATGAAGGCTATTGCTGAGCACATTGTAAGCCGCCCTGAGTCTTCGGAGAAGGGCGGCATATAAATCAAATTTAAAAAAAAAAAACTATATTTGATCATTTTGAGATCTGCCATCTCTACAAGAAACTAAATACCTGTATTTTAGCCAGATTGGACTGCCCATTATCCATATAATTACAAACAATGGTTTTACATTCCCATTATCTCATCTATCTATATATATAAAAGTGAAAACCACTCACACGTTAATCACGAAATCTCCAGAACCGTAAAGCCTACAAACTTGAAATTTGCCACGTATGTTCCTCTTGGCTTCTAGGCACTCACTAAGAAAGGATTTTTCAAAATGACCATAAGAGCATTAGTATTTCCTATACTATTATTAACACGCTCTGATGCTAAGAAGTTCTACTCCCACTTCCCACCTCAAAAGAAATCTATTCCAAATGCAAAACACAAGCAGAGGAGAGGACTTTCAGTTTCAGTTTCATTTTTACTTTCACAGCAGCAAGCAGCTTTACTACAGAACAGTTGAGCTAAGCCACGCCCAGCCTCCTTCCTGTCTCCTTCTTGTTCACGCAGTAAATACTGTTTGGGTTTCCAAACATCACTCAACTTTCTCACACACTGACAGGATGCTAGCCAGGGTGAATACCGATGGATGCTGCGGGCTGGGATATTCTACTCCCCCTCTCCCTCTGTTCCAACTGCTAGTTGCATTATATTAACACACACTGATGCTACAGAATTACACATTCTACATTAAGTTTCAGGCTGTAAGTGTCAATTTATCAAGACGAAGCACATAGTTTCGTAGCAAAGCATGGGCGTCCAGCTAGTATTAAATAAAAGCAATAGAGTTGTGTGCTTTCTGCACACTGATGACACTCCACTGCAAATTTCTGGATTCTGCTTTAGGAGTGAGTTATCCTAATATCCATCTCTTGCAAAAGTGAATCTCTTAGTTCATCCATCTGTGGTCCTGCTGAATATGCATCTCGATCATATCTTTTGAAGATAGGTGCAACCATAAGGCTGCATCATACAGCTTGTGTCTAAGTACATGGTAATTTAAATAATAATTTCATGCACTGCTCTTTTATGAGATTTGTTTCGCTGAAAAAATAAATGTGCTATTTTATAGAAGTTGTTTTATATTATTGATATAATTACACTGTTCCTCATCTTTTAAAAGTCAAAAGAAATATTATTTATTTATTTATTTATTTATTTATTTATTTATTTATTTATTTATTTATTTATTTATTTAAAAAAGGCATTTTGCTTTAGAAGCTTTCTAAAAAAATAATGGCTTGTCTATTATAAGAAGAAACAATATTTTTTTCAAATGTTATCACAATTTGATAAAAGAAATATAATGGTGTGCTTTACTAACCTGATCTTAAAACATTGAATAAGAAATAGTTATTTCACCTGAAATATTGGTAAGGCAAGACTTCATGTATCTGCAGCTTAGATTGTGATTCACCTATCTTCCATATTCCACATTTCAGGTAAAAATATCCTTGTTATGACATCCCTAATTTTCATCCATGTATCACTTGAGAAGTAGTTATGAGAATTAAGGCATATGCATAAGTGAGATATGTAAGCAATTCCTCAGACAGGTAGAAACTCCCTTGACTGTATTGCTATTTTGATAGAAGGTTTTGCCCAGCCTAATTAAGCTCACTGTATGCCATTTTACAAACATTATACATAAATTATCTAGAGCTTCTGTGTTGCAGGCTTCCTATTATGAGTAGATACCTTCCTATTGAATGTACCAGTTAATGTAGTGGTTAAAACACTGGGCTATAAACCAGGAGGTCATGAGCTCTAGTTCCACCCTAAGCATGAAGCCACTTGGGTGACACTCTTTTTCAGCACTTGGAAGAAGGCAATGACAAACCACTTCTGAAAAAGCTTGCCAAAAAAATTTCAAGAACTAATCCAGGCAATTGCCAGGAGATATCACTGACCTGATATCTCTGTCCCTCCATCTCACCTTCCTACTATCCCTGAAAAATTCATATTATGGCCATATGAATAATTTACACCATGCAGGAATGATAAATCCCACCATGATCTACAGAAGCTCTCTTCTGAATCTCCTGTCCTTGCAAATAATTTACAAATGGCCACTTTTTTCATTAATGAAAATGTCCTCAAAGAAGCGGAGAAAGTCTCATTTTCTCATATTTATAGCACTATCTTTTTTTTTTTAAAGGACAGAGTACTATGCTTACATCAGTTTCCACTAAGAAGGGAAATGGAAATACATGACATATAATGATGTTTCCTCTGCACACCAAGTATTTAACTCAGCATTCATTAAAAAAACCCAATAGATAGTAGCTATGAACTTTAACGTGTGTGGGGTGGTAGTGATGGGAAGCTATCCTGTCAAATAATTATAACCTGACAGTGGATAGAATAGGAAGAGACAGTTTGCACTTGTAGCAACTTAGATCCTATAAAACCATGTAATGGAATAAAAACCTTAACAAAGAATTAAAACAAAGATTGAGGACTTTAATTGAAAACTTGATCAATTAGCAGAAAGGCCATAAGTAGGAAGCAGTAGAGCATGAAATTTGATTAAACCAAACCATACGTCCCACTTCATTTCCAGCAGTGTCACAAAACTGATGACCTTGAAAAGAGATGATGTTTAGGAGTGCAAAATACTGGTTAACTGAGTGCTGCTTTAAAGAAAGAACTGATAATAAATGCTGTACTTCGAGAAAGCCTTAAATTAAAAATCACATACATATTCAGACCTGAAAGGTGGGTAGCCTATAAATTTGGATAATTGACACATAATCCAAATTTATTACAATAGGACGAAGCAGAAGTAATGTGAAAAAGGATCTCATTTAACAAATCTGACAAACTGAGATGATCGCATAGTAGCCTGCTACTAGTTAAATTATTCAAAGTTAGCTTCTAGCACACTACACAATTCTTGGACAATTGAGAAATTCAGAGATGTGCTTTAATTTTTTATTTTTTATTTTTTGCATTCCTGATATAAAGTGATGTAAAAATTCCCTTTACTCTCAAAAGATTCCTAAATATTTTACATGATATTAAAAGCCAGACTTCTGATTATCATATAAGGACTTAATTGAATTCAAATAAGTTTATTTAAAGATGGATTTATTCCTTTATTTCTTTCAAAAACCGTAGTGATAAATTTCTCCAAAAAGCTACTGCCAGTTAGAAGTAGCAAAAATGTATTTAATCACCATTTATTATTTTTAACTGGTATTCCGTTAAAACTGAATTGTCTATACAATTCTCTGTATGGGTCTACTGTCATGAGTATCACTGATAAATTGCAAGGGAATTTATTTTATGCTGTCTCCTTCAAAGATAGAAAATGAACTCTACAAGAGTACCAATAGAAATGTTTTTACTAGGTATCAGGGGTGAAATGCTCCCGGTTCGGACCAGATTGCCGGATCTGGTAGCAATGGCGGCAGGTGGTTCAGAGAACCAGTAGTAAAAATCCCTCCCCACCCCCATGTCCAACTGAGCCATGCAATCATCAGAAGCTTTTTATTTTATTTTTAAAAGCATTTTTTCTACAACCTCTTCAGCCGAAAAAATGCTTTTAAAAGTAAAAACAAAGCCTCTGCCAATCAGGCAAGTCAGCTGGGATCGTCAGAGGCTTTTAAAAGCATTTTTTTACAACCTCTTCAGCCGAAGAGGTTGTAGAAAAAATGGTCTTAAAAGTAAAAAAAAAAAAGTTGGCCACGCCCACACAGTCATATTATCCCCCCACCAAGCCACGCCCACAGAATCGGTAGTAACAAATTTTACATTTCACCACTGCTAGGTACCATCTCTATCCTCCCCACATCCAGTTGACAGTTGCAAAACAAAATGGCAGCTCAGAGCTGAAACTCCGAGGCTAGGAGGGAGATGTTTTGACATTTTCAAGAGTGTGGGGGTCAATTAACCATCCACAGACCCCCCCTCCCAGCAAGCTGAGGTATTTTCAGCTCAATAGAGCTGTGGATGGAGCCCAAGAATAAAACCCGAGCCGAGCCCGAAGATCAGCTGTTTGTCAGTAAAAAGACTGAGGGCGGTGGGGAGGATGTCAACATCAAAACCTGGCTGTCATGACCGGGTCAACCACTGAGTCTAATACAGCTGATGAAATGGTTGGCGAGACGGTGGCAACAGCGACTCCGGATAGGGTGTTGATAATGATGCCTGGGCTAATAGGCGCTGCATGTAGCAATACGGCGGCGATGATGTCTATGGCAAGGGGGGTTACCACAATGGCGAGGGGAATGGCGCTAATGGCAGAGACGGCGACGGCAACACCAGGAGGCTGCAAGGAAGCCCTCATTGTTAATAGAGGAGAGGACAATGCTGCAAAGGCTATAAATGTTAGGATCCCTTCAACCTCTAGGGATCTGTTGCACTCCTCTTTCTTGAAACTCTGAGGACTTATTAAACTAATTGAACTAAGTAGCCTGAGCAAGGTGATGGATAGGGACTGAGGATTACAAACTGGAGATGATGACTTACTCTCCCCCTCAACTGTCCCTCTCTCCTTTATCAGATCTAGATCTATTACGACCACTCATCGTTAACTTGCAATCTTAGATCGATCTGCAGCTTTATTTACCACCTATTCCCCCAAGATTACCCTGATTATTTAACCCTAAATACTTTGTCCAGTGGCTCTGCCTTACTTTTTTTATCTAATCCTCGGCCATCGCTGGTATCAGGACTGGAGGAGATACAGACATCGAGAGTCTTGGATTATGGGGAGATAGACCACCTTCTCTTTGTTTGTTTCAAATGGTTTGGTCGCTGTGAGAGGACGACCCTTTGAGACCTCTACCCCCACCTCCTTTGGATGGACTTACTACAACCACAAGACTTCCCATCGTCGTGAGAGGGCGATGATGTTCCGATGAATTGACATTTGTAACATACTGGTCTCCCTTTTACATCTGTTTCCTCCCTTATTTTAAATTACCTGTCTTAACCATCTCTAACACTCTTAGAAGAAAATGATCCTTCATCTCCTTCAACTCGCTCCTATCTTTGATGTATTCAACTGCGGAGCTCCTTGCACTGCGAGATTCCCCCCTCTCGCATGTCTGGCCCTCTCAGTTATCAAGGGCCACTCTTGAGGACGGGTTTTGGAACCCTGAGAGGTGGTTTGCAAAAAACCGACGGCTTTGGGGGTTTTTAGATAAATCTTTAAGTTCTATTTTAAGGGGTTCTGGGAGGGATTGTGGGATTGGATCTGGGGGGATCCATAAATCCACTGAAAGGGGTAATGTGTCTGATAATCATGGTGGGGAGGATGGGGACAGAAATCTGACAAGGATGCAGGGGGATGAAGCGATGGGCATTAGTATAGTAAGTGGGAGGGGCAGATATGACGGCTGCAGGGGGCCATATTATGTTTCGGGAGTGCGCACTCGATGTTTACGAGCGATTGCCCACTCCGACCCCCAAAGCACTGCTCGTTTCCCGGGTTGTTCAGAGTCTCAGACCCTGGGTCTATGGCTGATGTTATGTAATGCCAGGTCAGTGGTAAATAAAGCCCCCCTCATTCATGATCTTATTTCAGAGGGGGGTGCTGACCTGGCAGGGATTACGGAGATCTGGTTAGGCCAGGAGGGAGGAGTTCCCCTTGTGGAAATGTGCCTGCCAGGTTTCCGTGCATTCCATCAGCCAAGGACTCAGGGAAGGGGTGGGGGAGTGGCAGCAATCATTAGAGAAAGTCTTTGCCCGAGGGAGGCCACTGTTCCTCAGATAGCCGGATGTGAGTCCCTCCTTGTGAAGTGGGGTCAGGGGATTCAGATGGGCCTACTGATTGCGTACCTGGCTCCCTGCCACGTAACAGCGGTCCTGCCTGAGCTGCTCGACATTATAGCCGGGGTGGCGGTGGAAACCCCCAGACTTATTGTTATGGGGGATTTTAACCTGCCATGTGCTGGTGAGATGTCGGAGACGGCTCGGGAGTTCATGGCTTCCATGACGGCCATGGGCCTGACCCAGGTAGTTCAAGGCCCCACCCACTTGGGGAATCACACTCTGGACTTGATTTTTGTCTCTGATCAGTGGCTGAATGATCTAAGAATAGGGGATATAGACATCAAGCCCTTGTCATGGTCTGATCATTCTCTCCTTCACATGGACTTTCAAGTCACTTCCACCCACCGCAGGGAGACGGAACCATCCAAATGGTTCCGTCCCAGGCACCTGATGGACCCCGAAAGGTTCCTGATGGAGCTTGGGCCATTTCCTGAGACTCTGGCTCACGACTCGACTGAGGACCTGGTGGTCGCCTGGGACAGGGCGGCTACTGGGGCCTTGGACCGCATCGTGCCTTTGCGGCCTCTGACCCAATGCCGATCTCGTCTAGCTCCTTGGTTTTCCGAGGAGCTGAGAGAGATGAAGCATCGGAAAAGACGCCTGGAGAGTGATTGGAGGACAAGCCGATCTGAATCTGACTGAACACAGGTGAGATCTTATATTAAGACCTACCTAGTGGCGATAAGAGCGGTGAAGTCTAGCTACTTCTCCGCTCTTATTGCATCTGCAGAGAACCGCCCAGCTGCGCTGTTTAGGGTGACCCGCTCCTTACTTCAGGTGGGGGTACGGGAAGATCCCTTAAAGGGTCGAGCTGAGGATTTTGTACAATTCCTGCATGATAAAGTCGCTCAGATTCGGGAAGGCCTGGACTCCAATTGGATAGATCCAGGGGAGGAGACGGGGGCAGGTCTTGAGAGCGTTATCTGGGAAGAGTTTGACTCTGTGGCTCCTGAGGACGTGGACAGGATTCTGGGCAAGCTTAACACTGCCACATGTTTATTGGACCCGTGTCCCTCCTGGTTGGTACTGGCCTCCCGGGAGGTTACACGAGGCTGGCTCCAGGGGATTATAAATGCTTCTCTGAGTGAGGGTGTCTTTCCCGCCGCCTTGAAAGAGGCGGTTGTGAAGCCCCTCCTCAAGAAGCCTTCCCTGGACCCGGCTATATTATCAAATTATCGTCCAGTCTCCAATCTTCGCTTTGTTGCGAAGATTGTTGAGAGTGTGGTGGCGCGACAACTACCCCAATACCTGGATGAAGTTGTCTATCTGGATCCGTTCCAGTCGGGCTTCAGGTCACGATACAGCACAGAAATGGCATTGGTCGCATTGGTGGATGATCTCTGGAGGGCTCGGGACAGAGGTTGCTCCTCTATCCTGGTCCTATTAGATCTCTCAGTGGCTTTTGATACCATCGACCATGGTATCTTACTGCACCGGCTGGAGGGGTTAGGAATAGGGGGCACCGTGCTTCGGTGGTTCTCCTCCTTCCTCTCTGACCGTTCGCAGTTTGTGTTGGCAGGGGGGCAGAGGTCGACCTCGAGGCACCTTATTTGTGGGGTGCCGCAAGGGTCAGTCCTCTCACCCCTTCTGTTCAACATTTATATAAAACCACTAGGTGAGATCATCCATGGTTTTGGGGTGAGTGTTCATCAGTATGCTGATGACACACAGCTATACATCTCCACCCCAGACCACCCCAATGATGCCCTTGCTGTGATGTCTCATTGCCTGGAGGCCGTGCGGATCTGGATGGGGAGAAACAAGCTCAGACTCAACCCCTCCAAGACCGAGTGGCTGTGGCTTCCGGCATCCCGGTATAGTCAGCTGGTACCATTACTGACAATAGGGGATGAGATCTTGCTCCCCACAGAGAGGGCCCGCAACTTGGGTGTCCTCCTGGATTCACGGTTATCTTTAGAAGATCATTTGACGGCCGTGGCCAGGGGTGCCTTTTATCAGGTTCGCCTGATCCGCCAGTTGCGTCTCTTTCTGGATCGGGACGCCTTGCGCACGGTCACTCATGCCCTAGTTACCTCCCGTATGGACTACTGTAATGCTCTCTACATGGGGCTCCCCTTGAAAAACACCCAGAGGCTCCAACTGGTCCAGAACATAGCCGCGCGGGTGGTTATGGGCGCAGCTCGTTACGCCCATGTAACACCTCTCCTACGCGAGCTGCACTGGCTCCCGGTGGTCTTCCGGGTGCGATTCAAAGTGTTAGTTATCACCTTTAAAGCGCTCCATGGCTTAGGACCTGGGTACCTACGAGACCGTCTTTTGCCACCAATAGCCTCCCACCGACCAGTTCGTTCTCACAGGGAGGGACTACTCAGGGTACCGTCAGTCAAATTATGTCAACTGGCGACTCCCAGGGGGAGGGCCTTCTCTGTGGGGGCTCCAACCCTTTGGAATGAACTGCCCCCAGAGATACGGAATATCCCTGATCTCCGTGCTTTCCGCCGTGCCCTCAAGACCCTGATGTTCCAACAGGCAGGGCTAAACATACAAACATGCGAATGATTTTTTAAATGTTATCTAATTCTGGGTTTTATTTAATTGACCAAACTAAGTAACAATTTTAATTAGCAATTTTATGATGTTTGTGTGTCTATATTTTTCTTGACTGTACACCGCCTTGAGTCCTATGGGAGAAAGGCGGTATAGAAATATAATAAATAAATAAATAATAAATAAATAAAATCCAAATACAATTTTATTAGATTGATCTGTGAAAGTTAGTACTCAAAATACAGACTTTTTATGTTCACTTTGGAAGAGAGAAGCCTTGGGGTGACTCAGAACTTGCATAACTCACACACAATCCTGTGTGTTCATCACTTAAGGAACAAATCTCTGGAAATTATTATGTGATCAGAAAAAAGATTATTTTAATATACTCATTCATTCCCAAGGAGCATTAAACATTTGCTATCTTGATTCTAGATGTATTTTCAGTTCTTAAATACACTGTATGTTGTGTACTTTTAGGATGAAAAAGCTTTTTCCTTCTATTTTCCCTAGAGTTTCCAAAACACATAAAATAATATTACTGTAGTTTAGCAACTGTTCTGAATAATTGACAGCGGAACATGGGAAATTACTAGAGAAGGAAGATGTCACCCCCAAACTGGGCAAATATCCTAAAATAATCTTGTGTATCTCTCCTGTAATCCGCATTGTTAGAAGTACTTCATAACATTTAAGGAAAGTATTATCATGCTGGGAAAAGAAAAGAATGAGAAATGTTCCTTCCATTAACTTAAATTTAATTAGTCCTAATGTAAATTAAATTATGCAATTGATGATGTTATTTAGTTGTCTTCAAGAAGACAACCATACTCAGAGGTCACTAAGGACTTCTTATTTCACCCTGAGCTACAAATATTCCCCTCTATCAGTTATGCAATTGAAAATAGTTTTGCAATTTAGGATATATGTTCTAAACGGTATGTACAGCAGAGGTGGGTTTCAGCAGGTTCTGACTAGTTCTGGAGAACCAGTAGCGGAAATTTTGAGTAGTTCGGAGAACCAGTAGTAACAATTCTGACTGGTGCCGCCCCCATCTATTCTCTGCCTCCGAAGAACCAGCTGAACAGGAGGAAATGGGAATTTTGCAGTAACCTTCCCCTGGAATGGAGTGGGAATGGAGATTTTACAGTATCCTTCCCCTGCCACGCCCACCAAGCCATGCCAATCAAGCCATGCCATGCCCACCAAGCCACACCCACAGAACCAGTAGTAAAAGATTTTGAAACCCACCACTGATGTACAATATAAAAAAAGTTTTTCATACCACGGATCAAAACTCTCCTAAGTCACAATATTGATCTCCAAGGGTTGGTGGACTATCCAAAAGGTCAAAGTTGTTGTTATTATCATTATTGTTCAACACATGGTCAGCCAAATGTTTAGACTGAATTTCACATTTGTCTTGACAAAAAACAGCAAAACAGCAAAAACCAATTTATTTTTAAAAAGATACACAATTTTATGGACTTATATTTTGGCAAATATATCTGCATTTTAATATTATATTAATTTTCAGTTTTGTGCACTTTTTATTTGTTTTAATAATGTGGGATTTGTTATTGTGTTATTGCTGTATGTTACACTGCACATATGTGCAGCCTTATTTGGGATATATATTTAGAATGCATATGTCTTGGATGTAGCCCAAAACATCACAATAAAGTAAGAGGTTTCAGTGTTATTTGGACATTCTCCAAAACTAAAAAGATATTTCTCAAAACAAGACAAAGAAAGGAAATTTATTCTAAGACTGCAAGTGCTTTGCTGTTTCATTGGATACTGGGCAACTTCCAAAATATAAACCAGAATTCCTTTGAAGCTCTGTAGGAAGAGTTTGATAGCTATCTTTATGTTTTTCAGAGCTTTTATTTCTTCCCTATACAAAATTGCAAAAAAAAAAAGAAGGAGAAGAAGAAGAAAGGAAAGTAAACTTTATACAATCTTAAAAATAGCAGGAAACTTTTCTAAATCTAAAAAGAAAAAAAGAAATGACAGTATCGCTATAAGTCAAAAATCAGTTTCTTTATTCCTTTTTACAACTCTGTAATCCCTTAATTTGGGATAGAGTCGGGATGATTGGATAGAGCTGAGCATTTACTGGTTGGATGCCCTTCCTGATGCCACACAGAATTCGCAGCAGATATTTTCTCTTTGTGCCCTGAGAGAAACATCTGCCATTACCTAGGATAGAATTCTCAACCTTCCGAGTGGAAGGCAAACATCTTCACCACTAGACTACCATGCCTCTCTATTTTCTTTATTCCAAGAAATCTATTAAACACACAAAATATTAGCAGGAGCCCTAAATCAGCTGTCATAATAAAAATAGTAATTTTATTTATTCATTCATTTGCTGCCCATCCAGTCTCATAAAGGTGATAATGATAATGTTAAATGCTACATCAAGACCAGCAGTTGGTAATATGGAGAAGGACCAAGACCCAGAAATGTTGAAAAACAAAGTTGATCTTTCATTACCTCAAAATGTGGCTATTATATTATTGGTTGCTTCACCCAAGTTTTGCTGTTCAATTAATTGGAACTGACCATACACTAGCTTTCTATTGACTTTCTTCTTGCTAATTTATGATGTCATTCTTCCCAATGTCTCTTAAAAGATCTCCACATAATCATTCTCAAAGGCTTGTGAACCTTATTAAAATTCATCCAAGATCTGTTCTATAATTTCCTTTTTCAAAAAGAATATAGCATCCTGATTTATTCTTACACTTTCCTCTTTTAAAGGTGTTACAGTACATTACAAATCACTGATACCCCTTAAATAGTCAGTACTGACACTGAAAGCAGATTTCCAGTAAGATTTTTTTTTACTTTTCCAGTACATGGTCATATATTGTCAAATGTAGCAGTGGAACATTTTAACATAGGGTACTTTCAAATATGTGACAGCATAGAAAATAATGTTTACATTATATTATGTGCAACTCCATGCAAACTTCAGTAGCATATTGCACCTAGAAAGAAGGGCATCCAAGGGAGTTTGTCTAACAGGTAGAAAAAACTTAGGATTTAGTTTTGCACTATTGCAACTGTAACCTATTTATTAAGACAGCCATTGAATTTCAGCAGCATTAAGGATATATTGAAGAATCTAGTATCTTTCTGAAGTATGACATCTTGGAATAAGACTACTATGAAATATTCTTATTTCATGGATATATCTGGTGCCCCATGCTAGAAGACTGTCTCACAGATGTTTGACCAGTGTAACAAATGCCAACCTGTCAGATGCTTGAAATCTCAGGTACCATCCCAAAATGAACCAGTAATATCTAAAGGTACTCTCCAATCAGAGGTCAGCACTTAATTTCTGTTGATTGAACATTTTAGTGGGCTCTATCATCCACAGTGTTGATAAATTATTATTCCTTTCGAAAATTATTCAGTTAGAAACTAAGTTTCTTATGTAGCATGAGATTTGGGAATACATTTTAAACTAGCTATAGAAGCCATAAATTCAGATGAGAAGGAGCTGAAAAAAACTGCATTACTGTGGCTGACTTATTACTTAAAATGAAACTTCTTGAAACTATCATTTTTATATTTGACTCATTTTAAAAGAACTGATCCCTACTTTTTGTTCCAACCTGGTGAATATTAATATTACTTTAGTTACTTTACTTTAGTAAAGCAATACTTTACTTGTATTAGATCCTCTAGACTTCATTTTCCCCATATTATTTATTAAGAACATGTACTGTATTTGTTGTTCTTATACAGTTTATCAAACTGTAGTTTATGAAGTAAAATTTCTTTGATCATCTTACTGAACATCAAAACTCTTGAAAAACAATGAACAGACACACACGCACACACACACACGAATTATGCAGTAACCAATACTTTTAAATACTATATAATCTCCAGGCAAATTCTCCATGAATGACTTCTGCCTATGATGGGGCCATGGTAGTGCAGATTAACTCACTGTTCATTGCCAGGAATTCAATTCTGACTGGCTCAAGGTTGACCCAGCCTTCCATCCTTCTGAGGTTTGTAAAATGAGGAGGCAGATTGTTGGGGGCAATACCTGACTCTGTAAACCTCTTAGAGCAGGTTGTAAAGCACTATGAAGCGATATATAAGTCTAAGTGCTATTGCTATGTTCTGATTTTCTTTTTGTGGCACCATTTTCTTGTTCAATATTGTTGTTTGTCTTCGAACTTTCTGATGGTTCTTCTTGCTTGAGTACTTTTCTAAATTCTATGGATTGCATTTGGCTGTTTGCTTTATTGGTGCAGAATAATATAATTTTAAAATATTACAGTAAATGAAGTGTGTTGCTAAGTACCCAACTTTCTGAAGGTGAAGAGGAATATGGCTGTGAAAATACATTAATCATATTCCATGTGGTACTTTAGGTGCTGGTGCCATCATTTAATGCATTTGCTTTTCAAAACAAAAGAAAGGTAGAAATTTCAGAATAGAGAGTAAGTGCTCATTCAGTTGCGTCTAAAAAGTAAATGGCTCCCAATGATAGAAAAACATGTTTTATCTGTACTTTGCTGAATGAACTAAAGGATCTAGGGAGAGATACCATCTTGACTATATAAATTATAATTTTAAATGGATTGTTACCTGAACATAGTGGGAAAAAATGTGCTGACAAGAACAAAGAAAAACTTTTTCTGAACTTTAGTCTTTTATTACAAAACTATTAAGTCACTTGATTTATACCAGTAAAATATGAATACCGCCATTTTAGTATCTTCATTTGAATAAATCTGTCCTCTGGATTTTTTTCCTTTTAAGATTCCAAGCAGGAAATGAAGAAGATGGAGTTTATTTCCAACATTAGGAGCATTTAATTGTCACCCAATTAAAATTAAATGTCCAAGTAGAGAAATAACCTGTTCTTAATTAATCAATATAATAATGATAGTTTAATTTGTGCTTGGTCACCTGATAACAAGCATGTATAATGTAGCCTGATGCAAGTGTAAAAGACATTTTCCTCACTTCTAAGAAAAGGTTACACTACTACTGAGGGTTAGGAATAAAGGTTTCTGATTCAAATTTTACGACTTGGAAAATAGCACGGGCCCTATTCAATATAAATACTAGGTATAGTAACTCCTTATGCTATCATTTCATGAAGAAAAGTTATTCTATAATTCACAGTTGAACTGAGAAATTGCCACTTGAGAATCCAAAATTCTTAGATAACATAAGAAACACACATTTAACACATAGCTGGCAATCTCTATTAAAAAGGCTCCAAATGTTGTTTAGATGTAAGGATCAATATGAATCTCTATTTTATTAATGGAGAACATTTAAGCACAATTAGCAGAATGAATTATTTTAATGAATGTGGCCAGATGCCACTGGGATTTTCAAAATGAATTGTTGACTATAGAATGAGATTTCTCATTTACACCCAAGAAGAAATGGATTGGTTTTTTTTTTCTTTAGGACATGACATAAATTCCCAAAATCAGACTTACAAAAGGTCAAGCCAAAACTAATGCCAAATGAAATGATGGAGAGTAGTTTTCAATATCACTATTATTTATAATTTAAAAATAATGACATCTGTCTGTTTCTTAGGGAAATATCATTTAATATTTTTCCATATGCTGGGACCTTGCTGAAATGGCGCAGTTAATTTATCTGGATTTTAGAAGGGAAAAAAGAATTAAGTATCTCTCTCTGTGTTAGTTATGGTTGAAAGCTGTAATATATTTCAACTGTTTCTACTGAAACATCTAAAAGCTATTAAGTAAGGATAAAGGTTTCCCCTGTCCAGTTGTGTCCAATTCTAGGAGGCAGTGCTCATCTCCCTTTCTTAACTGAGAGAGGCAATATTCGCCAAAGACATTTCTATGGCCAGTATGATTATACGCCAAGGTACATGTAACACTGTTACCTTCCCACTGAAGTGGTACCTATTTATCCACTCACATGTGCATGCTTTCCAACTGCTAGATGGGCAGGAGCTGGGCCAAGTAATGAGAGTTCACCCCGTCGCATGGTGGTCTGGTCTGAAGATAGAGCTGTCAGCTTTCCAGCTGACAAGCTCAGCATCCTTAACTGCTGAGTGATCACGCCTCCCTAAAGATATTAATTCTAAAGATATTAATATCCCTAAAGATATTAATTCTAAACAAATGTGTCACACAATGAATAATCTTATTGTTTTGATTTTGCATATACAATCTATTCCCAAGTTACTGAAGACATTGAGAATGCATGAATATATTCACATCGATGGAGAAACTGAATAGAAACTCAACTATATTAATGGGGATCCTATTCTATTGTAATAATATTTTGCCTCTACAGGTAATACCTAGTTTATATCTTCCCTTTTCCATGAGTTACTTTGATTAGCTTCTCAGAATGGCTCTTGCATTCAGTAGTGTGAGGCAGTGGTCTCAACCAGTGAACAATGAATTACAGGAAGTACTTGCAAGTTGTTAGAGTTCATGGTTGCATGTAGCATGGAGCCTGCTCTACATCTGTTATTAGAGGCAGACATGAAACATAAAACATAGAATAACAAGATTGGAAGGCAGCTTGGAAGTCTTCTACTCCAACCCGTTGCGAAACAAGCAAAAGACTCTATACCATTCTGGACAAATGGTTGTCCAATCTCTTTTTGAAACCTCCAAAACATCTAGAAGCAAGCTGTTCCACTGATTAATTGTTCTTGCTGTCAGAAAATTTCTTGTTAGTTCTAGGTTATATCTCTTTTTAATGATATTCCATCCATTATTTCTTGTCCTGGTCTCAAGTGCTTTGGAGAACAGGTTGATCCCCTCTTCTCTCTGACAGTCTCTCAAGTATTGGTAGGCTGCTATCATGTCACCCCTAGTTCTTCTTTTTATTAGACTAGACTTACATAGATCCCGCAACAGTGGTGGGTTTCTACTGGTTTGCCCTGGTTCGGGCACATGCGCGAAGCAAACCGCATTGTTACACCAGTTGAAACCCACCACTGTCCCGCAACATACATTGTATGGTTTAATATACAGAACCCTTATCATCTTTGTTACTTTTGTCAGTACTCTTTCTAGACTCTCAGCATCTTGCTTCTTGTAGAAATTTTGGAGTGCAGCTCTCACAATTCTTTGTTATTGGTTATGGAGACTAATAGAGTACAAATATTCTGCAAGTCATCAAATTTTCTAATTCTAAGTTGTAATGTACAAGAACATATAAGGGTCACCATCCAGTCTGGTTATCCTTTTAATGCTTGACTATATTTTTATTATATACACAACAATTCTGAAATATCATTTGCCAGTTCTTTTCCTGGTGTTGACTTTCATTCACATCAAATCCTTCCTGAAAACCTTGTATATTAATGTATTGTAATGTGGAGATCCAAGCAGTGTGAGTTTTTGTAACTGACAGATGGACATATTGTCAATCTGCAGATTTTCTAAGACATCTAAGATTTTCTGGTATGGTAACTACTGGGACTCCCACTGCCAGTTTAAGCCATAGTCTTTTAATTTTGATGTTCAGGTCTTGATACTTTGTAATCTTCTTCAACTCTTTGTCTTCTATTCTACTATCCCCTGGTATTGCCACGTCAATTATGCGTGTATGTTATGTATGTTATGCACCAAATATCATAATGGCTTAATCTGCTCATTTTCGACTACTTTTTCAACTCTATGTTCCCAACAATTTTTCATTACTGGCACATGATACATTTTACAGCTGTTCCAGTGAATCATTTTGACAATTGTGTTATGTCATTTTTTCTAATCAGTTTCTGGGATCTTTATGCACGAGCTGAGTATATTGTCTACTGTTTCTTCTGCCTCGTTGCAAAATCTGCACTTTGAATCATTTCATGATTTTCAATTATGGCCTTGATTGCATAAGTTCAAATAGCTTGCTCTTGAGCAGCCAAAAACCTTCAGGGTTTCCCTCCACTCCCAACTTATCCATTTTTTAAATGTTCCTGCTGCAAGCCATTGCCAGGTTTTATCTTTATCCACTTCTGGGGAGAAATTGACCATGTAATGCTTTTCCTTGCCAGAATTTTCTTCTTGTTATTCTGAGAATGTTATCTGGGATGAGTTTGACTCTGTGACCCCTGAGGACGTGGACAGGATTCTGGGTAGACTGAATGCGACCACATGTTTGTTGGACCCGTGCCCCTCCTGGTTAGTGCTGGCTTCCCGGGAGGTGACGCGAGGCTGGCTCCAGGGGATTATAAATGCTTCATTGAGTGAGGGTGTCTTTCCCGCCGCCTTGAAAGAGGCGGTGGTGAGACCTCCCCTCAAGAAGCCTTCCCTGGACCCGGCAATATTGGCTAATTATCGTCCAATCTCCAACCTTCGCTTTGTGGCGAAGGTTGTTGAGAGTGTGGTGGCACGACAGTTTCCCCGGTACCTGGATGAAACGACGTATCTAGATCCGTTCCAGTCAGGCTTCAGGCCTGGGTACAGCACGGAAACGGCATTGGTCGCGTTGGTGGATGATCTCTGGAGGGCTCGGGACAGAGGTTGTTCCTCTATCCTGGTCCTATTAGATCTCTCAGCGGCTTTTGATACCATCGACCATGGTATCATGCTGCACCGGTTGGAAGGGTTGGGGATGGGAGGCACCGTATTACGGTGGTTCTCCTCCTTTCTCTCTGACCGGTTGCAGTCTGTGTTGACAGGGGGGCAGAGGTCGACCCCGAGGCCCCTTATATGTGGGGTGCCACAAGGATCGGTCCTCTCGCCCCTTTTGTTCAACATTTATGTGAAGCCGTTGGGTGAGATCATCCGTGGTTTCGGGGTGGAGTACCATCAGTACGCTGACGACACCCAGCTGTACATCTCCACCCCAGACCACCCCAACGATGCCCTTGAAGTAATGTCCCGGTGCCTGGAGGCCGTACGGATCTGGATGGGGAGAAACAGGCTCAGACTCAACCCATCCAAGACCGAGTGGCTGTGGTTTCCGACGTCCCGATATAGTCAGCTGGTGCCATCACTGACTATTGGGGGCGAAGCATTGGTCCCCACGGAGAGGGCTCGCAACTTGGGTGTCCTCCTGGATTCACGGCTGTCTTTAGAAGAGCACTTGACGGCAGTGACCGGGAGGATTTTTCATCAGGTCCGCCTGATTCGCCAGTTGCGTCCCTTTCTGGATCGGGACTGGTTACGCACGGTCACTCATGCCCTCGTCACCTCCCGTCTGGACTATTGTAACGCTCTCTACATGGGGCTCCCCTTGAGGAGCACTCGGAGGTTTCAACTGGCGCAGAGTGCGGCCGCGCGGGTGGTGATGGGAGCGACGTGGCGCTCCCATGTAACGCCTCTCCTGCGCGAGCTGCACTGGCTCCCGGTGGTCTTCCGAGTGCGCTTCAAGGTTTTGGTCATCACCTTTAGAGCGCTCCATGGCTTAGGGCCTGGTTATTTACGGGACCGCCTGCTACCACCAATAGCCTCCCACCGACCAGTACGCTCCCATAGAGAGGGGCTCCTCCGGGTGCCGTCAGCCAAACAATGTCGACTGGCGGCCCCCAGGGGGAGAGCCTTCTCTGTGGGGGCACCTACTATCTGGAACGAGCTCCCCCCCGAGATACGGAGGATTCCGGATCTGCGTACCTTCCGTCGCACGCTTAAGACGTTCCTATTCCAGCAAGCCAGCCTGACCTAAACTTTTCCTCTTTTAAATGGGAATTTTAAATTTGGTTTTAAATTATTGGGGTTTTAAAACGGTTCAGCCAAATTTATTTAATTTGTTTTATCTCTATTTTAAATTTTGTATTTATATGTATGGCTGTTCACCACCCTGAGTCCTTCGGGAGTAGGGCGGTATACAAATTTAATAAAATGAAAAAAAATGAAATGAAAATTACATTATTTGACAATTCATGTTTTGTTTCCTATACATTCAGTAAATTCCAATTTTTAATTTTGCAACAGTACTTGTTTTTTGCTGTCTTTTACATAACAGTCAATACATGTTTTTCTTCTTTGATTTGAAATAACTTCTGCTTCCATTTATGCAGGACATGTATAAGCTAACAATATCGCTACTGAGATGTAATGCATAGTGAATTGTTATTAGCTTTTGGGGGGGCAGGATGGGGTTGGTCCAAACTGTCCAGTCCACCTTGTGCCCCATTAATAATTCCAATACTGCATCACATTATGAGTACAGCCCAGGCATTGAATCCAATGGTGGGTTGCTACCGGTTCTTCCCGGTTCTTGCAAATCAGTAGTGGAAATTTTGAGTAGTTCGGAGAACTGGTAAATACCATCTCTGCCTGCCCTGCCCCCAATCTATTTGCTGCCTCCCGAGTCCCAGCTGATCAGCTAGAAGGGAAAAAATCAGGGCTCACTTGACAAAGAAGAGGAGAAAAAAAAAACAAGCCACCTTAGCTTTAAATTGAGAAGCCAAGAAGCATCCCAACTGATCGGCTAAAACCGATCCACTCCTTGTAAACCGCTCGATGTTGGTAGATTGGCAATTGAGGCCAAGCTTTCTGAAAGGGGTTTCCGATGATCTCGGTGGTGGCAGAGTGGCAAAAAACTGTTTCAACTCTTGCCACGGGGCTTCAAAGGGCCGCCCTACAGCTGATCAGCAGTAAAAGGCAGAGTGGTAGTAGACCAGTGTACTCCAAAAGCAAATGGGTAGATCTGTGCGCTCCAAAAAGAAATAGGTAGACCAGAATACTCCAAAAACAAATGGGTAGACCAGTATGGCTCTGCAAGTAGTTAAAAGCCTGGTAGACCAGTACTTCTGCTAAATCCTAAAGAGTTGTTTGTCACATTACCATCAAACCAGGCCCACAAAATAAGCCACACCCACAGAACTGGTAGTAAAAAAATTTAGAACCCACCCCTGATTGAATCCTTTGATGATGTTTTCACTATACAATTTTGTCTTTAGCACTTTTCTCATTCTTTAGATTTATTCTTTACCTATCAGATTCTTAACTTGTCCATGCATAATACTGTATTATCCAAGTGTAAAATGCCCCAATACTTGTAGATTTCATTCTGATTACTCTAGCTGGTTAGGCCATTCAACATTTCAATGCCATTATTGTTTGTGATTTCCTCCCAATTTATTGCTACTGTAGGCCAAATTCCATTGTTATAGTTTTACAATATTTGTCAGCGACTGGATTTTGATTTATTATTAAGTGTTGGAAATCTGCAATTAGATTCACAGTCTACAAGTGGTAGAAACTTAATTCAAGTGCTAACCAGGAACCTAAGAATTTTTAAGGTAGTATCTTAGAATATGGACAGCTCTAAGCCCATGCTTTATTGTAAAGTTAGGGTGTTCAGGTCCAATTAGTCCAGTGTGGAGAGACAGAGTTACTTGTCCAAGGCTGGCCAGCCTGCTGTTCTGACTAGTCCTTCTGTCTGCTCCTTGTCCAGCATTTTAATAACCACATGACTCCCTGTATGCATGTCTACACATATATACACATACACAACATTTAGAAAGAGGGTTGTCTTCTTTTTTCACATTGTTTATAATATTCTAGCAACATTCAAAACCTTCCATATGAGGATTTCATTTTAAATTACACCAGAATGTAACCACTATCACAGCTTGTGATAGTGCTTTTTTTTTTTTTTTTTGCTGTAAGGTGGTGAAGAGAAAGCAATAAGCTTCTTTCCATCTATTATTCAATTCTTCTCTTCTTAAGAGTCACTCAGAAAGCATATTCAAAACCACAATTCCTTAATGGCTAATGAATACCAATTTATTTTTTACTTCTGATTTTATTTCATCTTCAGATCTTAGTTTTTCAATAAAGCTATATATTTTTCACATCTCTGGCCAAAGCTCAGTACGGGATAGAAAGATGTTTAAATAAAAATAAAATAAAATGAGTGGTACAATATTTGCATACTTTATTTAAGATAATGCAGTGGTTCTAAACCTTTTCTTCACCACAGACCCCCTAAAAATTCTTTTTGTGAGTGACCATGGCCACAGACCACCAAGACTTAACTCAAGATTTAAATCATAACATTTCTTCAAGCCTTTGCAGAACCCTTGTGATGACATCGCAGCTTCCCAGCGATCCACGGACCACAGGTTGAGAACTACTAGATAATGTAAAATTGTAAAATTAAAACTTCAGAAATCAATCGTTTCATGACAATTCAGCAATAAATACAAACATCAGATTTCATCTAGAGGACACAGGCAATGGAATATTCTGGAACAAGGAATGTAGAGCTATATAAGTCAAATGCAGCACCTTGAACAGAACAGAACAGACACCTATTGATAACTAATGAAGCAAACCATAGGAGAGTGGAAAAAGGGAGACTGCAGACAAAATGTATGTTGCAGTGCAAATAGTATCTTTTATATAGCGCATTCAGAAATTCAGACTCCCTTCACTTTTGTCAATTTTAAAATTTCTGCTGCACTGAAGAGCCTAAGAGCCTTCAGTGCCTAAGAGCACAGTGGCCTCCATAATTCTCAAATAGAAGAAGTTTAGCACAACCAAGACTCTTCTGAGACCTGGTCACCTGGTCAAACTGAGCAATCGGGGAGAAAGGGCTTTAGTAAAAGAGGTGACCAAGAACCCGATGGTCATTCTGACTGAGCTCCAGAGATCCTGTGTGGAGATGGGACAGAGTTCCAGAAGGATAACCATCACTGCAGCCCTCCAGTGATCTGGCTTTATGGCAGAGTAGCTAGACAGAAGCCTCTCCTCAGTGCAAAACACAAAAACTAACAAACAACTAACATCAGATTCATTCATTCATTCCACATTTTCAGGTCGCGATGGAAAGAGCGGAGGTCGGGGGCCACCCGGAGCTCCAGGGGCAGTTGATTCCAAAGGGTAGGTGCGCCCACAGAGAAAGCTCTCTCCCCCTGGGGGTCGCCAGCCGACACTGTCTGGCCGAAGGCACCCTGCCTAATTATTGTTATAGCTTTAGGTTTTGATATGAGCATATATAACTGATTGTATTTTAGAGTAGTTTATTTTATTTGTATATTAATTACACTTATATACTCATTATATAAACAGTCATTCATTTCAATTCCCATGAGTAGTTCAAGGGAAATCAAAATTGTGAAAAATTATAAAGAGCTAACTGCATTGCTTATCAAGATTATTTTCCTGATTTTTTTCAATAGTTCCCATACAACTTGATAAGGAAACATTACGATTATATTTCTGATCCCAGAATTGTTTTTAAAATTACAAATTTATGATTGATTAGAGTTTTCATGCTTAAATGCCTGAACTGTAATCTGCATCAATTAACTTTTAATTATTTGTTGTTTGTGCTTACTATGTACTACCGTCCTGCCTTAAGACTAAAGTCTCCCTGACTTTCCACATATCAACAAATTACCCCAGAAAGAAATCATAAAGGAATCCCACATGTAAATCTTCTTCAGATAAAGTAACAGGAAAATGTGGAATATACAGGAATCTATATACTACTAAAATTCTCATGTCTATAATATTTAACTGGGCAAAACAATGCATAAGAGGGCAAAACTTTATCAACAAAGCTACCCCAAATGGGCTAATCTTCAGACTGCCTGGAAAGAAATTTGGGGATGTTAAGGCTCCATCAATGGTTGCTAGGTTTTTACTGTTTCAGCACTTCTGGGCTACTGCTGTGGTCATGTGATCCTCATTTTCAATGTTCTTTGATAGTTTATATAGTCCCTCATTCCTTCTCCCACCTAGCAGCATCCACTTATCTCCTTGAGGGAAGGGGAGGGAAGGGAAGGAACCCATGTTCAGTTAAAATTAACTACAGCACCAAGCTGTCTGCTAATCTTATTCCAAGATAATTTATCTTAGAAAGAAATCTTCCTTTAAGTTTTTAGAAGAAACTCTAAAACATCCTGAGATTTGTGTAGAAAAATAAGCCTCATTTACTTCCAGAAAGTAGGACAGATTTCTACACAATGAAGTTTAATAAATATATAGACAAATCAAAATGAACATACAACATATGCTCTGAAGCTGTTTTACAAATCCAATTGACTGATGTGGGTTTTAAATCACCCACAAGAGGAAGGTAATAAATGGATAGCAATTCACAGTGGTTTGAAAAGTCAAATAATTAGATTAAAATAAACATGAAGAAATACTCATGTAATGACAGCTCTACATTATATCATAATAGGTTTTACCGGCCAAGTGGTCTCATGACTTGAAAGCTTTTTCTAAAATCTAATTTAAAAATGTCCTTCCCTTCAGTAAATCAGAACTTTTGCTGATCGCAGATGTTCATCAATTGATTCTGTAATAACATTTTCCATTTGTAATAACATTTTCCATTTTTGCTAGACCATCACATTATTGACTCATGTTTAGCTTGTCATCCATTCTAATTCCCTGTTCTCTGCAACAATCCTATAGTCTAGCAGATTAATTATCCTGAAAGTATTTTTTAGAAAATGGAGTTTTTCTAATTAATCTTAATGGAAGTTGCTTGCTTGAGGCGCAATATTAGCTCTTTAATATTAATTCAGAATGCCATTTTTGTCAATATATTTTGTTCAGAAATTTTAAATAAGTACCACAGAGTGCATTATTAACATTTTGGTTACATTCTCCTGGTATTTGCACACAATTCTTTATCAGGCTTTTTTTCCCTATAAGAAATAAGAATTAACGCACACTGATACAATCACATAACATAAACAACTCATTTAATAATTTTCTCTTTGAAGAGTGAACTCGACCCCTGGGATTTAAATGCTTATTTTCCCTTAGAAATGATTGATTTGCTCTTGAGTTTATGAGAAATCCAGAGGCTCTGGGGGCTATTCTGTTGACAGTTAATGTGGCTATGGGTGGATTAAAATAAAGTATGATTGTATTTTTTTCTATAAACTCCGAGAAGCAGTCATACTGATTGTTTTTATTCCCAGTAAAACTCTGATAGAATTAAATGCCTAACTTAAAAGTGGATGATTATTAAGTATAATTCCATGTGAAACTTAGTAGTGATTGACATAGTTTATGGTTTGATAAGATTAACAAAATCTCCAGAGATAATCACTCATAATGAATCATTTATTATGTATATCTCTTAATTCTAACTGGGTTAAGGATGACTGAGCATGAAAGCCAGGGCAGAGCTTTCAACATCCCATAAATACTTCTAGTAGATATTTATACGTGTCCCAATGAATTAACATAAAGGGGAAAATGGAAAGAAATCAAGGGCATATTGTTCCTAAATTAGCTATTTGCTGAAAGAATTTTCCAGTTGCATATCAGATATGCAGAGAAAGTTGCTTTTGAAAGAAGTGGGGAGGGAAATGGGGGGACATTATTGTCAATGGGCAGAATTCCCAGTGAAAGATGGAACCGGAGGAGCATCTGACTATCCCTAAAGGCTTTTTCTTTTCTTAAAATTTTCATGATTCTCCTAAGCAAATATTTGTAACTTCATTTACACTCACCTGATTAGACGTTCTTTCTTTATGTTGTATATACGAGTCTTTATTTATCCATATAAATACTAGTAGTGATGGTATTGAGAAAAAAAACAGGCTTTCTAATCATTGACTCAATCTTCCCCAAAATGTGCTTACAGAACTCAAATACAGGATGCTTCTTGTGAAAGACCTGTAAAGTTTACCACAAACATGGGGGAAGTTCTTCGTTGCACCAAAATCTCCTTGAGAAAACTTTGTTCTTTCCCCAAATATATCATCCCACCAATTTTCTTGACCATATCATCTATTCTGTCAGGCTGATTCCTCCAACCAACTTCCTTCCAGAAAAAGAAAAACACTGTCAGATTTTTTGTTTCTCTTCCTGAAAGGCTTAACATTGCTAGCATCAGTAAAGATTCTTTTAAATTTCATCATGGATATGGAACAGAATTGAGTTATCTGCTATCTTCAAAATAGAATGTAGACTCTTCCGGAAACTTAACTTTCAAGTCCAGTTTCATTAATATTTTCCTACATTTCTGGCATCCTGTTTGATCTAACATGTATTTATTTAATATGCTGTTCTATTTTTTTCTCTATTTCATACTGTGCAGCCTTCAGAACTGGAACTGTCACTTTTTGTATGCTTCTACTGCCACAGTTATTGTGACAATAAATAGTTTCTTGACTATCATTATTCTTCTTAGGAAGGAGCCATCTCAGTTCTGAAAAACTCGACACAATCAAAATACAAATTCAATCTTTTATCTATGAATGCAATATTTTGCATCAATCCTTTGTGTGACATCTTTTTTCCACAAAGCTGGCAAGCACACAATGAATGAATGCTTCTAACTGGCAGGCATTATATACAACATGTAAGATTGCACAGTCCTTGCTTTGACAAAACACTTCATTCTTGTTGTAGATTCTCTGGAGGCTTGCAAAAATTGTCCTTGGTGCTAGAAAGTAAAAGTACCACATTATGAAGCACAGTTTTACTCCACTTTGGCTGGCTAGCATAGCTTTGGAAGTGACCTTGCAACTTGGCAGCTTTTCTGTTAATATCTTGATCCGATGCAAAAAATATACTTTCCCAAGCCCTTGAAATTTTTTCATCCAGGTTTAGCATAGATTCCTTAGTTCAAATAATATTTTAAGTCAATTTATCATAAGCGTTCATATAGTTCATCATTTTGTCATTAAAGGTTCATTTTGTCATTAAAAGTTCATTTTGTCATTAAAGTTCCCCTCGCACATACGTGCTAGTCGTTCCTGATTCTAGGGGGCAATGCTCATCTCTGTTTCAAAGCTGAAGAGACAGCGCTGTCCGAAGATGTCTCCGTGGTCATGTGGCTGGCATGACTAAACCCCAAAGGCGCACAGAACGCTATTACCTTCCCACCAAAGGTGGTCCCTATTTTTCTACTTGCATTTTTTATGTGCCTTCGAACTGCTAGGTTGGCAGAAGCTGGGACAAGTAACGGGAGCTAAGTCCGTTACACGGCACTAGAGATTTGAATCGCTGAACTGCCAACCTTTCGATTGACAAGCTCAGCGTCTTAGCCTCTGAGCCACCACTTCTTTAAAAGCATCATTAGCACCCTTTTAACTGTTGAGTCCTTGGTGTGAAATGTGCTATATACAGTAGTTTGCCTGCCCAACTTGGTGAGGGTATGGTTTCTATGTGTCTATTAATAATTGATTTGTCTGAATGTCAAGTTGGTTCCAACAGAAGTGAATATATGTAGCTCAAGATTAAACTGTGGAATCCTTGGTGCTCTCTGAGCTTGCCGTTGTTTCATTACCTGACTGGGTACCTTCCTCAGTGGCAGCGATGAATGTAATTCATCAGGTAATGAATTTATTTTAGGCAGGGATAAAGGGCTATTCATGCACAAAACATGCTAATCCATATCTTGATGTTTTATTTGTGCTCTGTTTGTGATGAATTGGCCTTCCCTTTCTTTCATGTTCTTGTACTAGGACTGAAGAGTTCCTTTGCACTAGAGCGCAAATGGGGGAAAGATTACAATGTGGAAAGGGGAAGCTTCTGGTACACCTGCTAGCAGCTGCAAAGGATTTTTTCACAGTTAGAAGTTATCTGTCAAATCTCATACACAGTTTATGTCCCTCTTCAATCTTGGTTCCTTTGCATCCTTTATTTCATTTGAAAAGGTTTAAATACTTTTCCCACACCAAACACTAACTGCTTGTATTATCTGCTTGTACAGAGGCAAACAGAGATAACATCGATGAAGATATGCAAGAACTGTTAATAGATTAAAAAAGACAGTAGATGTTATCTCAATCCATGGAAGAGAGGGAACGTGAGAAAAAATTTCAGAATAACCTTGGCTTGACTGTTTGAAATCCCAGAAGCTTTTGATATTCAATTATTATACCCTACAGTTATAATACAATTATTATACCATTCTTGCCACCAAGAATGCCTATTTATTTATCTGCCTGCTTGTTTAAACTCCAGAATTATTTACTCGTTGTTGGTGTTGATGATGATGATCTTGGGCTATTATATATTTATTTATTGAATTTGTACAGCTGCCTATCTTATTTTTATGTGATTCTGAGCCATTCACACAATTAAAACAAAAATTAAACAAGATAATTTATCCATTAAAACAGTTAAAATAATTTTAAAAACTATAATAACAAAAAGACAAGGAAGAATCCAATTAAATGTATACCAGTGCCATCCTTTTATCCTCAAGTCCAATACCAAAATCAAGTTTTGAGGGCCTTCAAGAAGGCCCACAGGGTTGTGACCAACCTCATCTTGGGGGGAACAATGTTCCTAAGGTCAGATGTTACAGCAGGAAGAGTCTCCTCCTGGACCGTGCTAAAGTTTCTTGATTGATGGGAACTGCAATATGCCCCTCCTGCTCTAGAGGTAATTAGGGCAAGGCTTAAATAACCTGGTCCTGTGCCAAACAGGGCTTTAAAGATCATCACCAGCATCAGATGTTGAGACTCTAGAAAGAGTGCAGAGAAAAGCAACAAAGATGATTAGGGAACTGGAGGCTAAGAACGAATGAAGAATGGTTGGAGGAACTGGGCCTGTCTATCTTAATGAAAAGAAGGACTAGGGGAGACATGATAGCAGTGTTCCAATATCTCAGGGGTTGCCACAAAGAAGAGGGAGTCCAACTATTCTCCAAAGTACCTGAGGGTAGAACAAGAAGCAATGGGTGGAAACTAATCAAGGCAAGAAGCAACTTAGAACTAAGGAGAAATTTCCTGACAGTTAGAACAATTAATAAGTGGAACAACTTGCCTGCTGAAATTGTGAATGTTCCAACACTGGAAATTTTTAAGAAGATGTTGGATAACCATTTGTCTGAAGTGGTGTAGGGTTTCCTGCCTGGGCAGGGGGTTGGGCTAGAAGACCTCCAATGTCTCTTCCAACTCTGTTATTCTATTCTATCTTCAATTGGACCTACTGGCAAATTGGTAGCCAGTGCAGTTTGTAGAGCAAAGGTGTAACATGTGCCGTTCTTGGGTCACACTTAACTGTTTGTGCTGCTGCATTTTGGACCAGTTGAAGCTTTTAATAGCAGCTATTTGTACAGTGACAAGGGTATAAATGTAGAGACTTCCGATGCAGGAAAATGTGTAATTGGCATACAACAGAAAGTTGTGCAAAGGTCCTCATGGCCATGGCTACCATCTGCATTTCAAGAAGGAATCTGACTCGAAAAGGATTTCAGATTTTGCATCAGTCTGTTGCAAGCATCCAAAAGCAAAATGGTAAATCTCCAGATACCTACCCTATGATAATGGATGGTGTAACTCAGTGGTTTCATGTAGATGTTAAATAGGAGCGAAGAAAGCATCAAACCCTGAATAAACTCACTTAATTGGGTGTAAGAAGTATATTCTCACTCCCAATCAATACTGATTGGAATTGGAATTGGAGGAAGAAAGCAAACCAGCATAGTACCATGCTGCACCATCCCAACTACTGAGGCCAATCCAAATGAATACAAAAGTTCATGGCATCAAAGGGTATTGAGAAGGTGAGAAGAGCAAGGATGGATTCACTACCCATATCCCACTTTCACCAGAGATAATCAAAAAGCACCATTAATGCCATTTCTGTCTGATATCAGGGCTCTAATCCTGACTGGAAAGAGTCCAGATAATCTGTTTTATCTGGGCTCTTCTGGAATTGTTTTGGAATAATTTCTCTACAACCTTCCCTAAAAAGGAGAGGTTGGATACTGGATGAAAATTGTCAAGTATGGTGGGATTTAGGGCTTATTGAAGAGGAGGCAAACCAATGCCTCTTTAAGAGATTGAGACAGAGCCCCCTCTTTCAAGGATGAATTCACCATTGCCAAACCCAACCAAATATCACTTCCCAGTTAACAGTCATAAGGACCTTGTCCATTTCCTCAGGATCAATCCATTTCCAGGTAAGACTGCAGCCCAGGCAATTCTCCACCAGTCGGGCACGGCAGTCAGGATGGGTAGAGACCTGGTAGAGTTGCTATTGGACTGGGTTAGCTGAAAAGATCGGAAGTCCCTCCTCCTGCCTGTGATTGACAGTTTTTCGACTCGGTCGAGTCAGGACCGGTCGTGTTTAGGGAGACTTCTGTCAGACAGACTTTAAAAAAAAAAAAGAAGAAGAAGAAAAAGAGTCAGCGAAAGGCAGTAAAGCGAGTTACTCTCCTCTCAGCGTTGCAGCTGCCTAGCTCCGCTGATTCTCTCGCTGAGTGGATATCGCCGGCTGGCTATCCACCTAGCCACGCGCACGAGTTCGCTCCGTCGCGTCGGCCCTTTCTGCCTTGCAGCCGAGAGGAGCGCTAATTGTCGGCATCGAGCGCCCGGCTGCTGATTTCTTAGCGCGACGTGTTTCCGCGCTATTCCAGTGCCTTGCCGGCTGGCTCGCACTTGGATTTGCATTCCGCCCACACCGGGAGCCTCTGGAGAGCGGGGCAAGGCTCTCTCGGATTGCGACGGCGGCAGGAGCTTCTGGCGACCAAAGCGAAGCTCGTTTGAATAGCGCTTGGCTCATTTGGCGCGTGGGCGACCCCAGCGTTATTTTAAAGTGCTACGACCGGCTGGCTAGCACTTTAATGTACTGCCCCTGAATTTGAACTCCGAGTGCAGCGCAGTGAGTACCGGCCTTGGTGACTGTTAGGGCCTAGTGAGCTGGGAGTGAACCACCATTTTGGAACCTATTGGGCGAGGTGTGAGCCGCCATTTTGTGTCACCACTGTGAGTCAGCTATCTTGCCCAGCGGCCATTTTCTACAGCCGGATAATATGGCTGATAACATTTCTTCCAGCAAAGGGAAGAAAGGAAAACGCCCTCACCATCAGGGTAATCAGGGAGGTGAACCTTCTTCTAGCTCTCAGTCAAAAAGATCTAAGACTGCTGTTTCCCAAGCACCATCTATGTCCAGAGATGAACAAAGGAGACACAAGGCCATGGAAAAAGCATACAGTAAAGCAGCCTCTTCCTCTAAAGGGCTCCCTGAGCATTCCTCAAATCCTGGGCCTATTCCTGCTTCTTCCAGGGATGAGGCCTTACCCGAACCCATTCCAATACCTCCTCTCTCTCCAGATATTTCTGTTACGGAGGATTCCTGGGTACCTGACATAGCCACAGTTTTTCCTGCTGAGGTTCCTGTGGTCGCCCCTTCTCAAGGATCTCATGACCCAAAGTCTGGCCCCAAGGATTCTGGAGATCCTGAGCTACCAGTTTCTCAATCTCAGAAGCTGGATGTAACCCCCGCCTTAGCTCAATTAATTGCTGAATCTATAAGACAAGGTATTGCCCAGGGGTTACAGGAGAGATCCTCCTCTAAAGTTTCTGAATATTTGAGTCGCCAGGCCCCTTCAGTTTCTTCTCAGCCTTTGCAGGTCTCTACACGGGATCTGGCTGGGACAGGTTCTCCTTCCAGACACAGCCAGGGATCCCTGTCGGGGGAGGAAGAACAAGCCGTCATTGACAATGACTTGTCTGATGATGAGGGTTTAGAGCCGGATCAGCCCGCCTTTGTTGGTTTGTTCCGTCCACAAATGTTCCGATCTCTGCTGCATAAGGCTCAGATCACCACAGGTCTTGGCCTTCCAGCGGCCTCAGACCAACCTCAACCTGGGACCTCAACATCTTCTTCTTCCTTATTTGACGTGCCTACTGTGCAAACTGAGATAGTTCCAGCCCCTAAATTATTTGCAGACGTCTTGCAGAGGCAATGGAAGAATCCTAGCACAGGGCCAATCCCTAATAGCCTGGATAGGCGCTTATTTAATTTGGCGGCGGAGTATGCTTCACTTTTGCAGGTCCCCTCCGTGGATGCACCGGTGGCGGCCTTATCCTCTCCTTCACCTACCTCGGGCCCCGCTGAGGAATCCCTCCGTCCGGAAGAGAGGAAGGCGGAACGTACTCTCATCAAGGGCCACCAGGCGGCTGCCTGGTCCGTCCAAGCGGCTTCCTCGGCATCGTTTTTTAACCGAGCGTCGATCCTCTGGCTGAAGCAGTTGCAGGGACGGATACCTTCCTCTGAGGTGAGAACACACCAAGACATTAACAAGATACTGGCGGCAGTAGAATACTCTGCGGATGCCACCCTGTCTGCTGCCAGATTTTCTGCTAAGGCCATTGGTTCCTCCGTCACCTCTCGACGGCTACTTTGGCTGAAATATTGGCAAGCCGATGTTCGCAGTAAGTGGCGCCTGGCTTCATCCCCATATTCGTGTGACAAGCTTTTTGGGCCGGCTCTAGAGCCCCTCTTAATTGAGACCAGAGATCACCGGAAAATTTTACCTGCCATGTCGCGAAGGCCAGAGGGTCGTTCGTCGGGCTCCTTTCGTACGCAGTCCTTTCGAGGATCAGACTTCGGCTATTCCCAGCAGAGATCCCAGCGTTCCTTTCATCAACGTGGGAACTTCCACTACGATATTCAGGTCAGACAGGGTCCCAGATATCCCCCCAGGAGACCCCAGAGAGGCGGTAGGGGCCGTCCCTTTCGACGGTCTCGTTAGTAGCTCCTCACGCGAAGAGCTTGGGGGCCGTCTGGCCCTTTTCTCCCAGGCCTGGGAGGATACTGTTTCTGATGAATGGGTAAAGAGTACCATTAAATTCGGCCTTTCCCTTGAATTTTTGTCCAACCCTCCGAATAGATTTCTTCGTTGTCCAGTTTCCCTTGATAGTTCTAAAAGATCCCAGGTCTTGGCTGCCATCCGCCACTTGTTAGCGATAAAAGCAATTGAGCCAGTACCCTCTTCCGAGTTGGGTCAAGGCTTTTACTCTAGGCTATTTTTAGTTCAAAAGTCCTCTGGCGGCTGGCGCCCAATCCTTGATTTGAAATCCTTGAACCGGCACATAACTTACCGCCGGTTCAAGATGCACTCCTTGCAAACAATTTTACTTGGCATTCGGGAGGGTGATTTTTTATGTTCCGTGGATTTAACTGAAGCTTACCTCCACGTCCCTATCCTCCCCGACCACCGTAAGTTCCTTAGATTTTGTTATAACAATAACCATTACCAATATCGGGCCTTACCCTTTGGTTTATCCTTGGCCCCAAGAACCTTTACCAAAATAATGGCGGCCCTTATGGGTTATGTAGCCACGCTACCAATTAGAGTGTCCTTCTATCTTGATGATGTTTTGATCCTATCGAGATCATTGCAACAAGCTCAATCTGACCTAGCTAGGACCCTTCAGATTCTCCGGGATCATGGCTTCTCTGTTAATGTCACCAAGAGCCATTTAACTCCTTCTACCCGGATCCTTCACCTGGGGGCGGTGATTGATACCATATCGTCAGAGGTGTTTCTATCTCCTGACCGAATTAGCAACCTTAGAGGGTTAGTTAGCCGGGTTCAGAGCCAGAGGTCTTCTTCTGTTTTAGCCTTATCCCGTCTTCTTGGCAAGATGGTTTCCACCTTTGGGATAGTCCCTTGGGCCCGTTTACACACTAGGGACTTACAATGGCTCCTACTACCCTTCCAACGCTCACACAGGGATTCCGCGGCCACGAAACTGGTGCTTCCTCCTTCGGTGATTCGGTCTCTGTCCTGGTGGACATCAGACGCTGTACTGAAGGGGACCAAGTTCCGAGAACCGAACCGTCTTCAACTTACAACAGACGCCAGCTTGACCGGCTGGGGGGCCCATCTGGGTCCCCACCTGGCGCAGGGCCGATGGACAGCGCACGAACGGAAGATGAACATCAATGTGCTAGAACTGCGGGCCATCTTCCTGGCCCTAAAGGCCTTCAAGTCTCAGGTATTACAGCGGGATGTGTTAATTCTAACCGACAATGTAACGGCCAAGGCGCATGTGAACCGTCTCGGGGGCACCCGCTCCAGAGCCCTAATGTGGGAAGCACGGCGGCTAGGACTGTGGGCAGAGGACCACTTGACGTCAATGCAGGCTGCCCACATCTCCGGAGTTCTGAATCGCACGGCCGACTCCCTCAGTCGGGCCCCAGTCGACCACTCAGAATGGTCCATTTCTCCCCGACTGTTCCAGGAGGTGGTTCGCCGTTTCGGCCTTCCAATGGTGGACCTGTTCGCCAGTGCGACCAATCATCAGCTGCCTCGGTTTTTTGCCAGGTACCCCTGTCCCGGAGCAGAGGCGGTAGATGCCCTGAGAAGTCCTTGGCCAGTCAATCAACTTCTTTATGCCTTCCCTCCAGTCAACCTACTTCCCAGAGTGATACGGAAGTTACTTCAGGAACGGGCGGAACTGATACTCATTGCCCCGTCGTGGAACCGGCGTCCCTGGTTCGCGGATCTCAGGTCTCTATCGGTGATGCCTCCTTGGCGGATACCGACCGATCAGTTGGTCCTCGTGCAAGGGCAGCTGGAACATCCGGACCCTCACTGGTACCATCTCACCGTGTGGCGATTGAGCGGGACCTTATGAGTAGGCTCCCCCTTTCGGCCGGGGCTATTTCGACCATCCAGGCGGCCCGAAGAGCCTCGACCACCCGCATTTATGATGCGACCTGGCGAGCCTTTTCTCTGTGGTGTAGACGGCGGCATATCTCCCCTACATCGGCCTCGGTCCTCTTCGTCATCGAGTTTCTGCAGGACGGCTTTGTCTCCGGTCTTTCGCCTAATACACTCCGACGACAGGTGGCGGCCCTTTCCACTGTCTTACCTGGTGCCTCGTCGGAGCCTATGTCACGTGATCCGTTGATTCGCCAGTTTCTGCGAGGTGCTACCAACATCCGCCCTCCGGCGGTCCATCGCTACCCATCTTGGGATTTGCCCAAGGTTCTCCGAGCCCTTACCGCCCCTCCGTTCGAGCCCCTAAGGGATGTTTCTTTGAAACACTTATCTTTCAAGGTCGCCTTTTTAGTAGCAGTCACCTCCGCACGCAGGATTTCTGAAATGGCAGCTCTGTCCATCCGTAAGGAGCTCTGTATCTTCCACCAGGATCGGGTGGTACTGAGATTGGACCCTTCTTTCATCCCAAAAGTAAATTCTGTTTTCCACCGAGCACAAGAAGTGGTGCTCCCAAATTTCTGCCCTAACCCTCGACACCCTCTTGAAAAGCGATGGCATACCCTAGATGTCCGGCGAGCATTGAAGGTGTATGTTTCTCGCACGGCGACTTTCCGGCGGTCGGACTCCCTCTTCGTATCTTTTTTGCCAGCTTCTCTGGGATCAAAAATTTCCTCTACCACCTTGGGGCGTTGGATTCGAGCGTGCATCTTGGCGGCGTATGAGGCCTCGGATCTTCCGGTGCCACGCGGGATAACGGCTCATTCGACAAGGAGCGCGGCCACTTCAGCAGCATGGTCCACCAGAGCTTCCATCGAGGAGATTTGTCGGGCTGCAGCCTGGACATCGCCTTCCCCCTTTGTGCGCCACTATCGCCTGGACAAGTTTGCGTCGGCAGATGCTGCCTTCGGCCGGAGAGTTCTCCAGGGCGTCCATTCAGCCTCTTAACTGTGGGACCGGCCTCCTCCCTCCCGACTGGACACATGGCTTTGGTATGTCCCATCCTGACTGCCGTGCCCGACTGGTGGAGAATGGGCGTTGGTACTTACCTGATACGCCTCTTCTCTGACTGTCGGGCACGGCAGTCAGCCCCGCCCTGCGTGGGGAGGCCGGACCCGGCACAAGCTCCTCCGGGAGGGGGTTGGGGTCTTCTAATGTTGTTGGTTTCTCTCCCTAGACACGTCTTCCTGTATTACTCCCTCGTCTCAAAACTGTCAATCACAGGCAGGAGGAGGGACTTCCGATCTTTTCAGCTAACCCGGTCCAATAGCAACTCTACCAGGTCTCTACCCATCCTGACTGCCGTGCCCGACAGTCAGAGAAGAGGCGTATCAGGTAAGTACCAACGCCCACTCTCTGGGACCCGTATAAATGCCAGCATCCAATGGACAGATAATCTGAGAATTTTTATCCAATGGATACTCTGTAAACTCCTGGGCATAACCATGAACCTTAGGACCTCCTTTACCAAAAAGTGTTTAGGTCACCTTAAATAGGGTTGCTAGTTGACTATCTTCAGATACAAAAATGGCAGAGAAATATTAGCATTTGATGCCCTTATCTCCACAAAGTGTGCCTTAATGGCAGCTTTAACCTGTGTTCAGTTGAGTACATTTTTTGTTCTCACCAGTGATACTCCAGACATCTCTTAAAATGTTTAATATGCCTCCACTCTTCCATGAATCATGGAGAGTGATATGATCCACAAGTAGGAAGACATTGCATGGGTATGATCTGATTCTTGGCCTCAGCTGCCTTCCTGTTCCAGAACAGAGGTGGTATTCAGCAAGTTCTAACCAGTTCTGGAGAACCGGTAGTGGAAATTTTGAGTAGTTCAGAGAACTGGTAAATACCACCTCTGACTGGCCCCACCCCCATCTATTCTCTGCTTCCCAAGTCCCAGCTGATCGGGAGGAAATGGGGATATTGCAGTATCCTTCCCCTGGAGTCGGGAGGGAATGGGGATGTTACAGAATCCTTCCCCTGGAGTGGGGTAGGAATGGAGATTTTACAGTATCCTTCCCCTGCCATGCCTACCAAGCCATGCCCAGTGTTAGATCAGCGCAGGGAAGCAAGACGGGACCAGCTCTGCTCCAATTCAGCACTTTATTAAAGCACAAGAAAAAGACGAGCGGCTGGGCTGCCGGGGCTCTTTAAATATGCTCTGGCAGGCTCAGCCGCCCAATGACAGCTCTTTGAATTTCCCGCCGGAGGATTAGCCAATCCCCGGCAGATGCCCATATAAGGACATAACACTCCTCCCCCCTTAGTCCGAAAAATGTCCATCACAATTGATGTACGTGACGAAGTCACGCAAGTAGGCGGGACGCCTGCTTGCCCGAGATGACCTGCGCAGTTCAGTCTGAGCTTCGCCGCCGGCCTGTGCAGGCGAAGCTCCTGTCTCTCCCGGCTTCCCGGTAGGGGTGGCCGGGGCTCCGGCCGTCGAGTGTGCGGGATCCGTCCCAGCACCTCCGGCCGCAACATCTGGAAGTTCGTGCTGGAGTTGCCGTTCCTTCCCTCGCCCGGAGTCTCTGGAACCTCGCGGCTGGACATCGCTGCTGCCTGGTGGGTGCCGTCCGAAACCCGGTAAGTCCGTTGGTGTTTCTTTTGACTTCTGTGGCTCCCATCGCTGTCGCTGTCCGGTGTGGTCAACCTCGCCGGGGTGATGTTCGTCTCCACGGCTGGGTTGGTGCCAGTCGGCTTCGCAGGGTTGGTGCTGGCTGACCTCGCCGGGGTGGTGCTGTTCGACCTGGTCTGGGTGGTGCGTGCCTCCCCTGCCGGAGTGGTGCTGGCCGACCTTGCAGGGTTGGTGTTGGTCGACCTGGCCCGGATGCTGGTTGGGGTCTCCCTCGCCGGTCAGTCGCTGGCCGGCTCGGGTTGCGTGTTGTGCGCCTCCCTCGTTTGGTTGTCCCCGGTCTACTTGCCTGGAGTGGAGGTCTCCCTGGTAGGGTTGTCGTTGGTCGCCTTTGCTGGAGGGGTGCGGTTCTTCCTCCCTGGGTAGGTTCCGGTCTACCCCTTGGCTGTTGTGGCGGTCCCTCTCCCTGGGGTGACGGGTGCCCACCTCGCCGGGTTGGTGTTGCCATCCCTCATGCTGCAGGTCCCGGTCTACCGCTCTGGCTCGCCGATAGGTTAGTGCATGGTAATGTGCTTGGCCGGCCTCGTCGGGGTGTCGGTGGTCTGCTTCACCTGGGTGTGGTAGGCCCACCTCGTCGGGGTGTCGCAGGCCTACCTCGCCGGGGTGTTGTAGGCCTGCCTTGCCGGCGTGTTGCAGGCCTGCCTCGTCGGGGTGTCGCAGGCCTACCTCGTCGGGGTGTTGCAGGCCTACCTCATCGGGGTGTTGTAGGCCTACCTCGTCGGGGTGTTGTAGGCCTACCTCGTCAGGCTGGTTTCCTTCCGATCCCCTCCACCTTTTCTGGAGCTGGTCAATGTGATGTCTACAGACCTGCCCATCTTCCAGCTCAACTCGGTAGGACTTCGGGCCGGTTGTGCTCTCTATTCTCCCCTTTAGCCACTTCGGAGCGCCATTGAAGTTCAGCGCAAACACCGGGTCTCCTATGGCGAAGGCGCGGAGTGGCCAGCTGGCCGTTGCTGTCACTTCGGGGTTGTACTGGGGGTGCAGCCGGTCCAGGGGTGACCTCAGGCGTCTGCCCATCAGTAGCTCAGCTGGACTCTTCCTGGTGGTGGCATGCGGGGTGATGTGCTGTGTTAGGAGGAAGTTGTCGATCCTCTCTTGCCAGTCGCCCAGACCCATCTTGGTGAGCGTCTCCTTGGTTAGTCTCACCATGCGTTCCGCTTGACCATTTCCAGCTGGCCTGTAAAATGCGGTGAGGGCGTGGCGGATGCCCTGTCCCGCCAGGAACTCTTCCATGGCCTTGGACGTTAGTTGTGGGCCATTGTCTGAGACTAGGACATCTGGCAGCCCGTGTGTTGCGAATAGGTGCCTGAGTGCCCTGATGGTGGCTTCGGAAGTGGTAGATGCCATGGGGATGACCTCTAGCCACTTGGAGAAGGCGTCCACGACAATTAAGAGGTAGTGCCCCTGCATCGGACCCGCGAAGTCAATGTGGATCCGTGCCCATGGGCTGCTGGGCGTCTCCCACTCTGACACTGGGGTTTGGGCAGGGGCAGGACGTACCTCTTGGCACGGGTCACATCTGGCGACCCACTCTTCAATGTCCTTGTCCAGGGATGGCCACCAGACGTAACTCCGTGCCAGTCCTTTCATTCTTACGATGCCAGGGTGTCCGTTGTGGAGCGTTTCGAGCGTCTTCTTCTGTAAGGCACTGGGAATCAGCACCCGGTCTCCCCATAGGATACAGCCTTTCATGGTGGACAGCTCCTGCTGCTTCCGTGCGAAAGGGCTGAACTTTTCTGCCAGTTTCTCTGCTGGCCAGCCTCGCAGGACCCAGGATCTCACTTGCCTGAGTATGGGGTCCCTCTGGGTATGGGTGGCCACATCTGCTGACGTCACTGGGCAATCTCTGTCCGATGTGGAGGAGGCTTATGGTGGGTGCGGGGTCTTCTACTGGCTCCTTGGATGGGCACCTGCTCAGGGCATCTGCATTCCCAATGGTTTTGCTGGGCTTGTGAATGAGTCTGTACGAGTACCCGGCAAGGAAGATGGCCCAGCGTGTCATCCTGGGCGACATGTAACCGGGTGTGGGCTTGTCACCCGCTAACAGTCCCAATAGTGGCTTATAGTCTGTGATGACCGTGAAGTTCCAGCCATATAGGTACTCATGGAAGCACTTGACTCCAGCCACAATGGCCAAAGCTTCTTTGTCCAGCTGGCTGTAATTCCTTTCGGTGCTGGACATCGTTTTAGAGAAGTAGGCGATGGGTGCCTCTGATCCATTGGGGAGCTGGTGGCTGAGGACTGCGCCAATCCCGTATGGTGAAGCGTCGCAGGTCAGCAGCAGGGGAAGCGTCTCATGGTACTGGATCAGCACGCTGTCGGATGATAGGAGCCCCTTGATGGTCTTGAAGGCGGTTTCCTCTTCTGTTCCCCATCTCCACGGAACTGCTTTCCCCAGCAATCGATGGAGTGGCTCAGCGGCTGTTGCCTTCTGTTTAAGGAACACCGCATAAAAATTTAGCAATCCCAAAAATGCTTGAAGCTTGGCTTTGTTTTTGGGGGCTGGAGCTTTGTGGATTGCCCTGACTTTGGCTTTGGTGGGGTGGATGCCGGTGCCATCTATGAGATAGCCCAGGAACTCGACCTCCTGGACCCCAATGATGCATTTGTCCCTCCTAACTCTCAAACCCTTCTCCTTGAAGCGCTACAAAACTTGTTTAAGTCGCTCAAGCAGCTGGGTTTTAGAGTGCCCGAGATCAACACATCATCAAAGTACGGCACCACCCCTGGAATGCCTTGGAGAAGGCGTTCCATCATAGATTGGAAAATGCCTGGGGCTGCGCTGACTCCAAATTGGAGGCGGTTGCACTTAAATGCGCCCCTGTGGGTGACAATAGTTTGTGCCTCCACAGTTTTTTCATCCACTGGCAATTGCTGGTAAGCCTGGGCCAGATCCAGTTTTGCAAATATTGTCCCACTCCCAAGTGAATGCAGCAGATGTTGCACCACTGGAACTGGGTATGCGCTCTGCGAAAGGGCCTTATTGATCGAACATTTATAGTCGGCGCAGATGCGCACAGATCCATCATGCTTCATGGGGATCACAATAGGCGTCTCCCATGCTGCATGATCGATCGGTTCCAACACGCCCTGGGCTATCAGCTTATCTAGCTGAGCATCTACTTTGGGCCTCAGGGCAAACGGAACTCTGCGGGGCTTAAGCCTAATGGGGGTAATTGTCTTATCAAGATTAAAGGAAATGGGCTTTCCCACAAATTTCCCCAGCTTACCGTCGAAGACTTCCTTGAACTCTTTGAGGAGGGTGTCGAGTTCATCCTGACGAATTTGGTTAACCCCTACTATCCCGAGCTTTAGTGGCTTGAACCACTCCATGCCTAGCAGGGTCGGGCGGCTGTGCTCGACGACGGTGATGGGGAGGTTGCCTTGGAATTCTCGGTAAGACACATGGAGTGAGGCTCTTCCCAGGACTCCGATGTGGTTCCCTCCGAAATCCACCAGCCTGGAGCACAGGGGTTTCAGGTCCTTCTTGCGGATGTCTGGCTTGATGCGCTTTAAATTTTTCCAGTCCATGATGGAGTAGATGGAGCCAGAGTCTACTTCCATGGAACATGGGGTTCCGTTCAGCAGCACGGTCACGTGGCACTTGGTGGCGGTGTCATCGTCATCGGAGAGGTGTATTGTAGTTTGGTGCACTGCTCTCCTCCGGTTTCCGTTGCTCTCACCCCGTTTGGATTGGTAGGAGGACCATTTGGATGCCCTCGCGTTGTCCTCCCGATTTTCGCGAGGTCGGTGGCTGGAGGGCTCTGGGGCTGGTTCCTCGGCTCTGCACGCCTCTGCGATGTGCCCCCTTCTGTTACAACGCCTACAGGTTGCGTCTCTCCATTTGCAGCTGGCTCTGGCATAGTCCCCTCTGCAGCTGGCGCAGCGCTCTCCCTGATCGCTTCTCCGGGCGGTGTCTCGCTTGGGAGGCCTGGAGACCTTGTGCACTGCCGACTCTTCCTCAGATTCCGATCCAGCTGTGGAACCCTCGGATGATGATTGGGCAGCTCTGTGAATCTTATGGATTCCTTTGGCCCGGATCACTGCGGCTGCTGCTTTTTCCGAAATTTTGGCTGCTGTAGCTTCCTCCACCACATCCTTGAGCACGAGCTTTTTTCGGCTCAGGAACTTCTTCTGCAGGCCTCTGTCCCTCATGCCGAAAACCACGCGGTCAGCGATGGCATTGTCCACATGGTCAAACTCGCAGCTGGCTGCAATTTGGCGCAGGGCGGCCACGAACTCCTTGATGGTTTCCCCTTCCATCTGGTCTCTCTGATGGAAGGTGAACCGGTTTGCCACTGGTGTTCCCGTCGGGGCGTAGTGGTCCTGCAGGATCTGCAGCAGATCGGTCCATGGCACTTCCTCGATGTCCCGTGGAGCCACCAGGTCGATGGCCATGTCGAGGACTTCTGAGCCACAGTTGGCCAGAAAAATGCCCTTCTTGCGGTCATCGTCGGCATCCCTGATGTTGTTGCCTCTCAGGTATTGCCGGAATTTGACCACGTAGGATTTCCACTTATCCTTCCCTGGGCGGAAAGGAGCAAGGGCTGGCAATGTGACTTCAGCTGATGCCATGCCTCTGGAAATTCCTACAAAAGTGACTCAGCTGCTAAGTGACTTAGCTCTTGAGGTTGGCTTCGCGCCACGAGGTTCGTCGCTTGGTTCTAGTCCTTCGTCGCCAGTGTTAGATCGGCGCAGGGAAGCAAGACGCGACCAGCTCTGCTCCAATTCAGCACTTTATTAAAGCACAAGAAAAAGACGAGCGGCTGGGCTGCCGGGGCTCTTTAAATACGCTCCGGCAGTTCAGCCGCCCAATGACAGCTCTTTGAATTTCCCGCCGGAGGATTAGCCAATCCCCGGCGGATGCCCATATAAGGACATAACACCCAGCAAGCTATGCCATGCCCACCAAGCCATGCCCACAGAACCGGTAGTAAAAATTTTTGAATCCCACCATTTTTCCAGGTGATGATCAAATCCTCAGCAGGACCATGTAGCAAATTACTAGGAATAATTGCCAATTCCTTC
Source organism: Pituophis catenifer annectens (assembly GCF_029215685.1). Lineage (NCBI taxonomy): Eukaryota > Metazoa > Chordata > Lepidosauria > Squamata > Colubridae > Pituophis > Pituophis catenifer. The sequence continues at coordinate 97,129,775 of NW_027256884.1, read as the reverse complement.
TAGAACCCATTAGTGTCCATAAGTCACAAGGGGATAACCTATCAAATGGGTTCCATCTCCCTGTAGTAAGGGAAAGCACCTGAGAATCTCATGGCTTCCTAGTAGTGATCTGACTATGACAAGGCAGTCATAAAGAGTCTCTCAATTCCAGATTATGTTGCCACTATTCCAACAAAAAAACCAAATCATGTGTGTGACTTCTATCCTATGTCAGGCCTAGGATGGCCTAGGATAGGCCCATAGCTGCCATGACAGCAATGAAATCCCAAGCTACTTCAGATCCCACCCTTGGAAAAGGCAGACTGAAATCTCCCAGCATCATAAGCCTGGGAAACCCCAATGCCAATCCTAAAAATGGCATCAAAATACTCAGGTAACAAAGTTGCTACACAGCAGAGAGGCTGATATAGTAATAACAATCCCAACTTACCCTAGAACCTCAACTTAAGGAACAAGGTCTCATATCTAGCACGTTGTGCCCTGAAAGCCATAAGACAGTCTCAGATGATAATCATCACAGTTCCACTCCTATCCTGGAGTATCAGTTGATAAGGTAAAGATTCCCCTTGCACATATGTGCTACTTGTTCCTGACTCTAGGGGGAGGTGCTCATCTCTGTTTCAAAGCTGAAGAGCCAGCGCTGTCTGAAGACATTTCCGTGGTCATGTGACCAGCATGACTAAATGCCAAAGGCTCACGGAATGCTGTTACCTTCCCACCAAAGGTGGTCCCTATTTTTCTACTTGCATTTTTTATGTGCTTTCGAACTGCTAGGTTGGCAGAAGCTGGGACAAGTAATGGGAGCTCACCCCATTACGTAGCACTCGGGATTTGAACTGCTGAACTGCCGACCTTTCGATCGACAAGCTCAGCATCTTAGTCACTGAGCCACCACGTCCCTGATCATCAGTTGATACGATACTCTAAATCCAGCTGGGCACATTTCCAAGAAGAGCATTGCCCCTTCTGAACCCAGTCAGATCTCATTAATACATGCCAAATATTTACATCTTGACTACTGTAAATATCTTGTGTAGATTAATATTTTAATTTAGCATGTTATCTCATTTAAAAAATTAAGTGGTCTACTATATTAACTTACATGCAAATGAATTAAACCAGCAGATGTGTATGGGTTAACTAATAGCTAAACAGAGCATTATTTCTATTTACAGTGTATGATTTATATACACTAATTCAATGAAGCATTTTGTGAGATAATTAAAATAGAAAGTCAAACACAAAAGAAGTGAGAAAGTTCTGCATAGCTAAGTGTTGCTATTGAATGCATGGAGACAAGTATGAATATAGGGAAACATTAACCAAATGCCTTAAAATATTGTTCAGTTGCTTAGGGCCAGGGCTGAAAAGCCTTTATGGGATGCAAGGAAAATGTAGTTCCATATAGTGACCATGAACATTCTGTACTGCTTGTTTTTAACAACCATCTAGACATGCTTCTAAAAGAAGCTGGTTCAGAAAACAGGAGATGAGACCTTTTGAGAATACAGTCATTCAAAGTATCTAATTTAATTTATTGTTGTGAGTTTCATGACAATGCTGCAGCTTGATAATTTATATGTAATTGTGTATATGTGTGTGATTTAACATATGCAACCTTGAATTCTGAAGCAGAACAAAAGCAAGTGGATACAGTAAATACTAATATGCTGATGACAAACATTTGAAAAAGATAAATTAAAAAGGGATTCCAGGGTCGTAGGGAATTCAGATCGTTACAATTGGTTCATAGCCTCATTTTATGACTGAACGGCAGCCACTGGGGAGCAATATAATATTCCCAGATATAAACAGAGTGTCCCTTTTATAGAGTGAATGTCACTGAAATCAAAGTGCAGTTATGTTGAAACTTAGACCAAAGTGCAATAATACACAAGTGCTATCCTTTGAACTTTAAAGAGGGAGCATCCATACGTGACCAGGAACCTCTATTTTCTAGCCTCTATTTTGGCAACGTCTAGATAATTTGACGTATCTAAAATGCAAATTTTTCTATAGTCAGAATTATAGCAGCTGTGAATATAAAATATAAATTTATATACTTGCTTGTATTTATTTTCCTTTTCAATTCTCATCTTACTATTTGTGACATGATTTTACTTTTATGCTATTTAATGTGTAAAATACCTGTCATTTCAATTTCATTTGAAATTGAATGAATGAAATAAAGCTAACCAGCAGACTATGTCCATTTTGGGAGGGGGCAATGGCCAGGTTGCAACCTCCCACCGTATCATCCCTTATCAGTTACTACTACAATAGTTACTACTATTATATATACTCTCAGTTCAGGCTTGATAACAGTAGCAATGGAAACCTGTATGGCCAGATTGGAAATGGATCAACATGGAGAAAGTCTATCTGTATAGACACCAAAATCATTTGTAATCCACTCAGAGTCACCTTATCCAGGAGATGGGCAGCATATACTATAAATTTATTAATAAACATAGTAAATAAAAAGCAGACAATAATGTGATGGCACATAATCAGTCAAAGATCCTCACTTAGCTGCAATTTGGCTGTCTTTAGAGTTAGCCCACTGGTGGTAACTAACCAGTGGAGGAATTCAAATTTTTTTTACTACCACTTCTGTGGGCGTGGCTTGGTGAGCATGGCATGGCTTGCTGGGCGTGGCTTGGTGGGCATGGCAGGGGAGGGATACTGTAAAATCTCCATTTCCTCCCAATCAGCTGGGACTTGGGAGAAAGAGAATAGATGGGGACGGGGCCAGTCACAGGTGGCATTTACCTGTTTTCCGAACTACTCAAAATTTCTGCTACCAGTTCTGGAGAACTGGTCAGAACCTGCTGAATACCACCTCTGTAACTAGTTTAATGAAGAGAAGGACTAGGGGAGACATGATAGCAGTGTTCCAATATCTCAGGGTTGCCACAAAGAAGAGGGAGTCCAACTATTCTTCAAAGCACCTGAGGGTAGAACAAGAAGCAATGGGTGGAAACTAATCAAGGAGAGAAGCAATTTAGAACTAAGGAGAAATTTCCTGACAGTTGGAACAATTAATAAGTGGAACAACTTGCCTGCAGAAGTTGTAGATGCTCCAACAGTGGAAATTTTTAAGAAGATGTTGGATAACCATTTGTCTGAAGTGGTGTAGGGTTTCCTGCCTGGACAGGGGGTTGGACTAGAAGACCTCCAACGTCCCTTCCAACTCTGTTATTCTATTCTAACCTCAGAATAGCATTATTTTTACATCCAGTGAACACAGGTAGATGAACATTCACTACAGTGGCTATACAGTAGCTAAGTACAGTAGAACTAGTACTGGTCCTGCTTTTGCAAACAGAACTAGTAGAACAGTTCCTGTCTATAGCTTCTCTCTAGATAGTTGCTGGCATTAAGCAGACTCAAGACAATGTCCCTTAACAAAAGATGTGAGTTATATAATGTCAACTACATGCAACGCTTCCCTTGAAAGATACCTTCTGTTAAAGAACCTAAATACAATAGGTTTGTATTTGATCTTGTTGAAGCATCTCTAAGACTAATGAAGGTCCAAAATTGCCTGTTCCTATTTCATTGTCCCTACACAACCAAGCCAAATTCATCTGGATAGGTTGCGTAAGTAAGAGCCATTAAGTATTGTGATTGCAGGTTGTCATTAATTAGCCAACAATTCCAGGGGATGGTGTCATAATAGGGAATTGTGAGATATTAAAATAATGGTTTCCACATTCAAGTACTTCGTGCTTACTGAAATACCAAGAAAGAAGGTCCAGGAAAACAGCAATCAGTTGAGTTTGTTCAATTCTTCCCATGCATTTATTCTGAAATTAAGCCATTTCCAGTGTATGTGACACAATGTACTTTTTAAAACAGTTTTTGTACACACATAGCCTCTCTTTCAAGGCTTGTATTGCTAATACGAATAGAATACTACAGATGTTGCCTTCTCATTTATATTCTTCCATCCATGTGCTCTTTTAATTGGTTTCTAACATTGAGAACTCTAAAATATTGTCTCAGGCAATTTCAGCTGGAAAAGAAATAGCATTGGTGCTTCTGTTCTGGACTAATAAATTGTTAATACTTCTTTAATAATGAAATAATGCCAAGCCATGCAATCTTCAATAATCATTACAAAATATGCTTTTTTCTTCAGAGTAATTTACACACCCCATTAAAATTATTCTCACCTCTACTTGGGTGAATTTAATAGCTTCAAACATAACTACATTTAATAATAGTTTTCTTAAAGGGAAAGGGTCTTTTTTCCTAGAAAATGCAGAATACTGTTCACTTGATTAAGCCATTTGCCAATAAGACTTAGCAATGTTATTTTTTTTAAAAAATATTCCTTGTGGTTGAAAATTTTGCACAGAACAAAATTTCATTGGGTTCATCTGGAGAAAGTCCACTATCTGCTCCTTCTACATTACTGCTAGCAAATCTAAGGGATACAAACCTTTTGGAACTGGTAAACACAACTGGACAAGGCCAGCTGGCAAGATTGAAAAATAACTAACATCTAACAAACTGAATATAATTTATTATGGGAATTAGCCTTTAAATAAGTATTTGAATTCATAATTTTAAGCTTCAAAATGGTTTTACACAAGCCAGAAAAGTTTAAGTTCAGCAACAAGTGACTTCTCCATAGATTAAATCCAGTGGTGGGATTCAGCCAGTTCGCACTACTTCGGGAGAACTGGTTGTTAACTTTCGGAGCAGTTTGACAAACTGGTTGTTGGAAGAAATCATTAGGGCAGACAACCGGTTGTTAAATTGAATCCCACCACTGATTAAATCCAGTTGCATCTGTAACTCTAACATCACAATGGAATTTTGGGTTATGAAGCAGAACGCCACATCTGAAATACTGAAAACTATTAACTAATTAGAGAGATTTAGTTTTGGAGAATTGCCACACTACTTTTGGCATGGTCTGTAAGAAGAACGGAACTTTCTGGTGTTTCCTTGAGTATTCCATCTTTGGAGACTGAACTTTTGGCACATACCTCATTTCCACCTACTATTTTTAATATCATAGAAGGAAAAATATTATAAGAGAATTAACCATATCATCTTTAGTTATTTATTACTAGCAGTATTTAAAATTATTCTCTTTCTTTCTTTCTTTCTTTCTTTCTTTCTTTCTTTCTTTCTTTCTTTCTTTCTTTCTTTCTTTCTTTCTCTCTCTCTTTCTTTCTTTCTTTGTTTCTTTCTTTCTGAAAATTTATAGAGCCACCTACTCACGGTGACTCTAGGTGGCTTACAGAAAATAAAAACATAATATAAAGGAAATAAAAATAATAAAATTATAACACCCATCCATCCCCCTCAGTGACAAACAGACTCCTATCAACCATTTAATGGGCTCCATCTCACTCTGGGTTTCCCAGGCCCGCTGCCAAAACCACATCTTCAAGGCCTTCTGAAAGAATGGGGACCAGTCTAATTTCTGGAGGGATGATGTTCCAGAGGGAGGGAGCCACCAGATCTACCTCTTTAGGGGACAGGACCTGCAACATTTCTTGCCCCTCTGCTCTAGTGGATCAGGTGGATATGATCAGTGGTGGGATTCAGCCAGTTCTCACCATTTCGGGAGAACTGATTGTTAACTTTCTGAGCAGTTTGGCAAACTGATTGTTGGAAGAAATCATTAGGGCAGAGAACTGGTTGTTAAATTACTTGAATCTCATCACTGGATATGATTGACAAGAGACGGTTCCTTAGATGTCTGTAAGGGGCATGCATAAGAGCACCAGCGTGCCTACCATCCCTGTCCTAATGTTCCCTTTATTTGTATTCATTTTATCTATTCAATTCATGTTTATACATATATATATTATCTAATACATACTTGACAAATTAACAATAACAATAACAACAACAACAACAACAACAACAATAATAATAATAATAATCTGGTCCCAAGCCATGAAGGGTTTTAAAGGTGACAACCAGCTCCTTGAATTGCACCCAGAAGCAAATCGGCAACAGTACAGCTATAAAAATATTTTTATCCTAACTTCTAGTTAGAGGCATTAAAAAAATTCTTGTTGGCAAATTAATGATTTGATCTATCCACCTGCACAATGAAGGTGAATGTTTAATATAGCAAGGTGAGGGTTCTCTTTCCATTTCTCCAGTAACCAAATATACATGTAATAGATGTGAGGTAGTCCAGCCATTTATTTCATTTGCTTTCTGGTTGGCAGGCAAAGAGTTTGATTTTTTTTTAACAAAAAATATAGCTTAGATAGAACTATTTATTTAATCGAATTTTTATAGGCTCCTATTTGTCATTGGAAGAAAAATACAGATTGGCTGATGTATTCCCCAATGCTCCAGATGAGTAGGAACGGAGATAGGGACAAGTTCACTTTCGATGGCTCTGAACTGAAATAATGCCAGGTGGATAAGGCTCTAGTGGACATTCAATCTGCTATTGTGCCCTGGTGCTACTTTTTCCCTGTCAATCCACTAACACACATCACATAGAAGAATATACGGTTAGAAAATTAGACTATATTTCAGTCCTGTTCATCAAGTAAAAGAGTAAAATATAAGTGCAAAAGAACACTTTATTTTGATTGTTTGTCAACTGAAGCTACAGGTTACCAGGAAAGACACTACCTTCCCCCCTAAAGGGAAGGCAAAATTGATGACTTTCAACTGGTTTTATCTTTTCACTGCCAGATCCTGAGTTAGCAGTTGTACAAAGTAGACAAAATAATCTGTGGAACACATCTTAACAGAGAAGAGATAACTTGTATGACTTTTCCCCCTGCAGTTTATTTTTATAAATTGAATGGAATATGAATTGTCCAAGAATGTATGACTGTGAAGTTTTGAAATCAAGATAAAGAACTTAGGTTGATGGACTGGAAGCACTGAACTGGTTGATGTGATAGAGTTGATGGCTTTATTGATCCATGACATGTCTGTCCACTTTACAAGATCAGCAGCCCACAGAAATCCACTCTTGCAAACATAAATACATTTGGAAGCTGCAGCCTGAGTTTAAAATATAATTATGTGATGGGCTAGTGATAATCACAAATATAACATAATTATTATTTTTTTAACTTAAATCTCTAACATAAGAGGAAAACACTGTAAGAACTTCAGCTATCTTTAAAATAATGAATTTCACCATACACATTCACCTTAAACAAGTTCACTGTATTAATCACTGTGACATTCTTCCATAATTTTTATTTTTGAATTACATAGAAATTGATATTAAATTTAGGGGGAAACAGTCACTGTTTGGATCCTGCCACCCAGGAAATAATTTCATAGAAGAACTGGTTCTGTAGTTGCCTTCTAAAAAACTCAAAATTCAGCCAATGAAATACCAGTTTATTTTTTTAAGTATTTTCATATGAGACATAGTATGACACACACAGAAACACAAAGATTAAGTAATATTTGACTGTAACCTTGTTGCTGGTATCCTTACAATTTATATTGATATTGATATTGTTTCCTGATTGCTTATTTGTAACCTATGACTATCATTAAATGTTGTACCTTATGATTCTTGATGAACGTATCTTTTATGTACACTGAGAGCATATGCACCAAGATAAATTCCTTGTGTGTCCAATCACACTTGGCCAATAAAGTATTCTATTCTATTCTATTCTATTCTATTCTATTCTATTCTATTCTATTCTATTCTATTCTATTCTATTCTATACTATACTATACTATACTATACTATACTATACTATACTATACTATACTATACTATACTATTCTAATTAATCTCTCTCTCTCTCTTAAAATGAATGATAGAGACAAATATGGGACATGGGAAAACTGAGCTTCCTCTTGAAATTTTTAAGTATTGATAATACTTGAAAAGTGTTTACTTCGTTCACTTCCAGTTCTATTGTATATAAATCTGGATATCCGTATATTGGATAGAGAAAGGACACTATGCAAATCTCCCAAAAATAAATATAGGTTCATCAGTGATACATTATGATAAGTGGGCAAACCCTTACTACTAATACTGAGGAATTCTGGGAGTTGAAATTTTAAGATGAACACATCTTAAAATTGCCAAGATTAAGAAACACTATTCTATACAGTAAAAATAAATTGAAATAATTCTGAAAAAGTACAAGTTTTCTCAACGATTATTCCCTGTGTTTTTTCACATTTTTTAATATAGAGAGAAGAATATAATTAATGTTCAGTTGTCCATCAATTACGGTAGTATCAGGTGAATTTTTTTTCTCTTTTTTTTTTTCCATTGCTCTGTTTACTGTTAGCACTGGTAATATTTCCTATTGTCATCAAGAAATATGAGAGTGGAAAAGCAAGCTGTTGTCAAGTTGGTATTTCAATAAAATTCTCTCCTCCTTTTGGTTTTTTGACATCGTTAGATAATTAATCAAACATACTGCCAAACAACAGGAAATATCAGGAAATATCAAGATATTATGATAAGGAAAAATGGAATGATTGAATTAAAATAATAAACTTATTATTCTAAGTCACCTTATTATTCTAAGTCACAAATCTCTTGGGGAGAATACAAAAAATAAGATTGTACCCAGAGTTAAGAAGCTGGCTTTAAAAAACTATACAGTGCAGCCCTGTGATGGTGAACCTACGGCACACGTGCCACAGGTGGCACGCAGAGCCCTTATTGGGGGCATGCCAGCCGTCACCCGAACCCAGCTCCACTATGCATGTGCGCAAGCTGGTCTTCAGGTCTCTGCCGTGCATGCGCGGGGGCAGGGTGCATGTGCGGGAGTGCAGATTGGTGCAGGAGGCTTTCCAGGCCCAAAAAGGGGCACTGGGGGCTTCGCATGGTGCCCCCGCAACCCGTTTTGGCTTCCAGGTTGGTGCAGGCTTTCCACTTTATTTGATTAAAGTAGTGGCAACTCTTAGTAAGGTTACCCTAACTAAGAACATGGTAGAATATGCCAGTATTCAAACCAATTTAGGCCCAGATCACTCAAAGCCACTCTTCCAAGAATTCTTTTTAAATTAAATATATAAAGATAAAGAAAATAAAAAGCATGAAAAGAAAGAAAGAAAGACAGAAAGAAAGAAAGAAAGAAAGACAGAAAGACAGACAGACAGAAACACAGAAAGATAAAAGATGAAAACAAGGCCAAACTACATACTTCAACAGCATTTCCTCAAAACAAAAGAAAATAAGTTCTTACTATTATATGGTGAAAAAAGTAAGGTTCTACATTTAGGCAAGAAAAACAAAATGCACAGGTACCGTATATGTGGTACCTTGCTCAATAGTAATAACTGCGACAGGGATCTTGGAGTCCTAGTGGACAACCATTTACATATGAGCCAGCAGTGTGCAGCAGCTGCCAAAAAAGCCAACACAGTTCTAAGCTGCATAAACAGAGGGATAGAATCAAGATCATGTGAAGTGTTAATACCACTTTATAATGCCTTGGTAAGGCCACACTTCGAATACTGCATTCAGTTTTGGTCGCCACGATGTAAACAAGATGTGGAGACTCTAGAAAGAGTGAAGAGAAGAGCAACAAAGATGATTAGGGAACTGGAGGCTGAAACATATGAAGAATGGTTGCAGGAACTGGGTGTGTCTAGTTTAATGAAATGAAGGATTAGGGGAGACATGATAGCAGTGTTCCAATATCTCAACGGTTGCCGCAAAGAAGAGGGAGTCAAGCTATTCTCCAAAGCACTTGAAGATAGGACAAGAAGCAATGGGTGGAAACTAATCAAGGCGAGAAGCAACTTAGAACTAAGGAGAAATTTCCTGACAATTAGAACAATTAATAAGTGGAACAACTTGCCTGCTGAAGTTGTGAATGCTCCAACCCTGGAAGTTTTTAAGAAGATGTTGGATAACCATTTGTTTGAAGTGGTGTAGGATTTCCTGCCTGGGCAGGGGGTTGGACTAGAAGACCTCCAAGGTCCCTTCCAACTCTGTTATTCTATTTCTATTTTTATAAGTAACTCAACGGGCAAGTTAACATATGTAAGCTAATTGCAACCCTTCCAGATTGACCAAATCTTTTTTTAATATATTCAGCAAAGATATAGTCCTATCAATAATCAAATCCATGCATTGATCTTTTATTTTCTTTATCTTTATATATTTAATTTAAAAAGAATTCTTGGAAGAGTGGCTTTGAGTGAACTGGGCTTAAATTGGTTTGAATACTGGCATATTCTACCATGTTCTTAGTTAGGGTAACCTTACTAAGAGTTGCCACTACTTTATTCTTCTTTCTTCTTTAACAGCTAGATGGCAGGCATTTACTACATGCCTCAGAATACCTATTTAACTCTGTGTAGATCTTTGAAGATCTAATTTGGCTTATCTAAGTGTATCTGTACAGCTAAAAATCAAATTTCTCCATGAACAGACAAGGAATAAATTGCTTCACGGAGTTTAAGCATTGGAGAAAGTAAAATGGACAGTTCCATCTGGCTGTACATTTAATTCTGCTTTATAAAGTAGAAATCCTTATTAAGGTGAAATCCTGGTCTGAAACTTTAACCAATACTTCAATTACCCAACAGTTCCTCCTCCAATGACAGTACATTCCTGACTGCCAGGAATTGATCAGGGAAAATGGATTTAGCAGAGACCAAAGTATTACATGGATTTTTGCCAAACTAAAAATTCAGATAATGAAGAGCTGACTGCTATTTTCTGTCCCATTTCTGTAATTCAAAAATTCGTAGATTTTGGTTTTGATATATCTGTTTCGAATAATCAGAGAAAGAATATGAGAATGCTTCTGGAGGAGAAATAAGAGATCTGTCACACTTAAAGTAGGTAATATTGTCACGTCCAATGGTGGGATTCAAATAATTTAACAACCGGTTCTCTGCCCTAATGATTTCTTCCAACAACCAGTTCACCAAACTGCTCCGAAAGTTAACAACCGGTTCTCCCGAAGTGGTGCGAACTGGCTGAATCCCACCACTGATTACGTCTATACAGAATAAGATACATTCATAGATAACTAATAGTAGAAGTTAGGAAGGGAACTACCACAATTCATATTTTAATTATTTTAGAATGTGATCTTGTAGTTTAACTTGAAAGCCAGTTTTAGAACTAGTGTCTGTACCAAGATATTGGCTATCAGTTATAGAAATCAATGGGCATTGTGACTGTTAACCTTACAAAACACACTATAATAGTGGATCTTACATTTGATTAAAATGTGTAAGAATATATTATAACAAACTGTCCAAGAAGAAGCAAATTTCTGACGTCTTGCACTATCTGAGGCTTTTCAGAAAGAAATGAGTGTTCCCTGAATTATTAATGATTTATGATTCATTAAAAGTTGTATCTTTTTTTGCAGAAGCTTTGTGAACTGCAGCACTATTTTTCTTAATTAAAAGGTGGCCAGCAAATTCCTTCATGATTATGCTTCACTTTTTCAGCAGCAAAAGTAGCATTTTCTCATTTACCTAGTCACCTTCATCTCTCAAGAGTTTTGAAAATTAATTGGATATTTTAAAATTTCTCTGAATATGAAAAGCTAGTGCTAAAATGATTGATATCTATGTCATATTTGTAATGGAATCTGTATTGATATTGGGTAAAATGTGCCACACATTTCAATTCAGTGGATATGCAATTAATGAAAACTTATCTAAACCAATGTTTTCAGTAAAGCTTGTCTAAATCAGCATTTTTAAAAAGCCATTCAAGAGCGAGTTACTGGAGTAAGGATTGTCATTATTGGAAACATGTATGTTCATGAAGACAAGGTAAAGTATTGCTGATTCATACAATATTATCATGCCGTTGTGTGATCAACCCAGAAGCTTTCTAGTTAAAAACAGAAGCATTTCAGTATTATTTTAAGAAATGCAATCCACTGAAACCTCTTTTCAACATTATACAAAAATTTGCATGTTAATGTCAGAGATGCTCACATTTTAGATTATTGACAATGGCGGTAACATTCACTTTGAGGAAGGCATTATGGTACAAATATTTGAACACCTAGTTTTAAAATATCCCGTAATTATCCATTTTGAAACAATTTGTTTTGATAAGGTAGAAAGCCAACCCATGACCTAATTGAAAACATGTATCTTCCATTATAAGTTAAAATCAGTTTATATATTTTACATGTGTAAAATGTAAATATAAATGTTATATAGATAGTCCTTGACTTACAATTGCCTTAGTTACAACGGCACTGAAAAAAAGTGACTTATAACAATTTATAACACTTATGACCATTGCCACATCCCCATAGTCACATGATTTACATTCAGATGCTTGACAACTGACTCACATTTAGGGCGGTTGCAGTGTCCTGGGGTCATGTGATCACTTTTTGCAACCTTCTGATAAAGTCAGTGGGGAAGCCAGATTTACTTAACAATTGTGTTACTAATTTAACAGCGGCAGTGATTCACTTAATAAATGTGTCAAGAAAAGTTGTAAAATGGGGCAAAACTCACTTAACAAACTTCTCACTTAAAATTTTGGGCTCAATTGTGGTCATAAATTGAGGACTACCTGCAATTTACCCCTTAGAATAAGCAGGTTTACTACTCGTAAACAGCATCTAATTATTTTTCATTTTCTGAAGGCTTTTTTGTTGTTATTATACTGAAGTAAAAAAAATGCCCTTATTAAAAATGCCCACATAGAGATTGATAGAGCGAAATCATATAACTGACTTTCACTGAAGAAAGTAAATATGTATTTTACTCTTACTTGGGTTTATATGACATTCTAATCCATGGAGACTTAGAGTGGTTTATAAAACCCTCTCCAGAGGATTAAAAACAGAACATCACAATAACGAAAGCAATAACAAGATAAAACAACTCCTTGCAACTTTGCACCAAAGGAGTAAGCAAGCATAACATGTTCTGTAGAAGGGGACATCTTTTTAGCTATTCCTTCCTGCTCCTACTAGCCCTTTGGAAAAGCCAAATACTTTTCCGGAATATTAACAGGGAAGTCAAACTTGGAGAGAGGAAAAAGGATACGGTTTCAAAGGGAAAGGGCACAATTGAAAAGTCACAAGCCTAGGATCCTTGAGCGTGACATTCTGTTAAAGAAGGGAAGCATGTTTTCATTAAAAAAAAATAATCTCAAACCAACATTTTTTCCATTTTCCATTGCAATGTAGACAATCCAATTGTAAACAGACATCTCTAGTTTTTACAAAATATAAATTCAGGAAACTATCTGGAAGGTAGGAAAAGCTTTCCTTCATCAAATCATTTGTCTGTGTCATTTAATAGCTGAACAAATGCATTCAGACAACACGTCATGAGAGAAATATTTCTTTTCCTCTGTTGCACCTGATATTGAAATTTAGCAGAGTTGTGCAGATATTTGGAAAGTTAATTCATTGGTATCTGAATGAAGCAATTAATAAAGTGCATCTTCAGCGAAGTAGCTATTGAGATGGATAAACAACCCCCATCCCATCCATGCCATATATACCCAATGCCATTTCTTTTCCACACCTAGAACTGAATCCTAATTTTAAAAAAGATCCAAATAATCTATTTCCTCCAAGGCTCTCTGAAGATCATTGCTCCATTTTGGACTCTGGATGGTTGCCATGAAATCCTGAGTTACTTCAGACTCCATTTCTAGGCAAATTGAAGTCTCCCAGAACCAAAAGTCTCAGGAACTCAACTGTCAATCCAGAAATATCATCAAGGAACTCAGGTAGGGAGAGGGCTATGCAGCAAGGAGATTGGTACTACAACAGCAATCTCAACTGATCCCTAGAGACCAACTTTATGAACAGGGCATCCAGTCACCCAGTGCAGTGACCTGAAAAAGGCATAAGACTCCTGTATGACAATCACCACACTCTCATGCCTTCCCCAGACTCTCAACTGATGCCAAATCCAGCTGAGAAGGATGGCGTTCCTCATTACAAACCAAGCAAGCTCTTGTTAAATCACTGATGAGATGGGCCTTATTGCAAACCGATCTAGTATTCAGAGGCAGCATTGTTCCAGCTTATAACATCTTGCATTTTGTCAAAGAAACATTAATAAGGTATTAGTAGAGAAAACTTGACATTGGTAAGGTCTAAGATTTCAAAATGAAAAGCAACATATTCATAAGTATTACCTATCCATATGTGCACATCTCATTGTGAATGCTCTTCAGACCAAAATAAATTTCCTGTTGCATTTCCATTTAAAGACTTTCATTTCAGTGAATTGTTTTTGTTAAGAACATCATTCCTCCACTTAATCATTATTGCTCTTAAGCAATGCTTCCCTTCATTGTATTCACTACTCTAATTTTCTTGTGCATTGTTATCATATGAATTTTGAAGAATGAAGCTTTGTTGATAACGGCATTAAGACCTTCACCATGAATGAAGTCTAGGTACCAAGGCCATGTTCTCTTCTGCATGAACAAGGCCAAATATGTAATTAGCATAAGAATAACTTTAAATGGAAGCCCATTCTATTCACTTGAAAGTAAATTAGCAACAGGGTAATATGTTTATTTTCCAGACATTTGAAAATCACTCATTGTTTAAACCCCCAACTTTTAAAAATGCAAATTAATTAATTACATGTATAATTTTAAATCTATGGGGAATTTTAAGAAGTTATTTGTGTGAGTGTTCTTTTTATACCATAATTATTCTTCCTTGCAAACTTCCATTTCTTAATTTCATGGAAATAGTATGATTTTCACAAATTACAAAAGCCCACACTTAAGAAGCTTTCTGCCTTGTTTTATTGGTTTTAATATGAGAAAAAAATATCGTATTTCTTTTTTGCAACAATAGCTCAGTAATGTGTGCAAGGTCAATAAGAACTTCTAATTTTGGATGCTATGGCTGTATGAGAAGACATGGTTATTCAAAATTGCTCATAGGCAACATGACCCACATTTAACAATGTAATGAATCAATGCAAATAAAATTCAGAGTTCTTTTTATTTTTATTTTATTTTATTTTATTTTATTTTATTTTATTTATTTTATTTTATTTTATTTTATTTTATTTTATTATTTTATTTTATTTTATTTTATTTTATTTTATTTTATTTTATTTTATTTTATACACAAACAAACATTTACTACATCAGTCATTCCTTCCATGCGACATCTCGGTGTTTTCTCCATGGCTTTTTGTTGTTTCTTTTGTCTTCATTTTCACCAAATCATTTCTCCAAAAGTACAGTATTCTAATTATACTATTTTCTTACATAACTATTAGTTTGCTTATCTATATCTCTTTTCTAGCCAATGGTAAAATGATAAAACCCATATCTTAACATATTCTAAATCCTCTTACTTTGATCATCAAAGTTAATCTATTCAGAGTTCTAAAGCTGCAATTGGCAAGGAGACCAAGACTGGAAAATAATTTCAACAATAGCTCCAATGAAATAAATATGATTTGTACCCTGTGATTTTTCTTTATTAACAAATGCAGGTAGTAAAGGGAGTAAAAATATTTCAGGGAATATAGCTGTTTGTGGAAGTACAAAAAGTATTTTTTTAAATTAATACCAAGGAAAGGACAGTTGTACTGTAAATGAACTTCTCTCATTTGTTATCGTTCAAATCAGCCTGTTTCTACTAAGTCACATTCAGCCAATAAAGTATATATATCCTGTTTCCTTCATTTTTTTTTATTTTTCCATTAAAAAAGGAAATATTGGGTCACAAAGCTGTAGTTTACTCTACTTAGAAATTGCATTAATAGCCACTTGCAGTATTCCATGATCATGTGACTGTGTCTTATGGTGTTTTTGCCAAAACCTGACATTTACTTTGATTTTTGTCAAAACCAATCCATAGTGAACAATGAAAACATCTTGCCTGAACTTGATTGGTTATACTGGGATGGGCAATGAGAGATAGTTAAGATGGCAACAATTCTCAGTTCAGTTCTAGCTTTGTAATACTCTAATAAATTACACCTTTCTCAACAAACAAAGCCAAGGATCATTTCTATTTAGAAATGGCAGGTCCAATAATTCCTTTGAATATTTGAAGACTTCTATAGTCTTCCCTTCTACAAGTTAATGATTCACAGTTTCTTTTACTGTTTTCAAAGGACTTAGTTTCCAAAGTCCTCATCACTTTGGTGGCTCTCCTATGAACTTGTTCCAGTTTGTCAATGTTCTTTTCAGACTGATGTGCTCAGAACTAAACACAGGTTTCATGTATGGCTAGACTAAAGCAGAGTAAAGTGGAACAATTACTTTCCATGATCTGAACTGTATCTTCATGTTAATACATGCTGAAATAAATTTGCCTTCAGTGCTGTACTGTGAATCCTCTGTTGTTCAACCTATGTTCTACTAAAATATCAAGATCCTTTTTACATGTTCTACTGCCTAGTCAATTGTCCCCTGCATCCTATACTTGTGTCATTCATTTTTATCTCTATATAGGACTTTACATTTTTCTCTGTTAAATTCCATCTTCCATCTTTCAGCCTATTGTATATTTTTCTAATCTTTTTTCAGCCTCTCTATATTTTTCTAATCTTCTCTTTTTCTTCTAAAGTCACTAGTCACTTCTTATTTTTGACATCTACAAATTTGACAATCATTTATTCAATCCCTTCAGTCCTATTTCAAAGTTGCTGTACAGCCATCTGCTCAGGAACTTTGCTTACTAGACATTTAAAGCTGACAAATTTGTAATTTCCCAGGTCCTTTACCTTCCTTCAATTTTTTAAAGAGGGGAATATTTGCTCTCTTAATTTTTTTTTATTGAAAAAGTTTTTCAAATACAAATTTTCCCCCCTTTCCCCCCCCCTCCTCCCTAACCCCCCCTCGCCCTCCCCTCCCCCTGTGGCTTCTTCAGAGTACAACCCAAATTCATAACAGATTATATAATACTTTACCATCCCCTTGCTCCATCCCCCATATGCTGACCCTTTCTTTCTAATAATATTATTATATCCCCCTTATACTATACATTTCAAAATAACATTCTACTATAACATTATATAATAACTCCTAATTTAGCATAGTAATATTATTATATCCCCCAATTTAACAATTTTACTCATGATCTACTCTTTTACTCCTCCCCCATACATGTATCTCTTAAATCAAATCTTTTTTGTATATTAATATGACATTTCAAAGCAACCTTCCACTATAAAACTATATAATAAATCCTAATTTAACATTTATTCAACTCATAGTCTGCCCATTTCCTCCATCCCCATAGATATATCTCTTAACTCAAATCTTTTACATATATTCATATCTAAACATAATAGATATATTAATATAACATAATATCCCTTTTCTTCAACTAAACCATCAATAAGCTAACCTATCTCCACCCACATTCCTACAGAACTACCATACATAATAGTTCTTGATCTCTTTATTCTTCTGCCCACACCACTAAGAAGTATTCCCTTATATAAATAAAATCCTCATATGACTTTAAACTTGTAATCCATATAATATCTTCTGTAGTGTCTTTCAGCTGGATTGTAAACTCCATCACCCATGTTAGGGTAACATCACATCCTAATTCCAACAGTATGTTCGGTATCTTCAATTACCATCTGCCCCCATCAACAATAGATGTCTTGATATATAAAAAACAACCACCCGAGTGACTTTATATTTGTATTCTATATAGTGTCTATAGTAGTGTCTTTCATCTAAATTATTAATTCCAACTACCGTAATAGGGTAACAACCAGATCTTCTGCGTGCCCCAATCCCATAACTCTCTTGCCTTGTAGCTCAACATAAACGTAATACATTTATCAAAGAATCCAAAATAGATAATTCCAATCCATTCAGTTTAAGGCCCTTTTCACATCCCAAAAGTACAGCACTGCAGAGGTCTGTCACTGTCCTCAGGATAATATAAATCAATACTTTGCCTCAGCTATCTTTTCATATATTCAATCATCTCTTAGATAACTGGCATTGCACTGTTGTTTAGTTTAAAAGTTTTTTGTTTTTGTAAGACCTGCTTCTTCTTTTCTTGACTTTTTGTGGGTTAGATCTCCATCCTGATTTCCTTTCTATAAATTGTTTTCATGCTGATTTATAACTTGATCTTGTTGGTTTTGCTTTTGTGGCTTAAGTCTCCATTCTGGTTTCTTTTTTTTAAGTTGTATATCAACTGATTGATTTCTATGCTGGTCTGTAACTTGATGAATCATCACATTAGAATCCAAAGCCGCCTCTCTTGTATTTATAAATAGTCCAGCTGTAACCTCTGAAGGAGAATCCAGAAACTGCTCATCTACAAAGTCCTCTGTAACTTGTTGTTTTTCCATTACTTCCATCTCTTTCTGCTTATCCTGAATTTCTATCTCTTGTTGATTTTGCTTTTCTTTATTCCACTCATGTATTATACATGAAGAAGTTGAACCCATTTTAAGAACCTTATAGTAAAATTCTTCCGCTTTTTCAACAGAGTTTAGTTGATATCTTTCTCCTTGATATCTCAATATTATGCCAACTGGGACATCCCACCTGAATGAGATGTTTTGTTTGTTTAGCTCAGTCACCAAAAATCCGAATTTCTTTCTATCTTTTAATATCTTGGGCGGCAACTCTTTATATATCCAGATCTTTCTTCCATACAATTGTAGAGTAGAATTAAAAGATTTTTGCACAATATCATTTCTTATTTCTTTATCTGTAAAATAAATCACCACATCTCTAGGCAATTGCCTTTGTTTTGCAATCCAAGAGTTTACTCTATAAGCCTTGTCGATCTTACAAGATACATCCTCTGGATGAATCTTTAAAATCCCAGCCAAAACTTCAGCAGATATTTTTCTTAAATCATCTCTATTGTTTTCCTGTAACCCTCTCATTCTAACCGCAAATTCTGTGAGCCTGTATTGCATCATTGTAACTTCTCTTTCAATCCCTTGTTTTATATTTTCTGTATTATAAGTCTCGTGATCAGCTTCCTTTTTAGACTTTACTTCAGAGCTATTGTCTTGAATATTTATCAATTCATTTTCCATTCTTTGTATTTTGTTGTTCAAATTATAAATCTTATCATCAACTTCCTCCATTTTAGACTCTAATAACTTGATATTTGTATCCATCTTTATAACTATTTCTGAAAAAGCATTAGTCACTGTTACAATCTTTCTTTGTAGGTTATCATACTTTAATTGTATGAATTCATTAATTTCCTGCTTGAATTTTTCAAAATTCTGGTTCACAATCTCGTCATGTCTTGCCATTTCCTTCAAAACAAATTCTTTTAAATTAAAACCATCCTTCTGAGTCTGTAAACTCGAAACTTGCTCACATAATTGTAAATGGGGGAAACACCCCCCCCCACTGCTTGTTTGTCTGGCTTTGTTAATTTTAGCGCCATCCTGCCACACAGACAAACTCTTTTTGAAGAAAGAGGACTTCTCTCCAACAAGATCAATATCAGATCTCCAAGAAAAAAAAAGAAACTTAGAATAGAATTTTTTTCTTTTCTCTATTCTAGCCAGCACTGTTTGCTCCGCTACTTTGTAACTTGTTACGGAAGGACTTTCACTTTCGGCTACTTCTCAAGCCTCAGTGGTCGCCATTTTAAGCTTTTTTTTTTCCTTCGCTTAGAAACGCTTATAAAATCATTAAAAATACTTGCAATTTAGGGTCCCAAGTCCAGATCTCATCCTCTTTAATTAAGCAATCTGTTGTTTTCATTGAAAGGCTTGATCTCGTTGCCTGGCTCTGCAAGAGGCAGAGGTCTCCCGAAGCCCGGAGCAACGGTGAGGGAAATAGGGAGCCTCATCCTGCTTCGTCCCCAAGAGTAAAGGAAAAACTCTGGGGAATTCGCAGAGGGTTCTACCTACCCTCGCCTGCTCTATCTCACATTTCCTTATGGAAATGGAGTTTTTTGAGCCGCCTTTCAGATGTAAAGGCGGCTCTTTACGAGCGACAGGGCTGGCGGTCTCAAAGGACCGTCTGGTGGCGACAGAAATCAAACCGGAAGCCGCGCTCTCTTAATTTTTTAAAGAGAGGAATATTTGCTCTCTCCTAGTCTTCTATAACATTGTCAATTCTCCAAGAGCAATCAAATACTGTATTCAGCTAGTCTCTTCAGTATCATGACATAATACACCTGGACCTGAAGTCTTGGATTCATTTAAATTAACTAAGTTACCCTCTATCCTCTCCTTGCCTATCCTGAGGTGAGCTCTCCCCCTTCTCCCTCCCTCAACTAAGGCTCTCTTTTCTTCTAACAGAACACATTATGAATTAAACCATTCTGGCTGCAATCCTCACTTTTCTCTTAACATTCTTCAACACTCCTGATGTGAGCACTTCCTCAAAAGAAGTAGTCTTTTGCCAGAAGTCCTTAATACAGAAATACAGAAATATAGGTTAAGAACTACTCAGCAGCACCATCTATGCACAGCTAGTTGTTCACTTCCAGAACTCTGCCTTGTCTTCTTAAGTTATAACCCTAAGCTGGGTGTATTTAGAAAAACAATATTTGCACAAGTTCCTTCACCATCCTGCCCATTGTCTCAGAGTCTCTGGAGAGCCCTTTCAAGTTTCTTCCAAGTTGAAACTTTAGAAAAGCCTATGAAGGAAATAAAGATCCTAGAACACATTCCCTCTAACAGCCAGATAAACAATACATTAATCAAGGAACTATCAAGAAAGAAATGATACCCTAGCCCTACTGGCAGGGCAAGCTACTATATATAAATAACCAGCAAACCGCACAGTCCCAGGCATTATTGATGTTACCTAGCCTAGTAATCAAATATCTATTAGAAAATACCAAATTCAGAGAACATCAAGAACCCAAAGATTCAAACATACCATATATAAATTCTCTACCATTGGTATGATTTGAGTGTTCTTTAGTCTGTAAGACAAATATTTAGATTTCTTACAATTTTCTATAAAGCCTTCGTTGCTTTGCATATGCTTGATATTGTTCGATCTTCCCTTGATGCATTTCCTCTGCCAACTCCAATGCCAACTCCAATGTAACTGTTTACATTCTCTTTCTTCTTCAGTGAGTCCTGCATGCGTGTGTGTAATAATGCACACATGCATACAGTTAGGAGTCTAATTTAATACATTTCTGCAATATAAATGTGTTACTTCTTTAATACTAAGCAAAATCTTAAAATTGGTGTCAGCAATTATATGTATTTGCAAAAAATTAGTAGTAAATATTTTTGCTGTATAATCCACACAAGCACAGTCCAAACAGTCTCTGCAACTAGATAGAACAAATGTTAAGAGAAATAACAATAATGTCTCATAGATGACAAAAAATGCAAGGAACAGTGTGGCATCCTGACTATATCAGAACTAGCTAAAACAATAAAAACTAGGTAATTCACTTTGTTTTATTTTATGGGGTTTGTTAATTTTCTAAATTATCTATGAAACATTTCTTTTCCCCCCCAATAATGTTATGCTTTTGTTGCTTTAATCTGCATTTTTGTAAATTAAGAAAAAAATAGCAGGATTAGCAGCATTATTAAGTATATATTCAACATGTTGGCTTTTCAGAAGTAGAGCGCATCCTTTTTCTTTTTTTGTTGGTATTTATCTTGCAGTTAAAACAGAATTGCAACAGTTATACTATATATTAAACTCCAAACTCTTTGGTTACTCTCTGTATAAAATATATTTTTATTCTGTTGTCAAATAGCCAAATTCTCATTTGCTATCTATATTTCTAGGTTTTTCTAAAAGTACTGGGCCTTAGCATATGATTGCTGCTTGCTCTTCTAGGCAACACATTTACTACAGCCAAGTTACCGCACATTGTGAGTGATATAAAAGTGTTGCGTCCCCTACTAACATGTTATTTCTTAAGCATAGTAGTGAGCAGCACTTTCTTCCAGCCTTCATAATAGGGGAAGAATTCCCATAATCGTTCACTGGAAATGAAGCATTGGATATGAAGTATTCTTGGATGAAGAGAGCATGGTTAAATGACACCTGGACAATAACTGTAAAAAATATTTCTAAATAGTTTCTCTTTTTTTGCCCCTCCCACTACTTTATTTTGCCTCCAATTTTTGTAGAATTTGGATATTTTGGTGGAAATAGTGCTTATAATAATTAGAAATGCTAAAAATAAATCAACTAAATGTTGGAAATGCCACCAGACACCGGGATTGTATTATCATATGTGGTGGACATGTGCAGAAGCAGGAAACTATTGGGCAAAAATTTGAATATGGTTAGAGAAAATTATTCGGCAACATATCGATTTAAAACCAGTGCTGTTTTTGTTGGGTATTTTATCTGAGAAATTTAGAAAAGCAAATGTATATTTGATTATTCATGTAATAACTTGAAATGTAAAAGCAATATATATATATATATATATATATATATATATATATATATATATATATATATATATATATATATATATATATATATTGGTGGTAAGCGTAAATATGACACAAAAATTTGTACCCAGATGACACACTGATTTATTAACGATGTAATGTTTGTTTAAAAAAAAAAACTTTTTATTAAAAAAAACTAGAAATGTGAAATTGACAAACAGCACCTTTATCCTAGATAACTGAGCCAGGATAACAAGATAATAGTTAACTGAGACAAGATTACAATAACTGAGAAAGGATGTTATATCTTTTTTCTCTGGTAAAAAGGAATTTACTTATTCCTGCCAGGTCAAAGTCCAGGAAGCATCTCCAAGAAACTGTACAAAATGAATTCTGATGGGGAAAATATCTAGTTGGGTAGAAACAGGAACAAACTCCCGTTTTGTCATTTCTTTTTTATGTGACTTATGCTATACTTTGTTTTCTTCATTATTGAATGTGCAGTGAAGGACTATTTTAAAGCAAATAGGCTTTGCCATTCCCAGAGATTCCCATTGTCAGATATATATTGATGGTTGTGCTCATTTGGTTCTATGAGGAAGTTATTTGGTCAATACAGCTTCAGGTTCAAAAAGTTGTTTTATTATTTACAAAATATATACATGCATACAATAATGAACAGGGTGTCCTGTTGCACCTTTTACCCTAACTGTATGACTCAGATGTTGAGAGGAGAGATAAGTTCACTTGTTGTCTTGCTGAGAGATAGATGAAAGAGAGAGAAAAAACAGGGAAGATGTCCAAGTGGTTTCTGGGTAAGAGTCCAATAAAAGAGTTCATTGGCTGATATAGTCACATGTGATGTCTGTAAAGACTTAACCCCTTCTAGTCTCTGGTACATCATATGCTGGCAATATTCTGACACCCATAAACCAAATGGACTATATAGATTGTGATGCATGCTGGATATCCCTAGAGTGTTCAATTTGTTTATGTTATTGTACGAAAGGTGGTGGGATCGTATAGAAATGTTTAAATGAATGTTCTCATTCCCCAAGAAAGCTTAATTTGCTATTCTTTTTTCCCCCCATTTTGCCTAAACATGGCCTGAATTCTTCTTGACTGCAACAATACCCCCATTTTATCTCTTAGCATCTCCACACCTCCGCTACAAGGAGGAAATATCCTAATTCAGTCAAGCTCCTTTTGTTTTCTGCTTTGGGAATGTACTCATGACTTATTCCTTTTGTTTGGTAGCTTGCTCCTTTTGCGAGTCTGATTCAATTACATCTGTCAGTCCGAAAATGTAGATAAATCACCTTTGTACTTTACTATTTTAGGAAAGAGAAAAACTCTATCCTTTACTTCCTTGAGAATAAATAAACTTTCTTCACTCACAGCTGCATGTCCTCCACTCTAAATCTTTTTTTTCTCTAGCAATAGTCAGCTTGTATATACTATATGTCAGAATTTTTGCTATTCTATGTTCCTGTTCAGTGTTCTACATCTGCTTATAGTATGGTGCTTGATGTGTTCAGTATTAACTCTCCAAACCCCTTAATCCAGAGTCTTCTATAGTTATCTTTTCAGCTATAAAACCATATATAGCTATTAAAAATGCTATATCTAATCTTCTTTAAAATCTGATTTTAAAGAATGACACATGATTAATGTAAGTCTTTAATGCATCCCTGTCTGAATATAGCTCAATCTAGGGTCTTTAAACTAAATTAAAGCTTTTCAATTAACATTGGTTGGATATTGATTGCACCTAAAGACTCTAATTATGAAAGATTTTATATAAAAAATAGCAGCCAGCTATTTTCACTAGAAAAAAAAAAGTACTTTCATGACAATAAGATTGCAATATTATTAGGGATTGTAAACCCTATAAGTTTTTTTAAAACATAAGGTCATCTTAAAATGATCAAAATCTTTGTTCTTTGTTCAAAAAGATTTGCAAATACAGTATGTTATTATTTGATTTAGTATGCTTTCTATGTTTTCTCTCACACATTCTCTCTGCCTTCATATTTTCCAGACTGACAAAATTACAGAATATTAACACATTCAGTGCAAAGATATGATATTTTCACAGAAATTATTATTATTATTTTTTTAAAATTTGATTTATATGCCGCCCTTCTCCGGAGACTCAGGGCGGCTTACAATGCGTTAAGCAATAGCCTTCATTCTTTTGTATATTTTTTTATACAAAGTCAGCTTATTGCCCCCACAAACTGGGTCCTCATTTCACCTACCTTAGAAAGGATGGAAGGCTGAGTCAACCTTGAGCCTTGGAGAGATTCGAACCAGCAGAAATTGGAGGCAGCTGTGTTAATAACAGGGTGCACTAAACCCCTGTACTATCAAGGCTCTTTATCACATCATTCTCAGTTCTCTTGGGGAATTGTCAGACATGAACAAACTGAAATCAATTGTACATAGAAGTTAAAGTTGAAACTCTCAGGCTCTTGAGCTCAGCAATGGTATTACAATTGCTTTGGCTTCTAATTGCAAACAATTTGACACATTATGAAGATATTAGATTATTTTTAAATGTTGGTGCTGAACCAAACCACTACAGTGCAGTTTTGGTTATTGTCTGTTTAAGAAGGTTTAACAAGCGAATGAAAATTAAGATTCAGGTTTGAAAACTAACTTTGGCCACCTTTATTTTCTAGTTTGGAATTCTATAATGTATATTTCTATTTTTTTAAAAAAAAATATTTATCACAGTACTACTAGAGGACTTCTCCTTTTACAGTTAGCCATAGGAGATTTTTTTTTTTGCTGGATTTCTTTCAGAGTGAAATGTCTTTGAGGACTATCTTTCTTTTAATTCACTTTTAACTGCCAAAGGCTGTATCTTCAAACAGAAGGAAACCTCCAATATTCACGGCAGTTGCAATGTATCCTTAAGTGTAATATTTGGTATTTAAAGTGGGCAGAGTGAATTGAAACGGTATTGGCGCCTCTTAGTATTGTTTAGCATTCCACTTGTATATTCTGCTTCTAAAGCTACCTCTGTAGAATATGAAGGAAGATGTATCAAAAGGCCATGTCTTCTATATGTAATTTTATTAAGAATTTTTATTATAATAGTAAAATCAAAATAGACTTGTAAAAATTAAAGCAGGATCTATTTCCACTATAAGTTGTTTGCACTTCATAAATAATTCCCAAATCTTATTGTAAAAGTTACAATATTTCAATTTCATAGTGACCCTTAATCTGTTTATCTTGCTAAGATGAAAAATTTATTTAGCTTGCTGCTATTGCTTTAAATTCTTAAACTTACAATTATCGTTTTCTTTCATTCAGGATTAAAAGTAAACTTCCCCAGTATTTTCAAACTTGTTATTCTGAAAGTCTCTAATGGCCTAAAAATAGTCAATGAGCAATTTCTGAAAGTGATTAGAAAGTGATCCGTCCTCCCGTTATCTGGAGTGGTTCCAATAAACTACTCAACTCACCAGTTTCATAGTCTTTGCCACCGTTTGCCTTCAGTTAACATTTATTTTTGCAATACTGCTATATATTTAGAAGTATATATCTACATTAATTTTCAGTTTAAAAAGAGTAACTGAAGATTCATGCAGAAATGTGACTAACAACTTCTACATGAACACAAGCTTGACAAGAGACTGATTCATTGATCCATATATATATATATATATATATATATATATATATATATATATATATATATATATTTCAGTACATACCATATTGACTCATTCATTTATAAGAAAATGTCAAAGTTCACTGAAGTATTTTCAGACTTCCTTAATAATTGCAATTATTGATAACAGATATCAAAATAGAAAAATTAAATCATTAGAAGAAACAGAAAACCTATTGGATTTTTCCTGGAATCTCATTTTAAAAAACACACAAAAATCTTCAGTAACAACATACTGTATGTGAAGCTTCATTGTAACCTGATTAAAGCAAGATTATTACCTATGCACTTTGTGAGAATATTAATTGGTATATTTAACTGGTATGTTTTCCTAATCATTAAAAACACCCATTTTCATTAGAATTAATTTAAGACAAGATAACTTTGGTTCTCTATAAAAATTTTGCAGTATCATATTCTACTTATTATATTTTCTCTATCCATTTGCTGAATTCTCTGCAATCGTTGTGAATAAGATTATATGTAAATGTTAAATGACCATTCATTGACTGAAGTTACTGTAGCACTAAACCAGGGCTGTCAAATTCACGGCCCATGGGCTAGATGCGTCACGTGCTGGCCACATCCACGCCCAGTTTAGCGAAGGGAGGAAAAGTTGTGATATGTCACATGACATCGCCGTGATGACGCAAGTTTGACACCCTGCACTAAACAGTTATTTTTTAAAAAATAATTTTTATTATTTTTTCTTTAAAAACAAGAACAGAAACAAACACAAAACATAAATTTTCCATTTTACAACAGTTTCATATCGGTGTTCTTCTAAAATTCATGTTTTTTCCCCTCCCCGTCTTTACATATATTTATATTTGTGGTTCCCTTGTTCCTTATTTATGTATATATTTCTTTATCTGACGTCGCCGTGACAATGCAAGTTTGACACCCTGCACTAAACAAACAGTTATAACTGGCCACTGAAATTTCAGCTGTTGCAGCTTCCCCGTAGTCATGTGAGCAAAATTAAGACACTTGCAGGCCATCTGTACTTTTGAGTCCAGGGGCACGTAAAACTCCTTCGCCTATTTTTCCCCATCTCTTCCCTTTTGGCCTCCATGTACTGTGCTGCACACCACTGCTGCCTCCTACTACTGTTGCCCTCAGTTGATCTTCACTATCTTCTTCCTGCTGATAGCCTGAGATTCAGGAACTGGGCAATAATACACCTCTGGGATGCATGTGACAGGTATGACAGGGCAGCATAGCCTGATCTATCAAAAGAAGTTTGCTGGGCCCAGCTAGGAGGAGCCAGTGGGAAGGTACGGTGAGGCCCAGCACTCTGTCACCAATTTGGATGTGTTGATGTAGCATAGTACAAACCAGGCATTCCAACAAAGGTTATTAA
This sequence comes from Pituophis catenifer annectens, assembly GCF_029215685.1. Classification (NCBI taxonomy): domain Eukaryota; kingdom Metazoa; phylum Chordata; class Lepidosauria; order Squamata; family Colubridae; genus Pituophis; species Pituophis catenifer. Next base: position 97,102,464 of record NW_027256884.1, on the reverse strand, counting down.
AATATGATAGCAGTGTTCCAGTATCTAAGGGGCTGCCACAAAGAAGAGTCAGCCTATTCTCCAAAGCACCTGAAGGCAGTACAAGAAGTAATGGATGGAAACTAATCAAGGAGAAAAGCAACCTAGAACTCAGGAGAAATTTCCTGAAGGGAAAACAACTAACCAGTGAAACCAGCTTGCCTTCAGAAGTTGTGGGTGTTCCAATGCTGTAGGTTTTTAAGAAGAGTTTGGACAACCATTTGCCTGAAATGGAATAGCGTTTCCTGCCTGAGCAGGGGTTGGACTAGAAGACCTCAAGGTCCCTTCCAACTCTGTCATTCTGTTTATTACTATGCAAAAACATAGCTGGTGGATTCGTTTACATAGTCTTGCATATGGTTAGATAAAAAGGTCCCACGGATTTTCTGCTAACATTTTTTTCAAGCTAATGAATAACTTCTACTTGTGTCAAAAAAAAAAAAAAAAAAGCCTATACCAAGGTTTCTGATAAACAAGACAAAAACAAGGAATTGAGAGAATTTCTGTCATAATTGCCTAGCATACCAATTTAAAACATGCACTATTAAATCCCTGCTGCTAGTCTTGCATGCTAATGGCTGGCTTGAGCAGTACTTCTTTTCCAGCATTGCTTAGCCTGCTTGTTCTTATTTGATTGCATCTAAAGGATCTTCATTCTATTAACTGCTCTAAGGAACTGCTGTTCAAAATTAGCTGAATTCTGCACTGTGCCAAAGCCAAAATAGCAGCGATAGAAAACACTAAGGCTTTATCAACTTTTTGGCTGCTTTCCTTCAGCTTGCGTAAACTGTGTGGCAAATTACAAAGGGGTTTAATTATCAAGAAAGCTGTCCCAAATTAGGCACATACTGTATAGGATGGATTTTTACGAATCACTTGTGCAAATGTGAGATTCTTAAGTTTATGGGGCAAAGAACCACCAATGCAACTGAAAATGAGTAGAGTGGAATTTCTAAATTACTTAATAAAAAGGATTTGATAATAGAATTTGTTCATCATTCATTACCCATTACCCAGTTCTGGATTTCATCCAAAGCCATCAGTGTTGACTGTTGGAAATCTATTAAACAGAACACCGTGGGTTTTTTCTTTCTTTCTAAGGGATTGAAAGGAAGGTATTGAGTGGTTGTATATCCTCTCAATCCCTCTATGTCTATGCACGTGTGTGTATGTGTGTGTGTATACACACACAAATATATTTATATTGACAAAAAGAATGAAGCTGAGTTTCTCTAAGTTTACCTATTTTGAATACTAACAGTCCATTTTCTCTTCCAAGCTCAGAAATGATTTCCATTCCTGGTAGATGGAACCATCAAGCCATTAGCTGCAAGCTCTCACTTGATGCTTGGTATAATTTCTTAGAAATAAGCCTTACTGGATTCAAGATAGTTGCTACATGGTGATGTTATGATTGCAACTTTCAGTTTTATAAAATCATTGTTTAGATTTCTTTAGGCTATACTTGCATTTCACAAGTAAAAACCAATTATTGATTGCTATATACAAATAATTCAATCTTCTCCTTTTGATTTAAAACTACTGGAAGCTATAGTTTTCCTCAAATTAATCTGTATGGGGCTCTCTTAATTTACTACTAATCAAGAATATTAATAGATTTTCTAACACTACAATATTTGTTTTCCTTCTTCTATTACATATTCTGATCATGTTCTTCCTTTCCCTCTCTAGTTAAATTTCTACACATTTTTTCACTTGTTCTTAATGTCCTGTAATATTCTGTACATATCTATGCATAAATAAGCATCACTGGTTTAGTGTAATTTATTCTCAGATGTAGGATTGCAGCCTTAAATTATTAAATTTAATATTGACAATAGGGAAATAAATTGCAATTTCAAGCAATTTACAGAAATGTAAAATTATAGTGATAGTACATTTTTCCTCTAAACTGAAAACAAGCTTATTTTTGAAATATTCAGTGGGAAGGACTATATAATGACTTAGCATGGTGTGTAATTCTACCTATTTCAGAATTTAATCAGGCATTTTCCCTAAGATTCAGTGGAACTCTTTCCCAGTATGTAGACAGAAATCTGCTACTCTTTCCTGCCTCCTGTTCTGCAGTTTAGAGGAAGAAAATTGCTGAAGCCCTGAAATGACCATTTCCGATCACTCCTTAGAAAACAGAAATACATAAACCACAAAGGAGACATCATAGATTCAGACGGTGCCTAAACTGAAATAATTAATAATTAACTAAAAATTACCCAATCACTAATTGCTACTTCGACATTTTTATACTTGGTTTTGACATTATTATTCATTTATGTCTGGATTATTTTGTTATTAAATTGTTGTTGTTGTTGTTAGGTGCATAGTCATCCAGATGTTTAGACTGAGTTTGACATTTTTATTCATCTATTACATCTTTCCCAAGCGCCTGGAATAGACAGATGTGATTGTTTGATGCTGTTATTTTTGCAGGATGTAAGATGTTCCAAATAAAGTTGCCTTTTGAAATTGACTGATAGTGATTTTGTCAATGTCACTGGTGTTCAAGATTGCACTCAAGGCAATCAATTGGTACTTTCTTGGTTTCTTTTGCCACAATTGATCAACTTCTATTTGCAGGTCTTTGTAATTTGTGATTTTCTCCAGTTCTTTCTTCTATGTTACTCTTTCCAGGTTCTAGCATATCTGTTATGCAGTCCTTTTAGTCTTTCTTATTAACTGTTAAGTCTGGGCTGTTATTTAGCAGGTGAATTCTAGTTTTTTGTTTCCTATTTATGTTTTTTTTAGACCCACCAGTTCTTACTTTTAGGCAAATGTTATTAATGATACTCCAGTGCATCATTGTTGCTACTTTGTCATGCTGTTGTTTGTAGTCAGTTCATGAAATCTTCTTATACAGCTAACTAGGTTCCACTGTTTCTTCAGCTTCTCTACATAGGTGCCATTTGCAATCCATTGCTGTCTTCTTAATTTTGGCTTTGTATGTATTTGTTTTTAAAGCTTGGTCCTGTGCAGCCAGAAAATCTTTTTTTCAATTTCCCTGCTCTTATCCATTGCCAGTCCTGTTATTTACTTTGCCTGCTATTTTTATATACTGGCCATGTAATACTTTGCCTAACCATCTCTTTTCTATTCAGTTCTAGTCATTTGGACTTTCTTATAGGCCAGTTTTATATCTTTGATATTCAGTAAGCCTTCATGATGTACAAGTTTCAGTGCATCTATAGAACTATATTCTATCCATGTTAGCTTGCTTGTCTAAGGTTCATTTCTGCCTGAATTTTTCTTGGAATGTAGTCTAACACTGTTTCCATTGCAGCACTTCTTCCATTTTTCCAATCCTGTATTGATGGCAAATTTTATTTTTTGCAATGATGTATTAGATTGATTCTATCTGCTGACACACCATAACTTAGTAAATTATGATTTTTTTTTAAAAAATGTATGTTTTATGGATCATCTATAATAAAAATATGGATCAATCACAGCTAAATATAATAAATCATGGCTTAAGCTTATGCCATTATGTTTGATACATGTGTATCTAGAAATGTACATTTTGTATGCTTTTATTTCTTTTTGTTTCGTTTTCTTCTTTTATAAAATTGTGTATTTTTTTTTTTTAATTTTTGGTAATCTAATTTTAAAAAGTTACCATAATATAGTTGTGATGAACAGGAAATACTTCCAGGTTTCGTATTGTTTTGCATGTTTTTCTGCAAAACTGGCTGCAGTGCTATTCAACAAGAAAGTTACTACAGCTATGAGTTTATAGGTCATTATGGCTTTACATTGCATCCTACTGGCAACAAAAATAGCACATTTCTAACATACTCCTAAGAGCACATCCACTATAAAAGTGGATCAGTGGACTAGAATTTCTCTTCTCAATTTCTTCCAAATAAGACATTTCAATTTAGTTCTAGGGTCATGATGATATAAGTTGCAAAATATCATCTTACATATATCATAAAGCTGTTAGATGGAGAATATTTCAGAATAATTTATTTTTAACTGCAGTAATGGACTGCTGATATGTGTTTTTAATTAGTCTTTTCACCAAAGAGCAATGGAGAGGATTTTCAAGTTAAATTTCTTTGATTATTTCTGTTAATGTTTACATGATTACTGGGAATTTTCTTCTTTATTTCTCAGCATTTATGTTTGCTTAAAAAAAACCATTTCAACTATTGTAGATAACTATTGCAACATTAGCTAAACATATGGAATTCTAGCTACAAGGCAAGCTTGGAAATTTCACATGATTTCGGGACTATCTACTCAGATACATATGTATATTTATGTATTATATTTAGAGAATAGATTTAAGAATAAAAACTGAGAAATTTGGGAGAAAAAAGTAGGGTTGATAAGTTTGTCTTTAACAGGAGTGTCAAACTCAAGACCCATGGGCTGGATCCAGCCCGTGATGTGGTTGGATCCGGCCCGTGGGTCTGTCCTGGTCTACCAAATGCGAAGAGGAAAGATTGGGCCAGCGTAGCTTCGGCCCAGTCTACCCAGTGTGAAGAGGAAACATGCCAGCAGTTTGGGGAGTGGCGTTAAGATGGCCACACCCACCCAGTCAGCCACACCTGCCTGGCCCCCTGAAGTCAATCCCAGCCCTGATGCGGCCTCTCAATGAAATCGAGTTTGACACCCTTGGTCTAAAACATCTGAATTTAACAGGTTGCACATTGGTCAATCTCTTACTCTCTCTCCAGGTTGCCTACTTCTATGAATAATTGTATGTATAATCTAAATATCATACAGAAAGTTTGGCTTACATATACAGTATATCATTCTTCAACATTCACTGAACTGAAGACTTTACTTGGCTAATGTAGCCATTAGCTAGTCCTGTAGTACTTGGATGTTTTTGAAACTTCCAAACCACGCAGCTTAAATTAATCATTCTGAGTAGAACTTAAAAAGCTTCCTCTGAGGATTTTGAATATCGTCCAATTTAAGTTTGAGCATTTATAATTAATACTTGCAATACCCAATTTGCTTTGGATCCTGTGCACAGTGCACTGATTAATTTTGCCAAGTCAATGAAAACACAACCTAATAGAGGCTGGATAATAATTTGCAGAGTAGCCAGATAATTATTACCCATTTTCTTTTGGCCTCAGTTCTCCCAACTGCAGAAGAGGCTTAGGAATATTTATTCAGTAATGAGATGATAATACTACTATTTTGCTATTCTTAAGTATTGTACAAGAAGTCTAAATAAATATAGATATGCATTATTTTTGACATGGTCACCCACTTTTCTTTTACTTTTCTGATTAGTCTGTTTTCTAGCTGTTTTCTTATAATCTTCCAAGATGTGGCTTCTGACATCACAGATCTATTTAACACTGCTTTTCTAGCCGATTATTCAGGTCGTCATATTCAAATAGGAACAGCTGCACCTTAGCTTTGCCCAAATGGTAACTTTTGACAACTCATAAACATATTTTTTATTCTGGTCATAAACTGCATCAATTATATAGTGTTTCCATATCCAAGACTCAGTTATGCAATATCATAGACTGTGATTCATAGTGTTATATAAGAACAATTTGTATTGAGTGTAGCCTTTGTAATTATTCATTGTATTGTATAACGGAACCTCTTTTGCTTAATCACCAGTTTGTTTTGAACTCATTGAATCTTTTTGGTTAATATACTTGATCTTTTTCTCACTTCTTTGCTAATTAACAGATGAGATGTGCTGGGTCAAAAAATTATGTATTCATCCATATCCTAATAAAAAAACCAATGTTCCAATGATGGTATATTTTAGCAAATTCTATAATGAACACTGATCGCCTTGTAGTTAATAGCTGAACTTCATATAAAGTTATAATTAATCGCTATTATACATATGTCAATAAATGAAAATGAAAATCATAGCCATAATCTCACTATTAAAATAAAATAGCTACAGGAAACTGACTATACAAATCTGTACTACATAATTCTGGCAATATATGCATATTGCATTTACCTGGAAGGAATGGTATTTTTCCATAATTCATCTACTTTTACAAAGAGAGGTTCATCTTAGATTCATCTAGAACAGTGGTTGTCAACCTGTGGGTTGCGACCCCTTTGGGGGTCGAACGACCCTTTCACAGGGGTTGCCGAAGACCATTGGAAAACACATATTTTCAATGGTCTTACGAATAATTTTATGGTTGGGGGTCACCACAACATGAGGAACTGTATTAAAGGGTCGCGGCATTAGGAAGGTTGAGAACCACTGATCTAGAATATGGGCACTTTGATCAAATCAAATTAAAATAGACTTTCTTTTTTGAAGCCTGCTGATTCAATTCAATTCAAGATAAACTTTCTGATTCTCGTAGTAGTAAACAATTTTTATGTACTATTTAGGTTTGTTAGACTTATATACTACAGAATTCATGTTTCTTAAATTTATATCTTGCCTTTCTTCCAAAATTCAGGGTAGCATTCATCCTCCCACTTTACCTGTCATTTCAAGGTAAAACATTATTCAGGTCTTTTTACTACAAAAAATGACATACTGTATCTGCAATGTAATCTTATCCTATCTATGTCAACTCTCAAATAATATTCACTGAATGAACCTTAGCTAGGGCAGATATTTGCTAAACAACTCCAGACTATGGTGTTCAGGAATTTCTCTGCAAGGAAGTATTTCTCTGTTAAAACTGTTTGTAATAAAAGGAGGAGGAGGAATAGATATAACAGTATAACTATTCAACTATATTCATACCACTTCTATCTCATCAGGTACTACCAGATATCTAATTATTATTCAGCACAAGATTTATTTGGGTTTTCTCTTAACATAAACTGATTCAGGCCCATTTTTTAAAAATCAAATTAGCCATTTTAGGAAAGCTAATTTCAATTTGATATAATGAAATCATATCCATGCTATCACAAGAACTATGGATTTGCCTTTGAAGATTAACCAGGAAACTAAAATTAGTACAAAATGTGATGGCCAGAGTTCTTGCAGATAAGAGCAGTTATGGCAAATAAACATTCCTTTTGTGATCATGTTACCAATGGATTTCTGAGGCTACTTCAAGGTGCTGGTTATTAATTCATATAGTCCTTGGTAGATAGTCAGGGCCCAACCTGTAAGAGTTCAAAAGGAAGTGTAAAACACCCATTAAAAACTAACAATCAAGAAAGCTAACTTTTCATAGAAGCTCATTTGGGAGAATTTTATATAATCTTAGAAAGTAGACCTCTGGGCTACTTCTCACTGAGTAAAGTTATTAATTTTATTTATATTTATTTTATAAGCTTGTAGGCTGTCCAAGTTTACAATGACTCCGAATAGCTTATACGAGTGATGGCTCACCTTTTCCGGACCGAGTGCCCAAAGTGTGTGCGCGTGTGTGCGAATGCACGCACGCCCGAACCCCCAAAATGCAGTGCGCTCTGCCCCCGCACATGCATGTGTGGCAGAAATCCGAAGACCAGCTGGCACGCAAAGCGTGTGCGCAAAGCGAACCGGTAGTAACACCGGTTAGAACCCACCACTGGGCGCGCGTGCATGTGCGGTGGAGCTGAACTGGGGCGACGGCTTGCGTGCCTAGAGAGTGCCTCGCTGCATGCCACCTCTGGCACACGTGCCATAGATTTGCCATCACGGGCTTATACTAAAAGCCATCTTACAATTTAAAAAAAAATCCAAATGGAGAAAAACCATTAAAGAATAATATTGCAGGTCTCCCTACTGATTCTAATTCAAAGCTTGAGAGAGAGCTAGTTTTTTAAAGCTCTTTTGAACATGTTCATGATGAGGCTGAGATGTATCTCCGGGGAGATAGTATTCCAGAGGACAAGCGTGGCACCAAAATAGGTCTTCTTCTTAAGTCCCATCATGTTATACTCTCTAATGGATGGGACTTGGAGCATGCCAACTCTGCTCAATTGTAAAAACTGAGCAGGAATCATAGTAAACAGATGGTTCTTTACAGGTAGTTATTGACTTACAATAGCAATTGAGACTGGAATTTTGATCACTAAGCGATAGTTGTAAAACGCAACCACATTGCCTAGCAACAGCAATCTCTGCATTCCTGACTGCAAATCCTACAGTCCTATATGGTGAGGCAACGTCTTACTGGCTTTCCACAACAAAAGTCAGACTTTCTGGGGAAACCAGAAGATTGCAAATGTTGATCAGATGATCATGTGGTGCTGCAACCGGTTGTAAGTCCAAACCAGTTGCCAATTTCCAAAATCACAATCAACTGATTGCAAGGGGTGTCGGAATATCAAAATTCTGAGGACTGTTCAGAAAAAACATTGGTTCAACACCATCCTGACTTTGAACAGTCACTGAATGAATAGTCATAGATTGAGGACCACCTTTATATAAGAAGCCACTATGCTATCTAAAGTCATAGGAATTCAGATAGGACCTTTTTGATTCCTTTGATCCTCTTTCTAACACCTTCTTGTCACAGAGAAAATGTTGCTCCTGTTTGCCAGATATTGGGAGAATATACATCTATTCTTACCCTACAATACTTTTCAAATGCTGTTTCTACTCTATGGCCTGTAATTGTATTGTGGCCTTGTCTCTGAGCTGCTTAAAAAAGCCAAGAGAAAACCAACTGATCACATTAGCATTGTCATTATATTGCATTCCCCCCTCCCCACTAAAAACTTGGCTTTGTTCCTGGGTGTAGGGCTTATAATAAGTTAAGGGCCCCTTTTTGGCCCTACTGAAAGATGTTTAAATATAACCTGCTGAATGTATTTATTGTTTGGGTGTTTAATTGCTTTAGCTGTTACTTAGTTTTAGTATTGTAAGCTGTCCAGAATCACTTGGCTGAGTTACACAACAATAGAAAATGAATGAGTGAGTGAGTGAGTGAATGAATGATAGAAATATAGTAAATTTCCATAATCCTGAAAAATGTTTCTTTCTCTCATTATGTGAGCATGAAAACTGAATGTATGTTTTGGAAATGAGTATGTGAAAAGAGTATTTATCAAGGAAATACGTTACATTTATGGCATTGGTTCAGGTTATTTTACCTTAATATTTCCTCATTCTCTCTTTTGATAAAACAATTATCACCTCTGACCTGCCTGAACCTGAAAGCATTATAGCAAATCATTTTTTGTTCCCATAGAGCAGACTCTGCTACCTTTAATACAAGGAAGTTTGATGTTTTTGCTGAATTTCCTGTTTATGTATTCTAACAGTGGACATGATTGGTCTATTTATCAGCTGGGTAGAAAAATGGAGCCACCTACAGACAAGTGCTAGAAGTTTTCACAAGCGCAGAGGACATCTCAGGTTTGATGTATTAATAATCCATTTGTTCTGTTCTTTCTCCAGGACAATCTATGCTGTCTAAGGACTGAAACAGACAATTTCCACTAGGGATTTTCCATCATATTTTCCTGAAATTTCTCTATTTTTATTCACCAAAAGCCAAATAACATTATGAGTCTCTTCTTCCAGGTCAACTTGAATTCTGAATGGTAGCATTTCTCCTGTATAAGAAGGTTTTTCTGTCTTACATAAGTTTGCTAAATCCCTATCAAGTAAATAGAAAAATTAGTAAAGTAATTGTTTTGAAATATGCAAGAAAATTCTCAAGTCCATGAGCATTTTTAAAGAAAATCCAGAAACTTCACTCAGCTAAATGAAGGTTAAATGTATTCATTGCCCTGCAGGAGGCATGGGATATAGAAACATCATTTGAAAATAATAGGGCAAAGGTGGAAAATAATTAGTCTATCACAGCTCCTTACATTCTCTGATTCCTATTCCCCCTCCAATATTCATCAGTGCCTGCAGATTGCAGTATATCTGCAGATTTCTCGATTGCTACCAAATTCCGTATCTCTCCTAATTTAGTAGAGTATAAATTATTATTTTTTTCCAACCCAGAGACCAGCATGTTGCAAAACAAAGCCCCAGCCTCATTTTCATTTTCAAGAATTCCTATGGTAATTTTATCAAAACATAGCTAGCTGCTTGGAACAGGGGCTTTTTATTTGAAAACACTCCTTATCAGAGAGAGATTGAGAAAAAGAGAGAGGAAGAGGAGGGAGGGGGTTGGGGGCAATATCTTGAAAGTCTAAAAGGGATCCTAAGGAAGTAATAGGCATTGGTAGAAAGTATAAAAGTGTTTTAACACAGTAGGTTGGTTTCATCAGGAAAAAAATAAGATAGATTGAAAAATATCTTTATATTGTGACATGTGTTAGCTTGTTTATAAAATCTGTTTCCTTTGTCTGTGTTGGTACATGTATGCACAGCAGGAACATCCTTTTTTCTGCTTTTTTAAATCTGGAAATTATGCCTGTACAAAGCAACTCTAAAATTGGTGTAAAGGAGCAATTTGATTCAAGTTATCCTGAAAAGGCAAGACACCGAGGCTCTCAACTGAAGCAACTGTTTCCTTTTGACAATCTATTTCCAAGAAGTGCTTTCTGAATATGCATATCCATGTAGAACTGAAGGCCCTCAAAGTGGCCTTCAGTTCTACATCGATATGCATATTTAGAAAACATTTCAAACCACTTTTTAATCATGATTTTACAAAGCTTAATGGTTATATGCCCTGTGTGTATTACGTATGCTTTTAAATTAGGGGGGGAGGAGCGTTCCAGTTTGCCTTCAATCTCTTCTGTGAAATAAATGGTGGGAAATATGAAAAGTTATTTGAAGCTCAGACCTACCTCTACCCTTATACCCAATTACTTGGCTACCCTTGTCTTTTTGTTTTCTTTGAAATAGATATTCAAACAGAAAATTGTGGTTCAAGTGAATAAAATTAGGAACTAAAAATGTGCAAGATTTTTTTTTAATTTCACTTTATCTCCCAAACTGTTTTATATACCATCGAAGATAAATATATCCTTGCAGCCATGCACTTTTAATCTATGTTCTAAAAGAACTGTTTTATGTATCCCAGCTCCAAAATTTCAGCAGTCAGCATTTTTAATGGACTAATTGTACTAGAGTGCTAAACTAATACGTGATTGGGTAAAGATGAATTTACTATTTAAGACATAGAGAGAGCAATTTCACATCTATATTATTAACTACACACATGGGACAGGGAGCAAAGGAAATTATATAATTTCAATATATATGATGCTTTGGGAGAGTCCAGTTTGTTTTTAATCTATTTCTGTCTTGGGTTTTCTAGGTTTTACTTTAGAAACCATGGTGCATATATATATATCTTACATACACACACACACACACACACACACACACACATATATATATAATCTTATATATATATATAAGAACTCATGTCACAAGTGAGGCTTGTTTCATACAAATTAAAAATGATTTAAATAACTGCAGAACAAAGTATCACAAGATTATTACTTGGAAGATGCTGATTTGCCCTTCAGGTTCATAAATATCCTTTGGAACTGTTCCCGTAATTAAAAAAAGACAGAGAAAAGTTTACTTGTAAATTAGTATGCAATAATTATTAATATAACTATTTTCCTGCGTATGCAAGTTTAAATGCACTAGGGTAAAGTTCAATCGTAAGAGATTTTTTGGAGACACTGTAAGTCCCTTTGAGGCAATGGGTAGAGCAAAGGAAGAAGAGGAAAGCAATCCCAGAAAGGCACAAACGATTCCTTTGAACCTATTTCTCTGCTTGGCTAGTTTAAGATCAACAGGCCAGTTATATTAAAAAAACAATAACAGCAACAACAAAAAAACCAAGGGCTAGGCAGTGCAGAGTTAAGAAGAATGCAGCAGTTCCCCCCCCCAAAGTAATCAGATCCAATTCACCCTTCCATCTATCACCTACTGATTTAACCAAAAAGCCTTTGGCAGTATCTGAGAACATCTGAGATTTCCATATGAATCTCCTGGGAAAACCTCTACTTAAGAATCTAAACGCTGTAGTCACCAATTTAAACCCTGTATTCGCCATCAAGTCATTGTAGTCCTTTGGGACGAAGCCCTGAAAAAGGCAATTATATCGGCCCAAACGAAGAGAAAACCCGCATCCTCACTGTGTATCGTTTGTCCCTGTTTGCTTAAAAGTCTCACCGAGACGGACCCGTTCCTGGCAACCCAAGTCACAATGATTTTTGCATCACTATTCTCAACTGGATGCACCCTAGGATTACAGCGGCGGCGCTCTTTTCCTTAGAATTTCCTGCAAGCCGGCGCTGACTTCGAGGTAGCAAACGCTGCCTTCTGCCCGCATCGCACAGATCTGACAAGAGATCACAGTCTCGGCACGTTGCGGCCTCAATCTCTGCTTAAGAGCAGGAGCCGCGGATTTTTTTTTTTTTTCCTTCTTCCTAGGGATCAACCATCCAAGGCGATTTCCATCCCGGGGATGATCAAAGTCCCCCCCCCACCACCACCACCTTCCCCCCCCCACCTCGTCCTTTCTCTCCAGAATAAAGGCGCCCTTCAGCCGGATGCCGGTTTCGGACACCCCCCCCCCGGACTGCATCCTTTGCCCTTCCCTGGGATTTACGCTCCCTTGCAAACAGTGGGAATTCACTGCCATAAACACGCCTAGGATCGCGGCGAAAGACGCCCTAGAATTTCGCCTGACCTGCTACCATCGCCTCCCGCTCTTGCCCAAACCTGGCGACCCCTGTGGGAAAGACTGGGCAGGGGAAAGTAACCCCTCTGCTTACTTCCCCTGACCAGTCTTTCCCACAGGCCTTTTCATTCCAGCCCGCCAACCTCTCGCCGATCGAGACGCGTCTCGGGCTTCCATTCCGCATTTTCTCCTGACCTCTCGGCCGCCCCCCACCCCCACCCCACGTTAGTTTCAATGCGCCCTGCCCCAAATCGCGGAGTCACACACACCCCCTCTTTCGCCCCCTCCCCTCCGCCCGGTAGCCGCTTTTTCTCTTCCCTCTCTGGTGCTATTAGAAAGCTTCGGCTGAAGGCTGGGAAAACGGCTCTGAGGCAAAAGGAGCGGGCGCTTTGAGCGAGTGCAAGGGGGCGTGTCCTCCCTGGCTTGGCCCCACCTCTTTCTTTCAGCTTTCGGTCTTGGAGCGCCGCTAGGCTGCCAGAGGAAAGAGCCACCTGCTTCGGGGCGGTCGCGATTGGCGTCCCGCTCGTTCGTGCTTCTCTCCTCGGTCGCAGAAGCTGCGAGCCGAGCAGCCGCTTCTCCCGAAAGCCTCCAACTTCGGCTTGTAGTCCCTTTTATTTGGACCCCGTTGGCTGGAAAGTTGCGGACCTTCCGCTGTGGTTCCTCTTCGGAGAAGAAAGCCGTCGCCGCCGCCGCCGCTCTCTGTGGGGGGGGAAAAAGAAAAGAAAAAAAAAAAAAGCCCGCGCCCTCGTCCTTCGTTTCTTCCTTCGGGAGGAGCAGCGGCCGAAGTCGCCGTTTGCCTGGCGGGGAGGCGGAATGGAGATGCCCTCCGCCGTCGCCTCCTGCTTTCCTTGCCGGCTGCAGCGGCAAACGCCGCTCTTCTTTCTCCTGGGGTTGCTGCTTTCTGCCCTTTCCCTGCGGCCAGGTAAGTGAGTGGAGCGATCGGTGCGGGAGCTCAACTTGCGCCCGGCTGGGGACAGGCGCGCTTTGGGGACGTTTTAACCGCGGAGGAAAAGCTGTTTTAGGGTTGCGGCTCTTCGGCCTCTTGGTTTTTCCGGGTTCCTTTTTTGGTTCCTTTTTTTTTTTGCTCTTTCACGGCTGCCTGGAACTTTAGGCAGCCGGATTGCGGCTGCAGGTGGCTCTGGTGTGGCGCACTGGCTGGTCCTGGATCGGGTCGTTTTAATCACGATGCGCTTCCCCCCCCCCTTCGGAAACCGGCTTCGTGCTCCGGACGAAGCTCGGCGTTTGTGTGATTGAGACATCGAGCGCCTTCTCTAGTGCGGGGCGAAGGAAAACGGGGTGAGTGGGTGGGGGTGCGCGGATTGATCAGAACCGATCAGGCTAAAATAACGCGTGTGGATTAGATTACGATTCACACGCGCACACATCCCAGTTTACGTATGCTGCAGCACGTACGCAGGACTGCAATCCCTCACTTATTAAAAGTCATCGAGACTTTTGTAGAAAAGTGGAGACCGTCATCCTGAATGGACCTGAAGCATCCTAGGCTTTGAAAATTATTCCCTCTCTTTTAAAATTGACATTTCTTTTTCGGGTTGGTTTTTCCCCACCTCCAACCCTCACCCTTCCTGGCTTAAATCACGTTTAAGGTTCCACTCTCGTGTATTCAAGCCTGTTGATCTTGGCCAGCTTTATTTCTGACCTCAAGGGCCATTAAACATTGAGCCTTTGATAGGTGGGACTGCCCTGTTTTAAATTCAACTGTAAGGATCGTTAGTCCTCCCCCCCCCCACTTGCATTGTACAAATGACAAAAAGTTATTTATTTATTTTACTTTTATTTGCTGAGGTTTTGTTATAAAAGGAAACAAAATGTGCCTGCCAACTCCTCTTTTAGTTCTCTGGGAAGCTGAGCAAGATTTGTCAGGTACAGAACAGCCTTTATCTTTGGTGGGTTTCTCCTGCTCCTTTTAAAAGTTGCCTTACTGGTTGTGCAAGAGAGAGCAGACCAAGGTGACTTCATCTGCTCTGCACATATACGCACACACAAAACACCAACAGCCATGTCCTTTAGCTCAAAGAACCACAAGTACTATGTCTGTAGCTGGAAAAAAATAGGGTGTGGGGGTAGGATTGCGTGAAAGATCATTCAAGCCAAAGGCTGGTTGAAAGTTCAGAGCAGATTTGTAGATCCTATCAGATTGATTTCAAAGGATTAAATATCATTATAGGAAACCCTTTAGATAAAATTACTGTATACCTGGATAGCAGTTCAATAAATGGAACTAGAGTTCCTAGATGTGGAACACTTTTCTGCAGTTTCTATTCCGCATCTGTATAGTTCTTTACGGACTTCGCTTCTCTGCCTGTGTTATATATGCATGTACACACCACCTTCATGGATGCTGTCTAATTTATTGTTGTACTGTTTGCAGAATTTTAGGGACAAATATATATATAGTCCTGTTACGTATGGTTGAGTCTTTAGGAATGACAAATGGTGATATTGAAAGATTAAGTCAGTTCTTGGCTTGCAGACCCTTGGAAAGTCTTCAGGCAAAAAGTGTGACATCCACCTGGAATATTCTTCTTGATGTTGTAAGATCAGTTAGGATCTTGAGAACAAGGCTCTTCCAGTTCTAAAAGCACGGGTTTTGCATTAATCAGCTCCATTTTGGAGCAAATTTACTCAAATCTGGCAGAATTCCTCATGTGTGTGATTTTCCACTGAAATTTTGGCTTGATTCCTATTATTACTTAAGCTTTTCAGGAATAAAGTAAACGGGACTACTGAAATAGCCTGCATAGTTCTGTTTCCAGTTTTCTCTCCGAATCTATTTGTGTATTAACCAGTACTGGAACAAGAGAAGCAAACTGCAAACTGTACTCTTCCTACACTGTGCAGCCTCTCATTATTCTTGTAGAAAGAGCGTCAGCCTGTGGTGACATTTTGTATTACTTGAAGAGAGCAGTTTTTGTGTGTCGGCCTTTGAATGAATATAGGACCTTTGAGGTGGATTTAGTGTTTTCACATTTGGAGAACCCCCTTATTAACTGTACAAAGGCCAGCTTTTTACTGTGGATACAGAAAGCAACTTTTAAGTATGTGCATGTTTAGCCACATTCATTCCAACTGGTGGTGTTTTGATTAGTACAAATCTAAATTTCTAATTTCAGTTAATGAAGCTAAATTTTCTTGCAATAAAATTGGACACTGCTTCAGTTAAATTTCATTAAATGCAGTATTTAATTATTGTGTCTTAAAGCAGCAGTAGGGTTGCATTTTTAAAGAAAATTAATTGCAGTGCAACATGAAAAGACTAGGAAAGCCTGAATTCAGGGGTTCAATTAAGAATGCAGTTTAATTGATGGTTGTTAGAGAGTAAGCCCACTGAAGACAGTGGGATTTACTTAATGAAAAAAAAGTGCCATAATATAGGATAGGATAGATTGTTCTGTCCCCAAATAAAAGTGATTTTTTAAGAAAAGGAATAAGGTTGCCAAAAATGTTAAATATGGCTATTTATTGGCTTAATTATTATTATTTTTTGTCATCTCAAAACCATTTACTGTGATTGTGAATAATCTTAGGACTTTCTGCTTTGAATTTTTTTCCTTAAACAAGGTAGAAATCCTTAATAATTGTTTTTGCTTTAAAAGAGAATTTACAAGAAATCGAAAATGCCATTTGACTGAGATAGAAACCATTACTAGAAAATAAGTTGATTGAAATCAGTGGCCTTTACTAGACTGAGGCTAGTGTTGCTATGTAGATGCAGATAGACACATGATTATATGTGATAACTATAAGCGTGATAGCCAAAATAGGTTTTCCTTTCAAAAATATAATTTTAGAAATAAGTCCTTCCTTCTTCTAATGTTATACATACAGTACATGCCACTGAAATCCAAGTTAATGACAGTTGGCCAGCGAAGGCATTTTGAAGTAGTGGTGGACTAGCCCAATGGAAACATAAGCTGCTGTAAAAATACAGTACTGTAGCCCATTAGAAAAAGCATTAAAATGACCAATATTGTAAGAATTTTACGTAAAGCTATGCACCTATACTGATGTTTACCATCCCAGGCTTACACCTTGAAGACTACTGTAGAACTGGAAAACGTGGGGCACAATTACTAAAATGGTCATGGGGGGATGAGTGGGAGAATAGTTCAGAAAGAGGAAAAATATAACAGAAACATATTAAAATTGCCAACATACTAGACTGACCCAATGAGGGGAAAGAGGGAGGGAGCCAGTACAAATGTATTGTTTTTCTGATAGTTGGCTGGTGGAATTTGATTCTAATTTGCTCAGAATAGGACAAAACTCTATCTACAAACTCATGAACATTTAGGCTATTAGTGAAACTAGATGTAATTACACATAATGTGTATAGTAATAGTGGCAGAAGATCTTTTAATGTTATTTTCTGGGATCATGAGGCTATCTTGCTTGTGTGTATTGGGTATCTCTCAGATCGTTTTGATGGATTTAATGATCTTGGTTTAGCTTAGCATAGCTTTTTAGTTTTGTAAGGCCTGCCATTTAATTGTTAATTACTTAAATGTTTATTCCTTGTTTATTTCTCATAACTAAAATGTCCATTTCTTAACACCAAATCAAAATATTTTTCTGTACTTAATTATATGAGTTGCTAAATATTCTAAGAAAAATACAGTTGCTTATTTTTATAAATGACTAAATGTACTTAAATGATGTAAGTGAATTGTAAATAAATAATTATAATATTTATAATATATCTATGTAAATATCACTACTATGATATCAATTAGATATATTGGCCACTATTTTAATAAATGTGAGAATTAGAAACATTGAATTGAAGAACATTAACATGAAAGTACATAAATCAATCTGTAGACCTTTTAAGATAGAGATAGAAAACCTGTGGCTGTACAATTATTATGCCCAATTGATTGATTTGATTCATTAAATTTATATAGCTGTTATAGAAGTACTGATCATTTATAGTTCTCTATGTAAAAAAATCCGCTGATTACTTATTCAAAAGTTAATAATCTTATACATATAGGTGCTGTGACATATTTTCATCTAGGTTGACGTAAGGTACCATGTAAATGTTCTATTTTGGGCATGATTTTATAGAGGAAGCTCGCGATTGTAAATTCTAGCTCTGTCTTTTAACTTTCTCAGAGCTAGAAAATAGCAATTGCAAACTACCTTCAAAACATGAACACTGCATGAACTTGTTCATTCAGTTAACAGAGTCATGATTAACTCAAAGGCACCATCAGTATAACATATATACAATAAAATTAAAGAAATACACACATTACATATTTATCCTAGTAAGTCTATTTTTGTACTTTTTAATCTTTTTGCCAATAGATTTACTTTTCTCCATTTAAGGAGATTTGTTGTTCAGGAACATCTGGAAAGTCAATGATTGCCATGTAAATTGTTGCTGTAAATTTTTGATCCAATATTGTATATGAAACTTTGGTAGGCAGATTACAGTGCACCTAGACAACATCTCACTCTCAGGCTTTATCTTCAGTTCATTTTATTTTCTGAGAATATTAGAAAACATACTTTTTGGTAAAGAGGGGAAATTTTCATTTCTCAATGACGGACTGATGTTTAATTCACATTTTATTACATTTTTGACTTATTGTAAGAAATGTGAATGAGTTTATGAATGAGTTAAATTAATCTGTATCAACCAGTCTCTGAGGTTCACCACCTAAATTCCAAATTTTATGACAGGATATTTTACAGTCATTCCAAAAGAAACAAACTGTGAAACCTGTAAATAGTTAAGTGGAATCATATCCACCTAGATTGTTGATGGATTTGCATAAAGTTTTTGTGCACACTGTTAGTTAATAAGTGTCCTTTAATTGAGCAATGTGTAATTCCTATTCACACTTATTCTCATAGCTGTTAATCCAGTATTCTAGTGGAGAAGTTCTCTGTTGGATGTCTACTTAGTTTATGATTCATTTCGCTTTCTTTCTGTATTTACATGTTTTTACAAAGCATCAGTAACTAGTGGCTTAGTATTTTTTCATTTATAAGAAATATACTTCCCCCTCCTTATTTTTATTAAAAGTGATGAAATCGTGAAAAGGGAAAGGAAAATTTCAGCATATAATTAACTCATGTTTGGAATGGTCCTCCAGTGTTTACTTAAAAGAAACTCTATATTGTTCCCCAACTAGTTGTCAAAAAATGATATACTTATTTTATTCTGTCCTTTAAAATTTCTTCTTTATTGATTTAATCTTGATTTCAGTCCTATAGCATGTTTTCATCTTGAAGTTATTTAATCTAATTTTCACTAAATTGTTCACCTTCCAATGCATTGATCAATCCTCATAATTCTTAATTATTTTTAAGAAAATATATAGGTGAGCTTTCTTCAAAGTACAGATACATCCATAGTTAACTTAATTAGTACAGTTTGTATTAGACACAATTGAGAAATGAGAGTATTAATGTTTTAAGAAATACAATAACTGTAATTCCAGCAAGTTTCCAGGCATTTATTTTAAGAAAATGTGGCTATAATGTCACTAGCAAACCAACAGTAAGTGATATAATTCAATGGAATATTATGCCATATATAATACAACTATGTCATATAATTTGATGATAGTAATATGATTTTTATGTATTTTCTAAGGATATAACACATTAATTGCATCACTGTACTATCTGATGATGTAGAATATAATCATACTTCAAAAGAATTCATATTGCATATTACACAATACCTCTATTCTTCAGACTACTATATTAGACAGTACACACACACACACACACACACACACACACACACAGATAGACATAAATATATTTCCAATGTTGTAAAGTTTTAAATAATCGCAATAGGTTTAGGCTGATGTATTTAGTATGCTGGGAAATGTATTCCTTTCCAATATTATTGATCCAGTTATTGTCTTTAGACATGTGACTTTGATTACTGTTTATGTGTGTTGATAAGTACTTTTATGCTTGTGCTGCTCAAGGATAAATTCTTGCCATTGAAGCTCACCATTTGGACCACCCAGTAATCTCCAGTACTATCAGCTATGGCAGGTGTAGATAATCTGTCTCCAGATGTTTTATACTTCAACTATTATCAGCATTAATAAATCCAGCCAAAGGCAAGAGATTATGGGAATAATAGTCCAAAAATAAAGTTTGGCTTACGGAATTTTTTAGGCTGCTTTATGTATTTCATGTTAAACATTTGAAGTTTTGGTGCACATTACTACTAAAATGCTGAATATATTCCATATTGTCCAACAATTCCAAATAACTATGGATGTTCTCAGATGATTATGATGTCAGTATTGGTCTAGATGAGAGACATGTTAATATAGTGCAGATTTTGAACTCCCTGTTGTGACTACAGTATTTTTTTAATTTCAATAAAAGATAAAATTTGATTATTATAACAGAAGAAATTAGGAAATGTCTATTGTATTCAAAATGCTGCAACTGAGCTTCTTGTGGATAAACTAATGGGAATTAGATTAATATTGTTTAAAGATATTTATCCTTGCATTCGGCCCTACGTGTATGGAGTGGTCTGTGCTAATTTTTATGTAAGAAAACATTTCATTTTTAATTAAGCCTGTTAAGTCAAACTTTTCTATGGTTTGGCCTATGCAAATTTTATGACTTTATATTGTCCGGCATACTAGATTTTTACAGAGTAGAACAGTTATAAACAAGAAATTTTATTCAGAACTTCCCTATACTGTGTGTATAAAGGAATGTTTCAAATGTTTTCTAGTTTTTTTTCTTGATATACAGAAGAATGAGGAAACATTACTTTACGGAAAGTTAGTCATATATATGTGAATAATGTAAGAAGACTCAATTCAAATATTATTTAAGTCTTTATGGTTTAAACATGGTTTTAAAGATTGCCATGATGATTTTACTATTTATATTATTGTCAACCTAGTACTATAACATTAGTATAACACTATCCTTTTGGAAAACTAATTAGTAGCTTTCAAAAATTGAAATTTAAGCAATCAGTGTATCTTAAAAACAGAGCCATAGAGCTTGAAATTCATTTGGTAATAATGGTATATTTTTACCATATTAATATGTTTATTTTATTTATTATTTATTTTATTTATTAAATTTATATGCCGCCCCTCTCCAGAGACTCAGGGCGGCTCACAATACATTTTAAAAAAACCATTCTAAAAACATTTAAAAGATTAAAAAACATTAAAAACCTTAGAACACATTCACACCATTCATGGCCGGATCTCACCAGATCGCAAAGCGAGATCAATGGCCCCAGGCCTGCCGGAAAAGCCAGGTCTTCACAGCTTTTCAGAAGGCCAGTAGGTGGGGACGGTTCGGACCTCACGAGGTAGTTTAGGATCAAAATCCGAAGTTATTTATTTATTTATTTATTTATTTATTTATTTATTTATTGGTTCGATTTATGTGCTGCCCTTCTCCGAGACTCAGGGCGGCTTACAATGCGTTAAGCAATAGCCTTCATACTTTTGTATATACCTGCTTAGTAGGGCTTTTGCCCCCTCCCCCCCAAGCGGTGTTTTTTTTATACAAAGTCAGTTTATTGCCCCCACAATCCGGGTCCTCATTTTACCTACCTCGAAAGGATAGAAGGCTGAGTCAACCTTGAGCCTGGTGAGATTTGAACTTGCAGTAATTGCAGGCAGCTGGTGCTACTTAACAGCACTTTAGTCTGCTGCGCCACCAAGGCTCTTGTTATTAAATTATTTTTAATTCTTAGACTTAAATCATTCAAGCAATAAATATTGCTTGAAACCCAGTGTTATTTTTATAGAAAGATCTTTCTACTGTTTTTGACACATGGTATATGTGTCAACTTGTGATATATGTCAGCTGGATTGTTATCATTAATTATCTGATAACAGAAATGTTCAGCTTTTTCCTGTCTTCTCCTTAGTACTGTTCTGTATGCAATTTCCTTACCATTAATTACAAAAAAACATTGCCCTTGTATACTCTGAATGCATTTTTATTATAGCATAGAGAGGATAAATTTTGCACTTGTAAAGGTCATAAATACGAGCACTGGGATACAAAAGTGTAAAATATAATAGTACAGCCAATATTAACATTTTACTTGCTTTGAGAGCATCAACATTTTGAAAATCTATAAGATGCTCCAACCATTTTAAATAGAAGTGGGTGCAATTTAAGCCAATTCTCTTTAATTAATTTATATAATTAAAAAAAATTGTATGTGAAATTGATATACCTGTGTTTAGATATTAGGCAATCAAATTATTATATATACAACAATGTGAAATTACAGCTGTCAGTTCTTTAGCTAGTGTTGGCCTTCATTTTCATTGAGTTCTTCCCAAGAACCTTGGATGTTATAATGTATTGGCAGAGTATATTTGCAGATCCGAGCAGCGTGGCCTTTTGTTTTAACAGGAATTTTATCAGCGTACAGATTTTCTAAGTGTCATCCAGGGCTTTTTGGCATGGCATCCAGTATGCTGATAATGTTGTGGCCCAGCAGCGGCCTGCGCGGATCGTGGCTGATCCCAACGAAGAGGAAGCTGGTGTGGTATCGCGCCAGCAGCCTGCGCAGCTGGCGCTCGCGTTGAAAAGCAAGGAGGCTGAAGAGGATGTGGTGCCAGAGGCAGAGACGCAGCCAAGGCCTTCAGAACCTCCAGAGGCTCCTTCAAGTGGAGAAAGCGAAGTGGAGGAGCTTCTCCTCAATGCTCGAGCACGCAGGGCTGCCAAAAGGTAGGAGTTGCTACTCAGGAGGAGGAGGTCTACTCGAGACTAGGCCTTGAGGATAATTGGTCACTCCCTTAGCCTATTTAAGTCACAAGCAGCTAGTGCGTTCTTGCTGGAAAGAACTCGTATTATTATCAGAGTATTTTAGTTTATCATATCTGGTTTTCTGGGCTGGTTGTCAACCTTTGCCAGTCTTGTTTATTCTTGCTACTTAATAAATTTGATAAGGACCATTGGTGTGTGTAAATATCCTCGGAAATCCGGAGCTGGGGCAGAACAGATAACCAAATTTCTGTCTTCCATTCTCCTATTCCTAGATATTGTCACATCAATTATCTACACTTTCTTTTTTTTCAACCACAGTTAAATCTGGTGTGTCATGTGCCAAGATTTTAAGACTCTAATTATTGTTATGGTTGGTCATAAGTCAGCCAGACGTTTGGACTGGAATAGGCAGATGTTGCTTGATAGTGTTAAAGGTATCATGGCAGAATGTAAAGTGTTCCAAGTAAGCTACCTTTTGCAATTGACTGATGTTGATTTTGTCAATCCTGATGGTATTCAAGCGGTGCTCTAGATATTTTGGGATTGCACCCAAGGTACCTATTATTGTTGTTGCTAACTTTGCTTCCATTTGCCGCAGTCATTCTACTTCTATTTGCAGCTTTTTGTATTTTGTGATTTTTTTCCAGTTTTTTCTCTTCTATTTTTCTATTTCTAGGTACTTCTATACCCATTATCTATTGATTTTTATTATTGTTACTATTATTATTATTTTGATTTTCGTAGAGTTGCCACTTAGTTACAATTTTAAAAAAATTAAAACTATAAGCTGGCAATAATTCAGACATTTAAATAGAAGAACAGTAGAGGGTAGTTAAGATATTTTACCCAGCATTAAACTCATGCTTTTCATTTATTTGTCATTTAAATGCAATGAAAACCTTAGCACTCTTAAATAGATAAATTATGTTTAATACTCTTGATTACTTATTAAATAATTAATACTTATTTAATATTAAATTAATTTCTATGAGTATTAGTAAATACTCTTAGTAGTTTTAATAATTAATACTGCTAATAATTAATTGCTTGCACAATCATACTAATATTAAAGAAATATATTCTAGTTCCAATATTAAAAATGTATGATGTAGGCAGTACAAGTTATTTCAGTGAAACACTTGAAGAGCTTCAATATGAATTGAAGCTAAACATAAATCTGCTACATTTAGACTTTGAAAGGTCATAGGATTACAATATGACCTAATCAAGGAGAGTGTTCATAATTATATTTCAGGAACTGAAAGTGATGGCCTTATCCCGTGAAGAATATGATATGTTAAAGTGTGGAAGTCAGATTTCTAAGCTATAATTTGCTTTCCATTATGTACAAATACATTAAATTTAAAATTAATGGGATTTACATAAACAAAAATAATGACAGGTTTACATTCAGATAGTACATAGAACTACCGTAGGAAAATACTTTTTTGCAGTAATGTTTGCAGGATTGAAAATAAGATTTTAAATTATACAGAAAAAGCTTTTTAAAGCAGTATCTAGGTTCCATATAAACTATTTGAGTTGTTACTACTTTATTCCCTTTCACTTTGTATAATTTTTTTTAAGAAAGAAGGCTGTTCATAGTGCCAAATAAAATGAAAGATTAAAGCCTAAATATAATGGACCGTTGGGGAAAGGGGTTTCACTAATCTGAGTATCAAATGTTGAATGGGACTTTTGAGCTCAAAAACCCTCCAGGTACAGTAGGGAGGGAGGTATGAAAGAAGGGAGGTAAGAAAGAATGAGCTGAAAAAGGAAGATGCATAACAAATTACAGGCATTTGAGCCTGACACCACAAATGGTGATACTAAATATGGGCCCCAACCAAGAGAGGCTAAGGATCAGAAACTAAGAATATTGGAGCCAGAGTAATCACCCAGCCAGACACACTGGGCTCTTCCAGAACCCAAACGATGCCCAGATAGGGGCAGAGGTGAGCAACAAATTGGGAACTAGGCATTGCCAGTTGTGGCAATCCTGGGGATTCAGCAGATTTTGTACATAAAACCCCAAGACCACTGCTATTTTGAGTGTCTGTTGCAGTCATCTTAATTATGGACAGATTTGATATATGGTTTCTCCTTAAGTAAAATAATCTTTTTATCGTATACTAAAAATAAGCATTTCCAGCCATTAGTATTAGCTACAAAATTGTGCCTTTTAGAGGCAATATCTAGCATTGGACATTTTCCACAATAAATCAATTAACAAGTATAAAGTTTTTGACTCATTTTTTAAATTGGGTTGTTCATCTTGTTTTTGGACTTGTGTGGCAAACAGATCTTGTTTTATGTCTTATTTATGCATAGGTTGCAGCTCTGATTCTTTGCGGAATAAGCTTTCTTTTGGACATCAGGATAGTTTGCTCTTTTGCTGGTTTTTTTTTTTTTGCAAGCCCTTGAAGACTGAGCTTCCTCTCAGGCTTCTGGTTTAATATGACATTATCATTTTTTAGTTTATTTCTATTTTTGAGGCATTATTGTTTTTTTATTGTTATAAGGCGCTTTATATTACATATTTTCCTGTATGAGTAGCTTTTGATTGCAATACTGTAGGGACATGTTAAATAAATAACTAAGCAAACAAATATTTTGTGTGAGCAGAAATGAACGTAATTTATAGTTGTCTTTCCAGGAGAGAAACCCTAGCAAGTTTCAGGCAATGGCTTTGCAGGATGGTAATGGCGGTAGCGGCTTCACCTTGATGCATATTAAAGAGCCTGCTTTCCCCTTTTTTTTTTTTTTTTTTTTTGGTCATTTGCCATGAAAATACTGTCAATATATGCATATGCAAATAAACTATACCATTTTAGCAATTATAGTTTAGAACCAGATTTAATTCATATAAAATGAAAGTCTATGTGTGCAGTTTTATGTTTTATATTTCTTCCACAACTGTATTTATTATGGTGGGGGAGAGGTTTACTTTTTTATTGCTAAATGTCCCTTTCTTTCTGTAGTTTCTTTCAATGGAGGGGTTATTATAAATGTACATGTAAATGTTTGTACAAACATATTATCAGCAATATTTTACTGTAGATATCTGATATTGGTCTGAAAGTTTAGGAATAGTTCATTTTGGTTTGAGCTTCTTCTTGGGATCCACCTTGCTTTAGATAAATTTCAAATTTCTACAGAGCTTAGATCAGGATTTGCTAAAATATACAAACACTTTTAAAGAAAATATGGAATATAATTCCACAGAATGTAGTAATACTTACAGTAGAATGATGAAGTTCCATTTTAATTGATAAATTGATTAAGAAATGTAATTGATAATTAAACTTCCATTGATATTGAGCTGTTATAATTCTCTGTAGCATACAGTTGGAGAGATAGTTTTCAATGGCTGAGTTTCTTGTTTTTCTGAAAGTACCTAATATCTTCAACTCAAATCAGCCTTTTGCAACTAGGATTTTGATCAGTGTCCTGCTTAAATCACAGAGTGTGTTTCTTTGTTATTATATACATGCCTCTTTAGGAGTACACCACTCAGGAGAATAATATGCTAACCATATGTTAACACTATATAAGCTCCCTAATACTTGCTCTAAATGTAACTATTTTTCTTGTTCTTGCTGTGTCTTTCATGTGAATGATTAACAAATTTGCTGTAGATTTTATGTGAATGATTAATAAATACTCCAGTGTCTCTATTACCATATAGACATCAGCACTGCTTTCTGAAAAATGTCCATTGAAGTTCAAACAAAACTACTACAAAGCTATTTCAGCTCACATAGCTTGGATAAATCTTTTGAGAATAATAGTTCAGTTGATGATATTGAAGGCTGCTAAGATGTCCAGATGTATCAAGCAAAATCATAGCGGACATCATCTCACAATAAGATCATCTCACAGTGTGATCAAGTATAATCAAGTAGTTTCTAGGACAAAAAGATGACTGAATTCTAAGAGAAATAATTTTAAAAATCCATTTTCTTTCCTCAGTGTTCATGCACCGTGTCCTGAAAGCAGTTATAGGCAACAAATTTATTGTATGCTCAAATTTTAGTAAAAGAGCAGGCCTGGACAATTAATAAAATAAAAAGATAAAATGAATGAATAATGATTAATGATGGATAAGAGATTGTACATTTAAATATGTTGATGAAAAATAAAAATAAAAAACTTTTTAAATAAAAAAAAATTCAGCTGTTATTTTTTTCTATAGAAATTATTTCACGATGGCTTCCTTTAATGAAGCTAAAACCACCTATACTAGGGATTCGAACTGCCTCTCGACAACCTCTTGTCTCCAGTCCAACATTCCTATTCTGCAAGGTGTAATATACCATCTGAAATGCGACTGTAATACATCAGTGATTGGCCAGAATATGCAAATATTATGTATATATCCTCAACTCTAAAAACAGAAACTTTTTTTTAAAAAATTACCAGACAGTGCCTGGTATAGTTTGAATTGCCAAGGCTGTTAATTATTATCTAGCATAGCAATTACTTATCAGAATGAATCTGTTAGGAGAAGCATGACTTTTCCTTCATTCTAATGTAGATATAAAAGCGTCAATCTATCCTCATATATTTCTTCTTTTTAAGTAATTTTCATTGTATTTTTACTCTTCCAGTGTGGCATATAGGCAGTTCACAACATTTCCCTATTATATGCCTGTTATTCAAACCAAACTGATATGTTAGAAAAGGGAAATTGATTTTCTTCTGTCAAGGAATGAACCCACCATTGGCTCCTCCTACAATATTTTTTTCATAGCTGATTCACATTCTTAAGAGTTGTGCTGCTCTAGTTTCATGTCTATTTTTAATTCGACAGTGGTTCCTCACTGACTCAAGCATATTTTATATTTCAAGACACTTATTCTAAAATTGATCTTTCTTCCTAGACTGGTATTTGCTTGAAAGTTCATGATAGGATATTTAGCGCAGTGGCTGAAAATTTAGGGTTTATTTGCTTCGGATACTTTGTACATTAACAAGAACATAATATGCAAAGAGAAGAAGGATGTATTTTAAACAGCTCAGCTAGGAATATGCAATTAACAGTTTTTGGCTAAGAACATAACTAAAAGGTAGAAAATGAGTCTGTACAAATTGCTACGATTATCTCATCACAGTTGTTTTATGTTTAATTAAAATACAAAGAAATCCCTTAACACAGATTTGTGGTTTGGTGGCAGTTTTTAATGAGACTTTTGTGAAAGACATGTCTTTATAGATACTTATCTTTATTAGTTTTGAGATCAGCATATATTTAATTAAAATGCATAGCTATTGGAGTCTGTGATGTTTGTTTCTGTATTTGTTGGTTCATTTTTCTGGCTACAGTTTGTAATCTAATTCAATTATATTGCTATTCAAAAGCATTGTACTTTTTTTTCCTGAAACTGTTGCAATTCATCTCCTAGTATTATGAGCATTTGTTTGACTATTGAAATAACTTACTCTTTTAGGATGTGAGCATTTGAACAAATATTTATATGAGATGGAATCCCATATCTGGTATCTTGCGCACTAGAGATAAATGCAATGTGCTTTACAATTTTTGCATAGCAGTCTGTGTACAAATATGCAAATTAAGACATTGTGGTTTATCCACAGACTGTAATTAAATATTCTGGATTAACTATTATGCAGTGTAGAAAAGCAGCTTGTAAAATCTCTTATCCTTTTGCCTCAGCAGCTCATAGCTTTTTCAGGCCAAGAGTACATTTAACCTTCCAAGTGATGTATGGGTCATAGTCCCAAAAGAAGAAGCAAACAAGATACATGAGCTATCAAATAGTAATTTTTTGTTTTATTTGAATACAAATGCATTTTAAATTAAATATATGAAATAGACTAGTACAAATTGCTGTTTACATGCTTAGAATTTTTCCTTCTATCCTATTAATAACTATTGGAGATATAACAAAACTTCAGACACTTTGAGTATCTGGGCGTTCAGCAGCCCATTTGCCTTTCCACTGTGTGTTGATGTCAAAGTTATTAGACAGCTGTTGAGCGAGTGCCAGAGAGGGCTTCCTGGATTTAAGTCTGCCAGTTAATAGATGAGAAAGATCAGCATGCACAGCAAAAAGTGGATTTCTCAAAATTTTGTTGTACTCCTTCACTAAGGCTTCCTGCCTTCGTAGAGCTGGTGGTGCAATGTGGCTCAAGACGGGGAGCCAGCAAGTAGGAGTAGATTTTATGCAACCGCTCATAATCCTCATGGTATCATTGTACAATATGATACAATAATTGTGCTATTTGAAGAGGTTATAAAGATGGGGAAACTATGAGATTAGAAGTCTTGCCTTGTCTGTTTTGAAAACAGTTTGCATTGTTATTTGAAGATGAAAAAATATAAAATTACAGCAGATTTCTCTTCCATATTTTAAAGATAATTTAAAGCCAGTTAAATTTTGTTTTGGGAAACTGTTTTGTGATTGAGATGGTGAACTGCTATGTTGAGAAAAATGTGTAGCACATGTTTTTAAAGGAAGAATTGTCATGCACTGGGAAAAGTTTTATTTTAATTTTTTTAAAAAAAAATTTTATCTTACAAACAATGTTTCAGGCAGCATTGTGCGCAGTTCAATCTGTTCTACTCCTGTTCTGTTCTGTTTATGCTTTTAAAAATGTTATTGTACTTAATATAGGATTCAAGAACTATACTGAATTAAAATTTTACTTAGTATCCAAATGATCTGCTTATAGCTTCTGTTGCTTTAGGTTTTTTGGTTCCCATTAACAAACTGTCTACTTAGGAGGATGGTAAAAGTTAGCTGTTCTTTCTAAATATAGCACTCACCAATTATACTTTAAAGAAGCTTCAGATGTAAAATTAGTAAAACAAAAGAAATCAGGATCAGAAAAGTCCTAGTGTTCTGTGCTTATGTTGAAATCGTGAAAGGTATCAACCTTATGTTCTTAGATTATTAGGCTGTAAATTATGAAACCATAGAATCAATGGCATGTAAAGAGAAACACAGTTACCTCTAAGACACAGATCCCTAGGTTTCTGGGGGACCCATAGTATCATCTGTTCTAAGACCATGTTTCTTTATCCAGAATGGGAAGTAAAATGGATTTCTTTAGTTCTGAAATCCATGGAGCTTATTGCCATTGTTAACTGAGGCATAACTATTTCCACATTTCACTTTTATGATAATAAATGCAGATGTGAAGAGAGACTACATAATATCCTGCAGTTTCATGACATGCTTCTGTTTGCTTTTTGTATGGTGTGATAGAGGGACAGAAAAATAAATAGGGATATGAGGGACCTCATTGAAATAAAACGTTCATTGAAGGAAAATTTTCTGAGAAAGAAAAGGAAATAGTAAATAGTATTTATTCTTGGGAAATAACATGTCATCATATGGAAAGGGTGATTTTTTTCAATAAATTTAAGATAGGTTTTAGGCATAAGGATGTGCTGCCCCACTTACTCACACATACACGTCAGTGTGGTTTATGGAGAGTTTTATTGGTATTCCCTAGCAGTTCTCTACACCCGGCTTTAGAATTGTTCCAAACGAAGCCAACCACAAGCAAGCCCAGATTAATCCCCTTTTTATGGCCAATTAGTCCATAAAACAAATAGCAAGCTGCTCAAACAAGTAAGTCCCATAAACGAACACAAAGCTTCCAGGCAAAAACCGATAGCCCATCCACGTTAGCTTACTGGCTATAGAAGTTCAGAGTCTCAAAAGTCAATCAAGAAACACAAACAGACACAGGACCACGACCCACACATAGTTCCCAACAACACCTCCTTCTGCCTGCTGTGCTAAATAGCTTCCCGGTGCAGCCTATCAGGAGGGGCAGAGTCTTCTCCTGAGCAATCTGGCAGACCTCCATTTCTCTGCCCTGCGTGTTCCGAGATCCACCACGGCAGGCAGCCTCTCCCCCTCCACTTCATTGGCCTGCAAGCCGTCCTCAGCCAAAGCCTGTACAGTAATTCTCTTTCTGCTGGCCATTCAGGGTCAGTAATTAACACTGTTCCTGATGTGCCAGAATGAACTCATTCTCCTTTGAGCCTCTGAGGAAGAGTCGGAGGAGTCGTCCAAGGGAGACATCACAAAGGAAGACTTTAGACAGCTGTTACAAATCATAATCAGAAGTCTTCCTATGGTGCTCTTTAATAGCTTCACAATCAGATAGCAGTAGACTTATATACTGCTTCATAGTGCTTTACAGCATTCTCTAGCGGCTTACATATTTAGCGGTCAGCATATTACCCCAACAATCTGGCTCCTCATTTTACCGATACTATGTGGACATTTTTACTAACAGTGAATATACAACCTGGATAAAAATGCATTTGACTTCAGCACAATATTATTTCCATGTACTGTGAACATATAATACCAACATAAATCTTACACAGATTGGTAACAGAATGTTTAGGCCAGTTTAATGTTATTGTCTAAGAAAAGGAAAAGCCTTTATTATTGCTACATGACTGTAACTGAAGATGCTGCACTTCAAAGTAAAGATATTTTTGGATAAAAATAAGTGGCTGTAACTGAGCTATAGCCTATCTGTAATAATATTTCTGCAGAAAATACAGTATAGCTATAAAATCTGAATACAAAACAAAGAAATACATGTTGATTGCAATTAAGGGATAAATGGGACAGTTATAAAGATGTTAAAAGACTGCAGTGATTTTAAATTCAGTTAAATTATGCTATTTATTCATAAATGTATGTTGGTAATTCTCTTTAGAAAATGATGAAGAATTGCAGAAGGACTGACAAGAATAAAAGAATGGTTTTAAATATTTTATAAAAGATGAGAAGTGCCATGAAATATTTGACAATTTATTTCAGGCATTAGGTCTGTTACAATTGTTTCTAATATGTATTGTCATTTCTTTCTACTGCTCTCAGTCTGTGTATTAGAACCATTAATTTACTGAATGCATTTGATCTTACATGACTGTGTGCATTACTGAATGTTCATTGGGAAAAGATTAAATTGGAATATCTCTGTTTATTAGAGTAGTTGGGAAGGTGACAGCTTTTTGGAGCTAGGAGCTATGCCTGTTTCAGGATTTAGTAATATAGTGTGAGCCTTTAATGAGCATTTGACTGCACAGTGATTGGGTGGTTTGTCTGTTGTTGTTTCTTTATTGTTGATTGCAAGGTGAAGGATTTATTTGGAGCTCTGGTGTATGGTAGATGTGGGTGTGAAGGTACAATATTTTTTTTTTGAGACTGAACTAGGTGCTCTGTCAGTTCTTACTGTATGAAGAAGACCTGTTCAGCTTCAAGGATTTACTTTGTTCAGCAAAGACGATGCCTTCTACTTCATGAAGTATCAACCAGAAGCAGTAGCCATGTTTACTTCACCACTTACCTAAGAGGATCACTCAAGGTCATTCCTCTATAGACATTGCCATTTGCTATTACACTAGATATGATTTAGAACAAATTAAACTTTCATTCAATCTGTAAATCTAGTCAGGATTTTTTGAATTGTAATAAGTGTAAGATTGAAGAGTTAGGACTGTTCATCTGAGAACTGAGTGGGTTGGAAGCATAAGATAATCATCAGTGGTGGTTTCTTTTAATATGTAATAGAGTGAACAATGCTGGGAGAGTTTCAGGCAAGTTACAACATCATGGGGCATTTGAGAAGATAAATACTGTTCCTTGCTCTTTAGAAAAGTTTACAACATAAAGAAAAAAATGGATTAGCTTTAATTTGGGTGACAAAAGTGTGGAGATGAGCTTTTTAAGGAATATGATTATATACCACCTACAAGAAAGTTTTAACTTTTTAAAAGATTAAGTTTTTGGCTTACTCTTTGTACAGGTAGTCTTCAGTTTATCATTATTTGTTTAATGGCAGTTCAAAGATACAAATGGCCTCAGAAAAAAAGTCACTTATAACCATCCTCAAAATTATGACCATCACACCACTGCTATGGGCACATGATTGCAATTAGGGCGCTTGGCTGCTGGCTCACATTTACAATTGTAGCATTTTTTTTAGACTTCCCAGCCCACTTCTGACAAACAATTAAGGAAGCAATATTCATTTAATGACTGTGTGATTCACTTAACAACTGTCATGATTTGTTTAATGAAGTGGTAAAAATGGTTGTAAAATAGTGATAAAAGTGTTTTGAAGATAATCCTTGCTTTTCTTCCTGATTTTTAGGATACTGTAACTACTATGTAAGAAACCAGCAGTATATAGAGTATAATTAAAAGAACCTTGACTTTGGTATTCTCCGAAGGAAGGGAACGGCAGTCAGACTGGGTTGGACTTCCTCTATGCAGCATGGATCGATTCTTGCAATTGAATAGCTCCACCCTCCTGGCCCCAGTGTTTCGACTCGATCTATGCTGGATAGACATGTCTTCCAGTCTAGCCAGTCCTAACTGCTGAACTTCTGCACATTTCTTCAAATTTGGACTCTTCCTGATCAATTTGGCATTCATTGCCTCTGCCGCTAGCCGTGGAGCCGGCTCGGAACCTGACGGCTGTCAGATTCCTCCTCTGAGGCTTTATCGGCTTCCAATCTATCTACAAGCCGGTGCTGCACTTAAACGGCTTTCGCCCAGCAGCCTGACTTTTGGCTGGAGCTTTGCCTCCCCACGACTAATATCGCAGTAATAGCCTTGAGTTAGCAATTTCGGAGCTTCCTGTCTGGCGGATCGCCTAGCGCCTGTGAGGCTGATTGCTTGATTGCAGCCTTCAACATCAGGAACTTCTCAGTGAGTTTTGGCCGTTATATTTGGTGCGCTTTTGCTCTAGAGGCCATTTTGTTTAGCGGAGATCGCGGATATGGGGGATAGATCAGCTCGCAAGGCCACGACTACTGGCTCTTCGGCCCGCCATGCTCCTCCTGTCAGTGACCCGTTAGAGGGCCCTTCTGCTCAGCCAAGCTAAGTGATCCAGGGCTAATAAGGCCTCTGCCCCGGCCGCTCCCTCTTTCTCCATGGAGGAGCAGCGCCGCCATCTGGCTATGGAAAAGGCATTCTCCAAGGCATCAACTCAGGCTCGGGCCCCTGCTCCTCTGCTGGCCCCTCACACCCCGCCTACATCAAGCTCCCTTGCCCTGGCTGATGACCATGATACTAGGGAGCTATCTCCAGACCATCCCCCTTCTGCGGGACCGGCTCCTCCTCCAGGAAAGGAGCCGTTATTCCAGACCCTGTCTGAGGCCCTTGCGTCAAGGAGCGCTTCCCCTTCTCCAGCCATCGATCCACCTGCTCCGGGTGCCCCACCCCAGTTGCCCGAAGCCTTTGAGGTGCTTCTGACACGGGCCATCCGGGAGGGCTTTGCCCAATGTATGCAGCAGGTCGGTTTTTCTGTGGGACCCCCTGCTCCTTCTCAACTCCAGCAGCGTGGGCGGCTTGAAGATCAGTCCTATGACCTGGAGCCGGAGGACTATGATTACTCGGGGGACCTTGCCTCCACTTCGGAACATGAGGACGCTCCAGATGCGGCTCTTTCGGACGATGAGGAACTGATCCCAGATCAATCCCCATTTATTGGCCTTTTCAAGCCCCAAATGTTCTGCTCCCTGCTTTTTAAGGCCATTGCCACCACTCGTCTGGGGAAGTTCCATCGGCTGCCTCAGTTCCCCCCCCCCCCTTGGATCCGGCTTCTGCCTTATTTGCTGAGCCTACGGTGGCACCGGAAACCATTCCAGCGCCCAAGCTTTTTCTAGACGTTCTCCAATGCCAATGGTCTCTTTCTGGTGCGGGTCCCAGCCCCAACAACCTAGACAAATGTCTCTACAATTCGGCTTCTGCTCTGGCTGACCTTCTCCAACCTCCAAGAGTCGACTCCCGCCTTTTTGTCATACCGAAATCCTCGGGGGGATGGCGGGCCATCTTGGAACTTAAGGCTCTGAACCGATACATAATTTATCGCCGGTTCAAGATGCACACCCTATTCTCTATTTTGGAGTGTCTTCGCCCAGGGGACTTTCTTTCTTCTATTGATTTAACGGAGGCCTACCTCCATATCCCGATTCACCCTTCTCACCGCCAGTTCCTCCGCTTTCATTTCAAGGGTTCTCATTTTCAGTACAGGGCCTTGCCCTTTGGTCTCTCTTCTGCCCCGAGAGTTTTCACCAAAGTCATGGCCACCCTGATAGGGCACATCTGCTCTCTCCCTATCAGGTTTCAATTTTATTTGGACAATATTCTTATTATGTCTACCTCCCTCCCCTTCGCCCACAGGGATCTTTCTACTGTCCTTTCTCTCCTCCAAAGCCATGGGTTTTCAGTTAACTGGGCCAAAAGTCACCTCTCGCCCTCCACCCATATATTTCACCTGGGTGCCTCCATTGATACTGTCAAGTCTCAGGTTTTCCTTTCCCCTGACCGTCAGGCCAGCCTTCGGGATCTACCTAGTCAATGTAGGGCTGAGGGAACTGTCTCTCTTTTGAAACTGTCCCGCTGCCTGGGCAAGATGGTCTCCACTTTCAGAATTGTTCCCTGGTCTCGATTACACAGCAGGGAGCTGCAGTGGCTCCTCCTAGCATACCAACGTTCCGGCCGGACCACCTCATGGGTTCTCATGGCGCTGACCTTGTCTCCCTTTGAACCCCTCCAGCAAGTTTCGCTCCGCTTCTTATCGTTTAAAGTCTCTTTCCTCATTGCCATCACTTCTGCTCGCAGAATATCGGAACTGGCTGCCCTGTCCATCCGCAGCGACCTCTGTATCTTTCACAATGACAGGGTGGTCCTGCGCCTTGATCCGGCTTTACTCCCTAAAATCATACGTTGTTTCACAGGGCGCAAGAGATAGTTCTCCCTGACTTTTGCCCTCACCCGACTCATCGATTGGAGTGTTCCTGGCATTGCCTGGATGTCCGCAGGGCCCTACGGATTTACTTGGCCCGGGCTGCCCCCCTCCGCAAAACGGAGGCGCTGTTTGTCTCATTCCAGCCGGAGACTATTGGGGCCCATGTCATGGGTTCCACACTGGGACGCTGGATCAGGGCTACCATCACTACTGCTTACCAACAGTTGAAGCTGCCCGTCTCTCGCCACATCACGGCCCATTCAACCAGGAGCGCGGCCACTTTGGCCGCTTGGACTACTCAAGCTATGCTGGAGGACTTCTATTTCTCTGTTCATTCGCCACTACCGTATGGATTCTTTCACATCAGCGGACGCAGCCTTCGGCTGCCGAGTTCTGCAGGCAGTGCTTCCCCCCTGAAGGCCTTCGGGCCGGGTGTTCCCTCCCTGGTGGACATGCGGCTTTGGTATGTCCCCAGTCTGACTGCCGTTCTCTTCCTTCAGAGAATGGACGTTGGTCTTACCTGATACGTCCTTTCTCAATCAGGAAGGAACGGCAGTCAGCCCCACCCCTTGGTTCTGGCCCTCAGGGATGGTTGAGGGAGGGTGGTTTTTAATTCTCTCTCGTTCTAGGAAGACACGTCAGTCTGCGCCTATGCCCTCGCCGAAACACTGGGGCCAGGAGGGCGGAGGTATTCAATTGGCAAGACTCGATCCATGCTGCATAGAGGAAGTCCAACCCAGTCTGACTGCCGTTCCTTCCTGATCAAGAAAGGACGTATCAGGTAAGACCAACGTCCATTCTATTATT
Organism: Pituophis catenifer annectens; assembly: GCF_029215685.1. Classification (NCBI taxonomy): domain Eukaryota; kingdom Metazoa; phylum Chordata; class Lepidosauria; order Squamata; family Colubridae; genus Pituophis; species Pituophis catenifer. The sequence continues at coordinate 97,066,591 of NW_027256884.1, read as the reverse complement.
TATTATGATTATTATTTTGATGTTTCAGGTTTTTATTGTTGCTTGTTACTTTAAAATAATATTATTGGTACCTTTTTAATGCTTGGTGATTTGCTTTGAATTCGCACAGTTGAAAACCAAATCCTATACATAATTTAATGTTGCTTTATAATAAAAGTGAACTAGCTATACTTTAATACTTTCTCATCTACAACTACATTTTTTCTCATTTGGACATATTTGTTCTTTATTGCAATTAAGTATGCCAGATTGATTATAGAAAAGAAATCTATGTGCTTCATCTAATATTCATGATAGTATCATTTACTTTAAACTTGCTTAAAAATATATTTACTTAAAATCTTTGTTATGCAGGATATATGATATGGTAAAGTAAAATATTGACTGAAATCAAGGCTTGTTGGCTGTTCTCCCCCTCCCCACTTTATAACATAATTTCCAAAAAGAACATACAACGCTTATAAAATAAAATGAACGGTGCAACTTTTCTTGTATGCCTAAGTGTCTAAACTATTTTTCCTATTGTGATGAATCATATTGATTTGAAAGGTTTTTTTTCCACTTAAAGAACAGAAAACATATTTTGATGAAATTGATCCTGATTTGTTTAGTCAGATTGGCTTCTGCAATATTAATGTGCTTTTGCATTTTCAAGATAGTTGCTAATAGTTCTATGTATATATAGAATAAAAAAAGATTTTGTCGGTATATATTCCTATAGCAAAGAGAGAGTTTCAAGAAAATGCGCAGATTATCAAACAGATTTACTGATTGCTTAACATCTTACAAAGAAGAATAGAGTGAAATCCTGAAATTTTCATGAAACTTGTCCAAAGTTATTGAAGCTAGAACATAGTTCATCTTCCACAGAGCACATAAGTCCCACTATCATCTTATGATAATGCCTTATTTGAAGTCAAGGTAGTTCCTCACTAGGGATTGTTATTATCAAATGTGGGTAGTCTACGATTGGATTCACAAAGAGTGATGGAAACATAATAATTCAAGTCCCAACCAAGGACCTAAGTATTAATGTTTTGTTTGCTGCACAATCAGGAAGTTTCATTGTGAACATGTGATTGTTCTTGGCTGTCTGTTAGGTATGTATGCTTTTTTTTTCTTCGACAGTTTGACTTGACTCTGTCTTCATTTATGCGAAGCAGGTATAATCTATCAATATCACTAAACAGATATAATAAAACTGAATAGTAACTAGCTTTCTGTTTTTTAATCTAAACTGTGAGGCAAGTTTCTGTCCAGTTAATAATTCCAGGAATGTATCATATCAAAGCTGTGGCCCATGTATTGATAGCCTTGATGGTGTTTTTTCATTTTTCTCCCTCTTTGGATGTATTCTTTACTAATCATATTTTTAATTTGTTCTTGTTTGATGTTATACAATTGGAAAGGTCCACATTTTTTTAGATTTTCTCCTGATTGCATCTGGTGATTTTGCCAATCGGCATTTCAATGCTATTACTGTTTGTGATTTTACTCCAATTTATTGCTACTGTGGCATTTCTCCATTGCAGTGGAGATAGCATCCAAGAATAGGTTGTCCTTGTCTGCTAGCCAATAGGACTGAGTCTGTCAAAGCTGTGATGACACGCCTACCCCAACGGTCCCCAGCTTTTGACTCAGTCCTAGCTAAAGACAGATGTGCTTTTATCTAGGTCTCCTATTCCTGGATCATTCTCCAACCTTTTTCACTGCTATACTGCCAACGGAACAGCTCCTTCACATCCTTGACAGCTGTACCATCACCTAATACCAGCATGAAGAGCTTTTAGCTCGAGCCTGCTGAGGGCCGCTCGCAGCAGGTCAGATCACCAGGAGGTGATTCTGACAAGGCGGCCAATCGAGCTTGCTCACAGCACTAGCCAAGGCTTTTGCAGAGCCAAAACAGCACTCCTGCAGCTTGTGGATTGGTGAGAGCTTTGACGCACTGCCATTAACTGAGGGCAGCTGACTGACAGGTGAGCTTTGGGGTGTCATCAAGGTAGCTGCCACCGAGGAATCAGAGGAGCCCCTGACAATCGAATCCCTGTCCGGTCTCTGGACATACTCCCAAATTACTGCCTGCTGCCATTCTTTCCACAGTGGAGCCTTTTAAAGCGAGCATGTTCGGTGGGAACTTTAAAATGAAAGCTGCAGCTGCTGCTTTAAGTGGAGAAGCCGCTTCAGCACAGAAAAGCCCGGACAGGGCAAGGAAGGACAGAGCAGTTTCTGGGGCCTTGGGACCGAGGCCCACAAGCCTAAAAGCCACAGCGAAGCTGTTGCAGAGCTCCAGGCTCATGACCAGACCTACCAAGGCAGCAGAACGAGAGGCAGCAAGGTGACAGAAGGCCATCAATCAGGAAGTGGCCAGGGCGCTGAAGGAGGCTGACTGCAGGGCCTCCAGCCCTCAGTCAGGCAGTTTTCCACCAAAATGAGGGACAACCGTTGGAGCAAATTGAAGCATTTGACAGCAGGCCTCCACAGGCTGTATCTCCAGATGGCGCTGGAGAGCAGCATTTGACAGCTGAAGCCATTCTGCCCAGCAACAGCTCACATCCAGATACTTTCTCTACCTCTTCTGCCTGGCAACAGCCTTCAAGGCAAAGGATTTTCTCAACCTTTACCCTAACTGCAGCAGGAATCCGCTCAGGGGAAGCCCAGGAATTTCAATTTCCTTCTGGCATCGAAGCCTTAATATCTGAGACCATACAAAAGGGGATAGTTTACAGCAAAGCCAGAGAGCTGCTTCAGTTAGTTCTGACCATCCCTTGCCTCTGGCTCTCCCCCTCGGGCCCGAGGCCTCAGGGGATGTTTTGCCCATGCAGGAGTCATACTGCCCTGCTTCCTCAAATTAGTTACTCTCAGAGGAAGAGATGCCCTGGGAGTTGGAACTATCAGAAGACAAAGGCTTAACACCTTATTAGCCAGCTTTCCTTGGTCTTTTCTGGCCAGCCTTGTTCAAATCCTTGCTGCACAAGACTAGGAACATGGCACACCTGACTGGACATTTGACAACTCCGGAACCACCTCCGGATACAGTGGAACCTATGGGCTTGCTGTTTTCAGAACCAATGGCAGAGGCCGAGGTGGTGCCTTTGCCCAGAATATTTTTGGACGTAGTGCAAAGGCAGTCGGCTTCTCCAGGAATGGGAGCAAACCCAGCTTGCTGAATAAAAGGTTCTACAATGTAGGCCTGCCTGCACAACAGGTCTCTCCAATGGTTACTCCTCCCTCACCAGAGGGTAAGCAGGAGCACTTCCCCATCCAAAGTTAGTTTACCACCAGAGGTGATCCATTCCCTGGAATGGTGGGATTCCCCAGCAATTACCAAGGGGTGTATCTTTAAAGAGCCAGCGCATCTGACGGTTACAACAGATGCCAGTCTCTTTGGCTGCGAGCCCCCCCAGTGCATCTCCAAGATAGAATGGTCCAAAGGAGGTCGTCGCTGTCTGACCTGAGCCACAACATAAACTGGTTGGAACTCAGGACAGTTCATCTGGCCCTTCGACAGTTCCAGACTATAGTGTCAGACAGGCATGTCATAGTTCTGACCGACAATGTGGCTGCTAAGGCACATATTAACAGGCAAGGAGGAACCCAGTCCAGGTCCCTTATGAGAGAAGCTGAGAGGATATGTCTCTGGACAGAGAGGCTCCATTTGTCATTATGGGTGGAGCACATTTTAGGGGCCACAAATATACAGGCAGATTGGCTCAGCAGGGCCACAGTTGATCATGCAGAGTGTCGCCTGCATCTGGCTTTATTTCAGGAAATGACAGAGTGCTTAGGACTATCAGTCGTGGACCTCATTGCAACCCCGGACAATGTCCAGCTGACAAGGTTTTTTGCAAGGTTTGCGGTTCAGGGAGCAGAAGGGGCCGATGTGCTTCGCAGCCCTTGGCAGCTGGGGCTCCTCTACGCCTTTCTCCCCCTTCCCCTCATCCCGAGGGTAGTAAGAAAGATTTTGGTGGAACAGGTGGAGGTGCTTCTTCTGTCTTCACACTGGCCACGGCGATCATGGTTTGCCAACTTAGTCGCCCACTCAGTGGCCAGCCCTTGGAGAATACCACCAGACAGAGTCTCCCTCAGCCAGGAGGCCTTGGTCCACCCAGACCCACAGTGCTCCAGTTGACCACCTGGCGATTGAGCGGAGGTCTCTGACATAGGACAATTATTCGTCCAAGGTGATAAACACCATACAAGCCTCAAGGAGGGCTTCCATGAACAGAATCTATGACACAACCTGGAAAGCATTCTGCTCCTGGTGCTTCAGGTCGCACTTGAACCCTACTTCAGTGTCCAGATACTAATACTGGAGTTTCTTCAGGTGGGGCTGGATAAGGGGCTATTGCCCAACACGATCCATCACCAGGTGGCTGCTCTGTCATCGTTTCTTACTTGCGGTGGGCTGGACTCCCTTGCTCAACACCTGACTGGCTGCAGGTTCATCAGGGGCTCAACAAACCTACGGCCTCCAGTGGTTCACTGATACCCTACTTGGGACCTCAGTAAGGTACTGCAGGCGTTGTCCAAGGCCTCATTTGAACCACTGAGAGAGGCCACATTGCATTTCCTGACCTGCAAGGTTGTCTTCCTGGTAGCCATTACATTGGCTCGATGGATATTGGAGTTGGCAGCACTATCCGTCCGGAGAGATCTCTGTGTGTTCCGGGCTGGCCCTCGGTCCATCAGGGGAAGAATTTATGTCTGTGGCATGTCGGGTCTGTCTCTATGCCTTCACCAAAAGTTTGGGACTGTTGGGGTAGGCATGTCCTCACAGCTTTGACAGACTCAGTCCTATTGGCTAGCAGACGAGGACAACCCATTCCTGGATGCTATCTCTACTCAGCGCAAAGGAGCGTATCAGGTAAGACCACTGCCCCTTTTGTCTTAGCCAAATTCCATTGTTCTATCTGTGCTAGAAGTTCTTATAGTATTGGTCAATAACTGGATTTCAGTTTCTCATTTTCCATTAAACTTAAGATCATTCATATAAAGCAAATGTTGAGATTTTTGTAGCATTTTTTGCTGTTTTATAGCCAAGATTTGTTTTCTTAAAAATCACTGAGAGCCCGATTGTAGCAATGACAAATAATAAGGATGAAAACGAGTCACCCTGGAACATGCTTCTTCTAATGTTGACAAGCTCATGTTTTTCATTTCTAATCTTCAATTCTGTTCTCCAATGCTCCATTGTTTGTTTTACAAACCGTCTAATGTTTCTATAGACACCACTTGTCTCCAAACATTTGATGATTCAACTAGGGGATAATGAATCAAACACTTTTTTTAATAATCAATCCAGATCATACGTAAATTGTTTTTTCAGTATTTGCAGTTCTCCAGATCATTTTATCAATTAGAAGTTGATCTGCTTCTGCTTTTCCTTTTATTTCCTTTCTATTCTTTTTTATTTATTTACCACCCCACCTTTATTATTTTTACCAATAACTCAAGACAGCAAACATATCCAACACATCTTCCTCCTCTTATTTTCCTCACAATCCGCCTGTGAGTTTGGTCGGACTGAGAGAGAGTGACTGGCCCAAGGTCAGCTAGTTAGCTTTCATGGCCAAGGTGGGACTTCAACTCATGGTCTCTTGCTTTCTAGTCTGATGTCTTAATCACTAAACAAACTGACTCTTTAATTGGAAATATGTTACTTTCTTCTAAATAATCTTGGATGTTGTCCACTGTTATACTTGTGAGTAATTTAAACATTGAAGGCAAGCATGTTATAAACCTATACCTCCCTGGTGTTGTCTCTTTTGCTGGTTCTTTTTGTTGGTTCTTTTTGAATCTGGTAAGTTTTGCCAGTTAATAACCAGATGCTGATGTCTTCTTCATGCGATACATCATCGACTGATTAAATCACCTAAGATAAAATCAAATATATTATTGGAAAGTTCTTATAAGAGCTTCAGCCATTGCTGGAATATTTTATGGAAACCAAAATTGAAGCACCTAATTAAATAATTTCAGGCAATTATCTATACTTCAGATTTAGAACTGACTTCTGCAATCTATCATACATGGAACTATCATAATTTTCCAGATGGATATAGTTTAGTCTTTATATTTTTTCTTTGTATATTTTTTCTTTTCAGCAAGATTCAAAGTGATTAGAATTTTAGTTAATGTGTGATTAGGGAATTTTAGGATCACTTTCTCTTAAGTCTTCCCACTATTTATGATTTGCAGTTTAAGCTTTCTCTGTACGCCTGTGCCATTTGTTTGGTATGTGGCTTTGAATTAAAAATATTTCACATTTGACGCACTTAGTTTGGAATTCTCAGTGAAGCCGTTCAGTTTTGTAGGCATCTGCTCAACATGAACCTATTTTTGGCACTTTAAGCTGGGCTTGTGCTTGGTTTTGTGCTGCAATTATATCTTAGTTCATATCAAGAGGTGTAATAATATTTTAAATATGTAGTCTTTTTACATTGACTGCAATCTCATTATTAATAAAATTCTACAAATCAAACTACATGAGTGTCATCCAACTATATACAGGTAAAACTCAAAAAATTAGAATATCGTGCAAAAGTTCACTTATTTCAGTAATGCAACTTAAAAGGTGAAACTAATATATGAAATAGACTCATTACATGCAAAGTGAGATAGTTCAAGCCTTGATTTGTCATAATTTTGATGATTATGGCTTACAGCTCATGAAAACCCCAAATTCACAATCTCAGAAAATTAGAATATTACATGAAATCAATAAAACAAGGATTGTACATAGAACAATATCAGACCTCTGAAAAGTATAAGCATGCATATGTACTCAGTACTTGGTTTGGGCCCCTTTTGCATCAATTACTGCCTCAATGCGGCGTGGCATAGATGCTATCAGCCTGTGGCACTGCTGAGGTGTTATGGAAGACCAGGATGCTTCAATAGCGGCCTTCAGCTCTTCTGCATTGTTCGGTCACATGTCTCTCATCTTTCTCTTGGCAATGCCCCATAGATTCTCTATGGGGTTCAGGTCAGGCGAGTTTGCTGGCAAATCAAGCACAGTAATCCCATGATCATTGACCCAGGTTTTGGTACTTTTGGCAGTGTGGGCAGGTGCCACGTTCTGCTGGAAAATGAAGTCAGCATCCCCATAAAGCTCGTCCGCGGAAGGAAGCATGAAGTGCTCCAAAATCTCCTGGTAGATGGCTGCGTTGACCCTGGACTTAATGAAGCACAGTGGACCAACACCAGCAGATGACATGGCTCCCCAAATCAACACAGATTGTGGAAACTTCACACAGGACTTCAAGCATCTTGCAGTGTGTGCCTCTCCATTCTTCCTCCAGACTGGGTCCTTGGTTTCCAAATGAGATGCAAAAGTTGCTTTCATCAGAAAAGAGGACTTTGGACCACTGAGCAACAGACCAGTTCTTTTTGTCTTTAGCCAAGGTAAGACACTTTTGATGTTTGTTGTTCAGGAGCAGCTTGACAAGAGAAGTACGACATTTGAAGCCCATGTCCAGGATTCGTCTGTGTGTGGTGGCTCTTGATGCACTGACTCCAGCCTCAGTCCACTCCTTGTCCACTTTTGAATGGCCTTTTCCTGACAATCCTCTCCAGGTTGTGGTCATCCCTGCTGCTTGTGCACCTTTTTGTTCCACACTTTTCCCTTCCACATAACTTTCTATTAATGTGCTTTGATACAGCACTTTGGGAACATCCAACTTCTTTTGCAATTACCTTTTGAGGCTTTCCCTCCTTATGAAGGGTGTCAGTGATGGTTTTCTGCACAACTGTCAGATCAGCAGTCTTTCCCATGATTGTGATTCCTACTGAACAGGACTGAGAGACGATTTAAAGGCTCAGGAACCCTTTGCAGGTGCAGCAGCATACTTTATTGTGGTCATAGACCAAAAAACCCAAAATATTCAAGACTTATAGCTGGCACACGACCAGACTGAAGTGCAGAACGGCAACAAGATCAGTGGTGGAAACCACTCCGTCAAACTCACAGTTCATGTATTTTAAATTTTTAGCTCCAATCTATATGGACTATAGTCAATTAAAATTGTACATAGGTAGAAAATACTATATTGCTATACTATACTATAGACTATGTCGCTTTGCAGGTGTTATGGCTTAATTAGCTGATTAGAGTGGGACACTTTGAGCCTAGAATATTGAACCTTTTCACAATATTCTAATTTTCTGAGATTGTGAATTTGGGGTTTTCATGAGCTGTAAACCATAATCATTAAAAGTATGACAAATCAAGGCTTGAACTATCTCGCTTTGCATGTAATGAGTCTATCTCATATATTAGTTTCACCTTTTAAGTTGCATTATTGAAATGAACTTATGGACGATATTCTAATTTTTCGAGTTTCACCTGTATGTGGATTGTATATCTTCTAAAAACTATATATGAATGGAATATGAAGGTGTGATTGTTCATAGGAGCCTTTTCCATGAATGAAAAATACTACTCAAGAAAGTGAGATGAGAAAGAAGCTATAGTTACAGAGGTCAATTGCTGCAGAAAAATAAAATAATGTTGAAAGAGACATGGTGATGATCAGGATGGTTTGTTCAAAGATTTTTTTAAAAGAACAAGGAATTTCAAAGTGATGTGGAATACAAAGAAGAAACAGTATGAAATCTTCAAATATAATAGCAAAGCTAAAATGAAGAAAGAAAAAAAAACATTATTTTACTAAGAAAAGTTGATTTGTTTAAAATGATAAGGAACTGGGAAGATACTGAGGAGATTATAGCGATTAAAATGAGAAGTGACCATAGAGAGAGAGAGTGTGTGTATGTACATTGTATATGTATTATACAAGAAATCTATCGTTATACTTGTAGACTCATGAGAGAAATGGAGATACATCTGATTTAATATATATGTTAAAGCATTTAAAGATGATTCAAAGTAGATACATTTTGGAATCAAACCAATAATGATTATTATTATTATTATTATTATTATTATTATTATTATTATTTGCCATGGAAAATAAAAGGGCCTTGGTAGTACAGTGGTCTAAAGTACCCTGTTAATAAGAACAGCTGCCTGCAATTACTGCAGGTTCGAATCTCGCCAAGGCTCAAGGTTGACTCAGCCTTCCATCTTTTCTAAGGTAGGTAAATTGAGGACCCAGTTTGTGGGGGCAATAAGCTGACTTTGTATAAATATACAAAAGAATGAAGGCTATTGCTTAGCGCATTGTAAGCCGCCCTGAGTCTCTGGAGAAGGGTGGCATATAAATCAATTTTAAAAATATATATTATTCTGAAAACCTTCATCATATTGGCTTCTTTTCTATAATTTGACAATGGATCTAATTACAATTTATAAAATTGTCAGATGGAAAACCTGAGAACTATAGTCTAAAACATGAAATAGATGTTATCATATTTTGCTAAGATACATCATATAATAAGAGTTAATTGGAATAATCAAACCAAATTAAAACTCTACTAACAGTTTTTCAGAAAAAGGCTTAAGAAAAGAAAAGTTATTTCTCAATATATTGTAAGTGGCATAATCATTTGTGTGGTTTTTCTGATGCTGTTTTAAAGTCTAGGCAGTTTTTCAAATTATGGAAATCCTTTTTTTGGTTGCCTGGTTTAGGCCATTTAAGATTTCAAGATTAATATCAACATTTCAGATTGCAGTGAAACAATAGCCAGTACATATGATCATGAAAGGAAGTGGCTGATACATTATTGCCTTAATTTATTTTTTGTTTTCAAGCATAATGCAAAGTATAAGATGTATTTAAAAGGGAGATTATTAAGAATATTGGTATTCATAGCTAGACAATGACTGTCTAGAATGGTGCCTTTAATAATAATAACAGTGCCTTTAATAACAGTGTTTGGTCCCAACAAACCTGTATGCTCTGCCTTAGTCCTTAGGAGAAAAGATAGACACAATGAGATGAAACAAGCATCTACAGGAAACATGGTCAGTGATTAGAGTTGCTGGAAATTTTAGGTACATTACATTTAGGGAAATATGTGCTGATCTTCAAAGTACTGTTTGAAAACTTAAGAAAAAAGGCTTGTATCTTAAATACACATTCAGAAGGGTTTATTTGGGAAGTAACTGAACATGCTTTGTTATACAACCTTGTGTCACCAGTAGCATTTGTATGCATCGGACTTCAGCAACTGTGATTCTCCAACCAGCACAATGATACTAACAATTTTGGGGAAATCAAGAAATGGGTTAAATATCCATGAGGTACTGGAAACTGAAACTTTACCTAGTATATGGTGACCAGACGTCCCGCTTTTGGCAGGACAGTCCCGATTTTTAGCAATTTGTCCCGCGTCCCGTGGTGTTTTAAAAGAGTCCCGATTTTTGGAAAGAATGCAGGACAAGCTAGGGAACGGCGGGAGAACGGGAAGGGAATATATGGTTTTCACTCACCCTCACCCTCTGCCTCTGTTGGATCGCTGGTCCCCGTTCGCTTACCCCGCCCACTCCCAATCTATTGCTGAGTCCCAGCTGATTGCTAGAGGGAAAAAAACTGTTTAAATTCTTGCCGCAGGGCTTCAAAGGGCCGCCCTACAGCTGATCAGTGTTAAAAGAAAACAAATGAGTAGAAAAATAGAAAAAACAGCCCCTTTCAGCTTCAGCATAGGTTAATTACCATAAGTTGATTTGATCAGCCTCCCGACTATCAGCTGATTTGCTCTCAGCTGTTTTGCGGAGGGCTAGCTAGCTGCAAAGAGGTAAATTGCTGGAGCAGATGTTTTTTTCCCCTAGCTATGCTGAAAAAGCGAAACTGAAAGTAAAGCAGGGTCTTTGCTGCAACGTGACAAAATGAGGCAGAGAGAGTTTTCTTTTTCTTTTTCCTCACCAAAAAAGGTAGGTGCAAAACTGCAAACAATGGGAAATTTAGGGCAAAAGAGGAGGTTCAAGATTTTAAAACACAAAAGAAAAAAAGCTCTATTTAACTAGGGAATAGTAATAATTGAGATACTATTAATTGTATATTGTGTTGAAAGCAGAAATGGTTAAGTTGTGGTTTGGAGGAATATATGGGGGAAATTATTTGGTTTATTATTATTGGTAAATATAATTAATTGATTTGTAAGAAATTGGATTGCATGGAAATAATTGGAATGTTCATGTTCATATTGATTAATATACAAAAAAGATAGTTATATAACTGATTTATATTAAAATGTTGAATTTGTATTAAACAACTGTATTACATAATTACATAATTAACCAATGTGAGGATGGATATAAAAATAGATGACAATGGGAAGAGGTATAATATAGAATAGAAGGGAAAAATGAATTTGATTAAGATTAGAGATGAGGATGAAGGGTAATATTGGTTTTTTTAAAAAAATATGGCAAAAAGGAAATATAGAAATTGTAAATTTAATTGAAATGACTAAACACTGTTGAAATTTGTGAACCGGCCAAATACTCTGTTCAAAGAAAATACATTGTATGTTTGTATGTGTGTTTCTAATTATTGCTATTTATTCATATTTGTTCTCTTTTATTCTTTAAAGTTTAACAATTCATTCTTTATCTTAATATATTTATATTTGTTTGGGGTTGGTTTTCTTCCCTTTCATCTTTTTTATTGTACAGCAATCTTTCTCCTCAAACCAACCACCTCTCTCTTTTCTTTTCTTTCCTTCTTACTTTCTCTTCCCCCCTCTTCTCCTCCCCACTTCCTCTTCCTTTCTCCTGCTCCTCCTCTCTTCCTCCCTCTCTTACCCTCCCTCCTACTCTAATTTCCCTTCCCTTCCTTCATCCCTCTCTATTGCTGTATCCTTTTATGCATATGGACTAGTCAGAGGACTGAAAAAGTTATTTTTGACTGATCCTCGCACTTTTGACCAGTCCTCGAACTTATGACTGTCCTCACATTTTATGTTTTTGCCCTATCTTGTCACCAAGGTGAAGAGAAGCAGTTGTGAAATGAGTTACACGGTTGTTAAGAATGCTACAATGGGCATAAATGATGAGCAGTCATAAGTGCGAAGACTGGTCAAAAGTGTGAGGACCTGTCAGAAATCACTTTTTTCAGCCCTCTGGTTAGTCCTTTTGTGCACATGGAATACTCAGAGGGCTGAAAAAGTTATTTTTGACTGGTCCTCGCACTTTTGACCAGTCCTCGAATTTACGACTGTCCTCACATTTTATGTTTTTTGCCCTATCTTATCACCATGGTGAAGAGAAGCAGTTGTGAAATAAGTGACATGGTTGTTAAGAATGCTGCACGGGGATAAATGTGAGGATGGTCATAAGTGTGAGGACCAGTCAAAAGTGCGAGGACCTATCAGAAATGCCTTTTTTCAGCCCTCTGAGTAGTCCCTATAGTATACACATAGCCATGGTCACCTGACCAGCTAGCCACGCCCACCCAGTCACATGACTGCCAAGCCACGCCCACAAAATAAGCCACACCCACAGAACCGGTAGTAAAAAAAATTAGAACCACCCCCCCACCCCCCGGTCAATGGTGTCCCTCTTTACCTCTTTTGTACAGATATTGTAAGTGTGTTGTTTAGCTTATTAGAAGCTTTTTGTTCTGTATTTTACCAGCATACCTATCCCATTTCCTCCTTTTTGCTTTTTCTCTTTGCAAAAGACATTCTGTGTATTTTGAAGAAAAAAAATATTCTAAATACATTGTTTCCAGAATGTAACTGCAAATTGACTAGATTAAAAAACAACAATCTACTTACAGAAAGTGCCTTCTACTCTTTTTAAGTTAACCTAGCAAAAACTTTTTAAAAGGCAATTTCTTGAATGGTGGAAAAAAAAGTGTAGTAATTTTCATTTGACGTCCGCTTAAAAGAATGTTTACGTAAAGCCACCAAATAATTATTATGATAAGAACCAGACAGCCTAATGCAAGTACATATATGAAATTATGCCCTTTTCTTAGCAATGGTAATTGCCATGAGAGCTAGTAACAAAACAGTAATAAGCTGGTGTTTGCATTAAAAGGCTTCTAAAAGACTATTAGGGGGAAAATGTACCATTATTTTGCAGAGAAAATTGAAGCCTGACTGAATTTGCTTTCACTGACTATGTTCTAGCATTTGATAATCATATCACTATATTAACAGCTAATGTTCACCATTTAAAATGCTTTTTTTAGTAGAAAACTAGAATTTATGTGAAAAATCCTATTTGCTCTTCTTTTCTATGAAGAAAATAGATGCTGGAAAAACGAAGAGCCTTTTTCCACTGTTAGCTGAAATACAATCCAAATATGCTGACAGGGAAATTGCTCTTCCCATTTACAGACTCTGTTTGCCTCTATTGCCTCTGCTTGTGTTGTGTCATGCTTGTTTAAATAAGTTGAATTTACTATTTAAGTTTCCATTTTTGGTGTTTATGTTTTTTGGGAAGTTGCTTGTTTTTCTTGTTACTGTTATGATTATTATAATTCAGGCTGTGTGTGTTATTTTAAATATTTAAATATTTTTATTGTTTTTGAGGTTAAACATGTTCCACAGTCCACCAGAACTAGACAGTTGTAAAAAATGTAAGTATAATAATAAGTAAATAACTTTAGCTTGAGAAACATACTTTCCCCCTCTTTTATAAAAGATTTTTAAAATTTTAAATATCTTTTAGTATTTTATATATTCAATTTTAAATTGATTTTAAAAGTTTGGGGTTTTAAATTTGTCGGGGCCAAAATTATTTAATTTGATTTTATTCTATTTTTAAATTTTGTATTGTATGTGTTTTTATTGTTTGGCTGTGCACCGCCCTGAGTCCTTCGGGAGTAGGGCGGTATAGAAATCTAATAAATAATAATAATAATAATAATAATAATAATAATAATAATAATAATAATAATACTTTTGAGTTTTTATTGGCCCTTTTTATTTCAACTATCCTACATGTTCTCTATCATTGTTAGTTTTATGACTCCTTCATGCTGGTTCACTTATGGACATGTTAAAAAACTCAGTTCCAAGGCAAATCCTTCTGACCATTTATTCCTAGCGTATTTGTTCTATTACTCAATGAGTTTCCAATTCATAAAAGTAGAACTTGGCCTTGGAATAGGAATGTTACACAAATTGTTAACCATCAATACTTCAAATACGTTCAGTTTTGTCAAGTTAGTTTCACATTTACTGAAGAGAACTTGTTTATGTTATGCTATTTGGTAAGCAAAATTAATTAGTTGGTAGTTACTTTTAATTATGGATTGGTTTTGTTTCTCCTGCTCTAAATAAGCTTCTTCATTAATTAATAGCTATTTATAGTTGATAGAATGCCTAAATCATCCAAAAGGTAGATAGTTTGAGGATTCAAACTCAAACTTTATTTGACATATTTTATGAATATATTTCTGGATTTCACGGATATTGTAGTACGGATTCAGCAAGAAAACACTGAATTGCATTTTATTGAATCCTAGTACTGAATAGGAGTTGATTGGTTTTCATTTGTTTTTCATGAATATTTTTCTTTCATTTGGAAGCTCTGTGTGTGTGTGTGTGTGTGTGTGTGTGTGTGTGTGTGTGTGTGTGTCTAATGCTCCTGCTTCCTACTTTCCCCATAATAATCTTGTGAGGTGGGTGAGATGAGAGAGAGAGAGAGAGAGAGAGAGAGAGACTCTGACCGAAAGTCACCAGGTGGTTTTTATGCCAAAGGGGGGCTAGAACTCACAGACCCCTGGTTTTTTGCCAGCACCTTAACCCTCACATCCAACAGGCATTTACATACTTACTTAATATAGTTTTTAAAATACTTTCAAATATTTATTTACATTAGGTAACCTTTAAGAGAAGGGAACATTTCAATAGGTAACAGTTAAACAAATATCAACCCATTTATAGTAATTTAATTTTTAGATTGGCCCTTCCCCCCCAAAAAACATACTGTATGTTTTACTAAACTACTGTATCAGACATAATTGTGCCAAAGTATTGGAATCTTCATGTTTCTTCTTGCTGGGAGGTATGTGTTGCTCTTTAATAACTAATCTCTAAAATATTTTATTCAGTATGCTTCCTTGATTCCCTTGATTTGATTCCCTTGATTTGATTGTGTGCTGTAACAATTTTGTCAGCGTTCCAAATTAGGCTCTCTTCCAGTTCTGACATGAACGAGATGAAGCAAAGACCAGAAGCGTTGATTTATTGCTGAGATGAACTTTTACCTAGTTTTCTGTATGCAACAGATAGTGTTGCCTGGGGGACGAGGGTGGGGGCCACATTCCTGTGAAAAGAACGTGCCAGGATGTAGAGATGGATCTGCATGATGGCCAATGGGACATTGGGGTTGGAGAGCGGAAGAGGAGGGGGTTGGAAGGAGGAGCCAGTTTGGCTGCAACTTGAATCAGGAATGTCGGTTTTTTTTTCTGTTCTTAAATAAAAGTGATTCATTAGAGACATTGCGCTTGAAAATGAAACTTATTTAAGATAGTACCGAAACCTGACAGACAGCCAAACTCTCTCAAAGCCAGGCTGGCTGAGTTTAAATCATCCCGTTCCCTCCCAGACGTATGGTCGGATTGGAGGTTATCCCCCGACACTATGGCTGAAGCGAAGCTCTCGGAGGAAAGCCTGCTTCAAGCAACGAGTGGAGGAGAAGCGGTCGTGACTCCAGCCAGTTTGGAAACTACGAAGGCTCAACTCTCCCCGCCTGCCTTCTCGGAAAAACTTCAAACAGAGAAGCCTGAATCAGATAAGTACCTGGGGACTGTGCCAAAAGCTTCAGAGGTGGAATTTCCCTTTCATAACGTGAAAGACAAGGGAAAACCCCTAAGTGAATTGGGCAGAGCCTCCTGGCTATGGGAGTGGGAACAAGCCAGAAAACAAAGTAAGCGCCAAGAAATTCTAAGGAAGCCACTCGAAATCCCCATAGATGAGTTGAAAGAGAAATTTGACCGTGCCACCCTTCAGGGGGAGGAACCATCCTGCAGACCCAAAGAAAAGAGAGAACCAGTCTGGGCTGTTGACCCGAGAGGACGTAGGCCAAGGCGCAGCCCTTCCCCCCTTCACAGCAGGAGGAGAAGGAGCCCAACGATGCATCCATGGGTCCCCCCCCCCAGAAAGCAGCAAAGCCTAGATGAGGCAGGACCTCCCTACCCCAGGATGAGAGGCGAGGCAGAGGACTATCAACACCAAGGCCGGCCCTACACAGCTCAGCACAGAGAGGAGAGGGCAGAGAGGGAGGAGCCACCCCAGTTCAGAGGGAAGTTCGACGGTGACCCAGACAACCTCGCCCAATTCCTCGATTCAGCTGAGATATACATAGAGCGTTTTGGACACCTTTATCCTTTCCCCAGAGCCCTAGTGAATGCCATTTCGGAAGGGCTGGAGGGAGAAGCAAAGAGGTGGTCTGCATCCCTCTATAAAAACAGGGGCCCCCCAGCTGCAAGATGCGGATGGGTTCTTGCAACTATTGAGAGCCCGTTATGAGGAGGAGGAGGACGACCCCTATGTGGAAGACGAGCTCAGAAACCTAATGCAGAAGGGGAAGCCCATCAAAGAGCATATCCGTGAATTCAGGAGAGTCATTGGGACACTGCCTACCCTGCCAGAGTGATTGCTGGTGTATTTTTTTAGAACAAGCCTAGATAAGAGAATTTCCCAAGTGACTGCTTATCGTGACATCCCAAACCGACTCTCTGAATGGTTCCGGGTAGCGATAAAAGTCGACAGAGGGTTGCGGGTGAGCGACACGCCGAAACCACCAGAGGGAAAGGAGAGAGGTCGACCAGACCAAGGGCCACTCAACAGACGGGAAACCCCAACATCACAGCCCTCCCACAGACCAACTGCCCCACGGAGCTCACTGAAATGCTACCGATGTGGGGGGAGCGGCCACATAGCAGCAAGATGTGGAACGCCTAGACCGGGACCAGCTCCACCGCCCAAAGCACGACCGGAACGAGGGCCCAAGCGCGCCACCCACGTACCGCGGGAAAACCCCCAAATCCCGGAGTTTTTCGCTCACCTGACCGAAACCAGAGGAACCCCAGATGAGGGAGATCAGTTCTCCGAACTCTACGACACAGAGGACGAAGGCGAAGACGACCCGATGGTGAGTGGACCTGTCCATCCTTTTCTTTTCCCCATACGCCTAACAGCCCCCAAAACAAGGGCCCAAGAGACTTTCCAAGCCCTATTAGACTCTGGTAGCACACGGTGCCTAATCAACCTACCCACAGTTCTGAAATTGGGAATCCGAGCTAAACAGCTCAAACAACCAATTCGTTTTGAGCAAGTTGATGGGTCCCTAGTGGGGGGAGCATACACTTGACTGAACCCGTGAGACTAGAACTAGCAGATCACTGGGAGACGATCCGCTTCATAATAGCCCCCAAGATGACAGAACCAGTCATATTGGGACTCTTGTGGCTGGACAAATGGGGCCCAATCATTTGGTGGCAAGAGGGGACCCGCAGACTGAGAATAGCAAAGGGCCCCCAACCCCTGCCGCCCCGACCAGAAGAATTCCCTCCCACACTGAGACCCCAAAGCAGCCCTCCACCACAAAACAAAACACCACCAACACAAGGGTCCCTCCCAGAAGGTACAGTAAAGCAATTGGCAGCCGCACCCACCACCACTTGTAATGCAGATCAGATCCCAGGGGAGTACCAAGACCTTGCTGAAGTATTCAGCGAGGCCGACTGTGACATTCTGCCCCCCCCCACCGGGAGACCGATTGTGCCATCGAAATTATCCCGGGAGCGAAACTACCCAAACCAAAAATGTATGCCATGACGCCCTGAGAAATGCAGGAAATGCGGGACTACATAGACAAAAACTTACAAAGGGGATTTATTGAGCCAGTAAAACCAAGGGTAGCGGCGCCGGTCATGTTTAAAGAGAAAAAGGACGGCTCCATGAGATTGGTGGTCGACTTTCGAAGTATCAACGCTGTTTGCGTACAAAACTTGTACCCCCTCCCCCTCATGAAAGACATGCTAGCCCACCTAGCTAAAGGGAAGATTTTCACCAAACTAGACCTTCGAGAAGCTTATTACCGGGTACGCATAAAGGCAGGAGATGAATGGAAAACAGCGTTCAACTGCCCCCTGGGTAGTTTCCAGTTTAAAGTAATGCCCTTTGGGTTGCAAGGAGCCCCGGCAGTATTCATGCAGTTAATAAATGAAGTCTTACGTGAACACCGTTATAAAGGGGTCCTCGTCTACCTGGACGATATTCTTATCTACACGGAGACCATAGACGAACATATACCCCTCGTCCGCCAAGTACTGAAAAAACTGCTACGGGCAAACCTATATGTCAAACTGTCAAAATGCGATTTCCACCAATCACGGCTAGACTACCTGGGTTACCGAGTATCAAACGAGGGGATAGAGATGGACCCAGCCAAGGTCCAATCAGTTCTACAATCGCAACCCCCTCGCACCCGCAGACAACTGCAAAGTTTTCTAGGCTTTGCGAATTTCTACAGACAATTCATCCCCTCGTTCGCCAAGATTGCCAAACCTTTGACGGACCTCCTAAAGACAGGAAGCCCAGTGATGAAACCTCGCCCGGGACAACCCTTACAGTGGGACCTGACCTGCCAACAGGCGTTCGAGACACTAAAAGGACTGTTCGCGAAAGAACCTGTCTTAAAACACCCGAATCCGGAACAGCCTTTTGTCATCCAAGCAGACCCAAGTGATGTGGCAGTAGGAGCTGTGTTACTCCAAAAGAACAACCAAGGTGATCTACAACCCTGCGCCTACACCTCCCGCAAACTCACCAATACGGAGAGGCGATGGGCGGTGTGGGAGAAGGAAGCATTTGCAGTAAGATGGGCCTTGTTGACCTGGCGGCACCTACTAGAGGGAGGCCAGAAACCATTTGAAGTCTGGACTGATCATAAAAACCTAGAGGCCCTAAAAACCCCACGAAAACTGTCTCCCAGGCAAGTGCGGTGGGCACAATACTTCAATCGTTTCAATTTCGAGCTTAAGCACATCCCAGGAGGGAGAAATTTCCTGGCTGACGCCCTCTCCCGGATGCCCCAATACAACAGTGAGCGAGAGCAGGTAGTGAATGCCACCATCCCCTCCACCCAAGCTGCGGCCCAAGTGATCACCAGACGGCAACAACGTGACCAGCAAGGCCAACTTGCTAGTGACTTAACTGCAAAATTAAAAAATGAAACGCTGACAGACCCCTGGTATCGGGACAATCAACATCTCTTGACAAAAAGAGAGGAACTAGCATGGAGGGGGGCAAAGCTCTATGTCCCACAGAGTTTACGCATCCTGATTCTCAAGAGGAGCCACGACGTTAAACCAGCAGGACACTTCGGGTTCCTAAAGACTCTGCACCTAGTACGAAGGCAGTTCTGGTGGCCACACATGAGAAAGGACATAGACAGTTATGTAAAGAGCTGCACCACTTGTGCCACGATGAAAACAAGACCAGGGTGCCCGCCTGGATTGTTGCAACCAGTAGCTGAGCCAACAAGACCATGGGAGGAGATTGCAATGGACTTTATAGTAGACCTACCGAGGAGCAGTGGAAATACAGTGTATTCTCCAAACAGGCACACTTCATTCCTTGTAGTGGACTGCCTTCAGCCCGTCAGTTATCCAAACTGTTCCTGAAACACATTTACCGCCTACATGGAGTCCCCAGGAGAATCATCTTCGACAGAGGGGTCCAGTTCACAGCAAAGTTCTGGAGGGAGTTTCTACGATCCATAGGTTCATCCCAAGGGCTCAGCTCAGCATTTCACCCGAGCACCAATGGGGGGGCAGAAAGACTGAACGCTATGATAGAACAGTATTTAAGATGCTACATCGACTACCAGCAGTCCAATTGGGCAGACCTCCTATCTTTTGCGGAGGTTGCATATAACAATGCTGTCCACAGCACCACGGGGCTAACCCTGTTTAAAATAGTGAGTGGCATGGATTTTGTCCCCATGCCAGAATACCCGAGGGAGACCCCTTCCTCAGTTAGTTTGACCGACTGGATGGCAATGTTGAGACAAACTTGGGAGAATGTTAAGAGGGCGCTGGCAAAGGCGGCTCAATCTTATAAGGAACAAGCAGACAAGCACCGAACTCCCCAAAGACCATTTCAGTTGGGAGAGAAAGTTTACCTTTCCACCAAGTACTTGAGACTTAGACTCCCGAGCAGGAAATTGGTCCCAAAATTTATAGGACCATTTCCTATAATAAAAATAATTAACCCCGTTACAGTGCAATTGCAGTTGCCATGGCTTTTGGGGAAAATTCACCCCGTTTTTCACAGTAGCCTTCTAAAACCTGTAGTGGGGTCTACTTTAAGGCCAACGCCACGTGAACCCCCTGGGCCCCTGGTTGTTGGGGGCCAAACGCACTACGAAGTGCAGCGGATTCTTGATTCAAGATGGCACAGGGGGCGCCTCCAGTACTTAATTAAATGGAAGGGCTACCCGTTGTCAGAGGCTTCCTGGGTGAAGAGCGCAAACATCCAAGCTGATCACCTTATAGCAAAATTCCATGCAGACCACCTGGGGAAGCCGGGAGGGGGGGGTGCACAGCCAAGGAGGGGCTAATGAAATTTATCTTGTTGTGTTTTTTCCCTATGGGATAGGTGATGTCGCAGAAGTGAAGGGAGAGGGGCCGGACGTCAGCATTCCAAATTAGGCTCTCTTCCAGTTCTGACATGAACAAGATGAAGCAAAGACCAGAAGCATTGATTTATTGCTGAGATGAACTTTTACCTAGTTTTCTGTATGCAACAGATAGTGTTGCCTGGGGGACGAGGGTGGGGGCCACATTCCTGTGAAAAGAACGTGCCGGGATGTAGAGATGGATCTGCATGATGGCCAATGGGACATTGGGGTTGGAGAGCGGAAGAGGAGGGGGTTGGAAGGAGGAGCCAGTTTGGCTGCAACTTGAATCAGGAATGTCGGTTTTTTTTTCTGTTCTTAAATAAAAGTGATTCATTAGAGACATTGCGCTTGAAAATGAAACTTATTTAAGATAGCACCGAAACCTGACAAATTTGTTCTGTTGTGCCATTGAAATCAGCAAAGAGCAAGAGAAACTCAAACCTGAACAAAGTTTGAAGGAATAAAGGAAAAAGTGAAATTGTGGCATACATATGCTTTTTTATCCAAAATATGCTCATATAGTTTTAACAAAGGAGTACATTGTTAGGTTGCTGCTGTATTAGCTGAAAATTATTCCTAAAGACTTTCAAACATAGCACAGCATAATAGAGTACCCAATATTTCTGTGAGAGAATTTGAAGACTTGGTATCGGGAATGGGAAGTATGAGCAAACTCTTAGGGGGAATTTTCATAAAAGATTACAAAGTACTGAGAAAATGGAAAGCATGAGAAAGAAATTCAAAACAAGCCTACCTCTAAGAAACAACATAAAGAACAGGCTTTGGTGTTTTGTTATTCTGTTTTACTTCACACTGTAAAGAACATTCTGGAACCCCTTCCAGGCTTGTTTTTTCACAGTTAAAGGAGTGGTGTAGAGGGAAAAGAATAAACATTGCTGTAGAACCCTACAAGGATGATCTGTTACAGTACAGATTTAGTATTTTGAGGTTAATACCATTTGGTCAAGTGTGTAAAATACATTATAAATAGCATTCAGTGATAATTGTGAGCTGTAAATAAAGTAAATGGTAGGACATTGTAGGACTTGCAGCACTCTACATTTAAGGAATGTTATATAAAACGAAGGGGAAAATGCTATTTATAATTGGGATAATTGAAATTGAAAATGAACTACTCTTACACTACTAAGTATATGAATTAATGTGCATGTGGACTTGATATCAAACCCTACGAGACCCATTCTGTTCTTATATTCTCTGAGATCAATGAACAGTTACATTTTAATTTCCAGGCCCCTGTTGAGCTAGACAAAATCGAAGTGGTTAATTAGAAATATTGGACTCTGTGAATACAAAAACCATGTCCTTGAGGACATGGCCATATAGACACAAATGTTTTACATAACATCTTATAAATCATAGTATGGCATCAACATAGCATTGGATCTAGTCATAAACATGCTTAGTGTAGCTGCTTTCATATTAATTGAACAAAATTTTCATGATTAATTTGAGGCACACAAATTATGCATAGATCAAAACAATAATGCACAGATAGTTTTTGCAATTACTTCTCAAACATTTCTGAACAGAAGTATTTTTACTGTAATAGGCACTATATTTTTCAATCAAGCTCTTAATGTACAAATAAATTGCAGATATTTTGAATGAGTTACCCAACACTCTAGAATAGAAATGGGAGTTGGTGGGGTAATTGTTCTATCAGTCAATCAGATCTACCAAGTAGAGTTCATTCATTACAAGAGCTCAGTTATTGCACAATCATTCTATTGGGGATCATTATAGCTATATGGTTACAGATTGCAAGAAACATCACCCATTGACTTAATTGAAAGGATATTTTCAAGCTTTTTTCTTGCCTAAATATTTTTATATTTTATGTATAATAAATTCTGCTTCTAGTATAATAATAAATTCTGCTTTGTAGTGGTGAACATTCAGGATAGGTAGATTTCTTGTATCCTGCAGAAAATGTAGACAAGCCATTCTAGGAGTTCAAATAAAGTTTGGACAGTTGCAACTAGTGAAGTACTACAGTAGCAGCTGTCTCTTATATGATGTAGCACTGTATCAGCTATTTTCTCTCACAAAGAACATAAGCAGAAAGTGGCTACACCATGCCACATATGTCAGAAAGATATATATCAACTGTCCTGGATATCTAGCCGGTAAAATTATGGAGGAAAGTACCTATGACCTATGGGGCCAAACATCATCTCTACTGGAGTTCATCATATTCAGAATAATTTTGAGTTGAGATCAGATTCCTTTGGGGGAGATATAAAAGCTAAGGTAGGTAAAATGAGGACCCAGTTTGTGGGGGCAATAAGCTGACTTTGTATAAATATACAAAAAGTATGAAGGCTATTGCTTAACGCATTGTAAGCCGCCCTGAGTCTCTGGAGAAGGGAGGCATATAAATCAATTAAAAAAAAAAATCTTGCCCTACTTACACAGTAAGTCACATATCCATCTCAATGCAGTGTAGCAATTTCTTACCCATAGACTTATTCTGAAGCTCATACAAAATGATGCATTTTCCTGACTCACTGCTCAGACATTCCTACGTCTGGGTTATCCTCACTCCTATTCGTTCGACTGAGTGCCAATCATTTCCCTCTGAAGCTGGTCACGCCCACCTCCTCGCTATCCCAGCCGTCTTTTTCACTCAATCGATCATGACAGACTTGAGTGCCAATAGCTATGGTATTTTTTAGGCTTTTCGCTTCTAAATTGGTGCTTTTTTGGGCTTTTAGCTTTAAAATTGCTGTTCTTTGGATTGTGAAGGCTGCGCGACGTGGGATTTCCCTTAGAGTCATTCCGGTGAAGGAGGCAGCGCTGCCGGCCTTGGACTTGTAACTTCTTGCTGGCTTCCCCACTGTCTTTCTTCCTGCAAACTTCTCACAAGCTAACCAGAAGGGGAAACTGGCAGGAAATCTAGGGAGGAAGGGAGCAAAGAAAGAAAGATTTCCAACACTTACTGACATTTTCCCACAAGAAAGTCAATGGAAGCTGGCAGGGAGTCTCAAGTGATTCCTGCTCCTACTGTTTGTTTGCTTATTTGTTTGTTTATTTATTTAGCTAGCCTGCTATAGTCATTCTGTGTTTTTGGTTTAAGTAAGAAAATATCTCTGAAATGATACCTTAACATGCGGGTGTCAAACTCGCCATGTCATGTGGTCATCATGTGATGTATCACAACATTTTTTCTCTTTGCAGAGCTGGGGTGGGCGTGGCCTTGATGTGGCGCATCCAGCCCAAGGGCTGCCGGTTTGACACCATTGCTTTAACAGGTCATATGTAGCTTAACTTATTATTTGCTTTTAATCCTTGAAATTTATATTAAATATCACAGAACACAGCTGCAGCTTTAAGGTGGCTTTTTACTTTTCAAGGACCATAGGTGAAATGTATCTGCTGAATAATTTGATTTCTGTGTTATTAAAAAAATGTGAAAGAGGAAAAGAGCTGGAGAATGTGGCAGATGAAGTTCTTATATCAACTGTGAAGCCCTTTCCTTTTTCTCGACTTAATATAGCACATTAAACTTGAATTAAAACTTGTAATGCTGATTGATTTTATTAGTCTTATAAATGGAGGGGAAAAAGAGGGAGGCATATCATTTTAACTTTCACTTGACTTTGACTTAAAGCTTTTTAAATGGCTGAATTGCCTCATATCTTATCAGAAAGACATGTTTGCCCAATGCAGATTAATTAAGCAATGGTCAAGAGTTATACTGAAAGTTTTTTTTTTAATTTCTCTTTTTCTGGACCTAGCTAATCAAGTAGTTATAACAAGAAATATAATTATTTGATTATTATATGATTCATAAATGTTTTTATGATTTACATAGGTTTTATTTTTCTGATTTCAGCCATACTCAAGTTGATCTGAAGTGATAAAGAAATATGGAAATACAGATAATAGGAAATAAATGTACTGTGGAAGAAATAATATTCTGAGATAATAAAATACCTACTTTTCATGAAAATTATAATTCACTCTTTATTGCAAAGCTTCATTACACAGGATACATATGCCCATTTCATCAGGTAAATAAAATTATTTTAAGCAAGTCTGATTCTTTGGAAGAATATTTTGATGCAATGTCATGTAAATCTGCTTCTATTTCATAAAGCAGAACTTTGTTGCATTCAAACCTAGTCTGATGTAAGAATTTATTCCAAAACACCTGATCAATCATTCTGTATAGTGTATCTGTATACTGCTTATAATTTCTATTTGGACCAGGTATGGGTATGTTGGCTTGCAAGATAATCTCTAGATAGCAATCTTATATTGCATAAAATGGCACAAACGTCCTTTGTCTAAAACTCAGCATTCACTGTAATTATGGCCCACTTATTACAGTGTGCCCAAATTGACCAGTACTTAACTTATGAACTAGGAATGCTACGTGAGGCACAGGTATGATTAAGGCTACTGACCTGGTCTATCATTTTTTTTTATCTTACTGAACCTGAATATGAAAGCATTAATTAATTTAATTAATTAATTAATTATCAAATGGATGGAGGCAAGAAAAATAACTATGCTGTGCCTGAAAACTAAGAAAAAGAGGAACAAATGTAGTCTAATCGTTTAGAATGAAATTTACCTCTTTCATTTCTCTACCATACATTTATGTTACCTAGGTGAACAAACTTTTTCAGTACACATATTCATATTTATAATGTTGCTTAACTCTCCCTCAAACACACCTTTGCTTCTTCTGTTATCTCACTTTACTGAGGTTAACATGTGATTAGCAATAACATTATTTATTTGAATTCAAACTTTCATGGATGCCCACAACAACCTAGATAGCACCAATTCATGTGACATATATAACATGACATGACATAGAAAATAGGTTTTAGTCCTTCAATTGATAATTAAAACTACACCCTCACTTACTTGTATTCATCGTTCACTGAAGAATGAATGGAAATGTTAAGTATTTGGTGAATTACAGAAAAAGGTGGTTTTGCTTTTAATATTTGGTTTGAGTTTATTTATAATTCTCCATTGTCGGGGAAGATCATCCAGGAATGGGTAATGCTCAGCTTCTCTGCTTGGAGACCGAGTAACCTTTTTGTTGGCCACGCCTCCTTTGCCCGGGAGCTTCCCAGTTCGACTCGGTCTTCCAGCGAGTTGAGACCAAGGTAAAGAGGCTCACCCATTCCTGGATTTTCTTCAGTTCCACAGAACGGAAAGTTCTCGGATTTCCTGACCGAGGGAGGCTCGTTGATCGCAGGAGGGCGATCTGAGGGATAACTGGTTCTCCAGTTTTACCCCGTGCCGGCTTGTAGATCAGCCGAAGGCCCTGCCAGTCCCAAATTTTAGCGAAAGGGGTCACTGCCTATCAATGGGCAGCCCATGGCATTCCCATGCTATGGCAGAGAAGGGCTCAGTCCCTGCCTGGTTTCGCCCAGGCACAGATAGCGGCGAGCACTTCATGCCAGAAGAGCTGCGGCAGGAGTGCTCATGACATGTGGGGCTGCCTAATTACACGCGGAAAGCGGCTGCCAAATCACGGCATCATTATAGCCACGGCAGGAGAGCTCCTCGTGATCCAATCTGCATGGATCCGCAGGAGAAGCGGCATTAGGGCTCGGTTCCCTCACAACCATGGGGCAGCCTCCCAGCTCATCGAACAGGGGAGCACTCAGCGCACAAGTTAGCCGCGGCAGGAGTGCTCTTGAGCGGGGCTGTCTGATTTATATGCGGAAGCGGCGGCTGAGTCTCGGGTTACCACAGCCGCGGCAGGAAAGCTCCTCGTGAGCCGGTCTGCCCAGATCCGCAGGAGAACCGGCATTGACGCTTGGCTACCTCACAGCCATGTGAAAAATCTCCCTTCCAGCTCATTGAGCACGGGAGTGATTAGCGCTATTGTGGCCTCGGCAGGATTGCTCATTGGAGCCGGTTTGCCTAAAACTTGTGGAGCAGCAACAGCGTTTAACACCTTAACGCCAGCGGCATAGAAGTTCTGGTCAGCCAGTCTGCCCCTCCCACAAGGTAAGGTAACGAGTCAACGGGCATTACAGCTCTGACAGTAAAGCTCATTTTGAGCCAGGCTGCCTTACACCTCAGCGCAAAATGTGCTATGCGTTGCTGCACAAGCAGCTGCGATGGGGGAGCTCTGTACGAGCTGATCCGCCTACTTTCTATTGTGTGAGGTAATGGAGATGCCTTGTAACATTGAGCTACGGCTCAGGTCGTGTCAGCCTGCCTAGATTTCCATAATGCAAAATGGCGGGAAGATTGGCGCCCTTTTTTTAACCGCTACGTCGGCTGCGCCTGAATCACCTCATCTGCCCGGTGATCACTTGTTGGGCGGTCTTAGTCCATTGGACCGCGAGAGGCATTGCTCTTCATGGACTAGTCTACCCCTGTCCGGCTGGTAACAATTGATTATCAGGTTAAATTGCTGGAGAAAAGATATAGGAGCGTGGGTCGCTCTAAGGAACAGGCTTTGTCTTTTATTTGGCGTGGTCTTCGGCCAGCCATCAGGTTACAAAATTGGGGGTTCAGATCCTTATGCGGATCAGGGCTAACTACAGTCCCTAAAGATGTTATGGCAGCCTCTAGTGCAGGTTCACAGTCACGGACCCGTTTGGTCTCATAATTTACACACTGGGCTAAAACCTGGGGATCTCTCAGTTCCAATCCTGTTTAAACAGAGGCAGATGGACTGGATTATAATGAGGTTGACCTTCCTTCTAACACCCACTGTCACCTTCAATAAACAAGACCCACTAAGGGGTGCCAGACAGCAGGGGAGGAGCTGAGTCAGACTTGGCTGGCTCTTGCAGACAGCTCTTTGAATCACCCACCATATAACACCTACAGGGACAGCATATTCCTTCCCTAAGAGTCATGCGCAATGTCCCAGCAGATGGTAGCACTTGGCTGACCTTGCCCAGGCCTATACGATAAGCAGAGTTGGTCCTAATTAGGACTCAGAACCTTTGACTTAGTCTGTCAGACTGGACAGTCCTGTGGGTCTGTGTCTCTGACTACCTTTTTCCCCAGGAGTAATCTTACTTGGTTTTATTTTTTCTTGGTTTGACCATTGGACTGATTTTCTTTGACTATTCTAACGGTTATTTGGACAATTTCTTGAGTACATTACCTCATCAGCTAACTTGCTTGGCTCCCTCAGGACGGTTTCAGCTCCTCACTATCCTGGAAAAGATTGCCCTGTGGACTGGTCAGTAATCCGGGGTCCAGTGGAGCCTTGCGCTCCCGGAAGGGAGCAGGAGCTGCCTACTTGGCCGGCGAAGCTTCGCGCTTCAGTTATCGGCTTGATTGTTGTGGAGCTTTGCGCTCCCGGTGAGGCTATCAGGCGCCCTCCCCTCCCCTTTTTTTCTGGCATTGGACAGATATTTTCCCGTTTGTGGAGCTTCGCGCTCCCGATTGCTCACTGCTTGCCAGCAGTTGATAACAGCTTGGTTTGAGGCGCCCAACATTGAATTGAAGGCTAGGAGACTTCACACCAGCTCTCTGCCTTTCTGTAGTTCGGAACCATTTGAGGAGCTTCGCACTCCCTTCATTGGGTTTGAGGCGCCCAACATTGAATTGAAGGCTAGGAGACTTTGTGCCAGCTCTCTGCCTTTCTGCAGCTCGGAGCCATTTGAGGAGCTTCGCGCTCCCTTCATTGGGGCTAGCTCCGTCCACCATTTGAATTGCCTTACAATCAGAGCAATGTGTTAGAGCTTTTCTCAGGCCTCCAGGCTGCAGCCTGTGCCTCTTATGTCCCTGGCTCACTTGAACATCTGACTGGCTTGTGGAAGACAAAACCATCGGCCGCCATGAGAACAACTAAGGAACTTTGTATTTAGGCTATTATCAAGCCTCTCCTTGTCTAATTGGTGACACTTGGGCCGCATTTAACCACCTTGGTGGATGGACTAAGGACCTGCTCGCAGGGGACAAGTAGACAAACTTGACTGGTGCCTTCCCCCCCCCCTCCTTGCCTTGAGACCAGGCTTGGGGTTCGCAGCCTAGTAGGGCATGCTTACAGCCCAGGCGATATAAGGGGGTTCTGCCTTACTATCCTTGGCAGTGTGGCCGGTTCTATCTCTGTTGAGATCCCTCTTCCATTAGGACTGGCCTATCTAGTCCGTAGACCATACCCACCCATGGAAGCCCGTCTCTTGCTTCCTGCCGAATCACAGACCCTTAAGGGTCAGCCTTTGGCTGAGACAGGTGATTCTTATGATACCTTATAGCATTATGTCAAGGTTTATGATGATCTGGCTCATGGCACCGTTCCACAGGGAATTTTTTCTTCTCCCTTTCTCTCAGATCTGTCTGTGTGATCTATTCCTTGGGTTGGGTACGCCACAAGTTATGGCCCATTGCGACTGTCGTTAATTATCTTAGGGCATGTTCATGCTTATACGGTCTGCAGATCTCTAATTATCTTTTTCATTAACAGGAAGAGGACACCTTCAAGTCTGCACTAGGACACCAAGTCTGTGATGCACTTAGTCTGCATCGCTAAGGCATAGGTTAGAGTCTGGAGCCTGTGACTTCCTATCCCAACCGGGCGGTGAATGCTGGCTGGTTGGTTTTCGGCTAGTTACTCTCTACCGGGACGTTACCACATATGTCCAATACGGCATGTTGCCTGGGGTCCATATAACTGGAGGGCAGGACTGGCTGAGGAGAACTGAGTATCTGGGGAATCTCGTGTCCTTAAACCATCTCTCGATAATCAGATGGGTTGGACGGCCTCCTGGCTATACTAAGTGCAGGGGCTTTGTATAATCACAGTCAATACCAGATACACTGAGTTGTGTTTTGCTTTTACCTTTAGGAGTCCGCTCACCAAAGTCCATTTAACGGTCCACGTCATACACAGATAAAACAGTAGATAGTCAAACCGCCAGTCCACTAATATGCCAATCACTAAGTCTTCTTACCAGTCGTTCTCATGCACAATAATCAGATCTTCTGGTTTTTGCAAACAGTAGCAAAACAAAACAAAAACAAACAAACAAACAATCAAACAATTGCTGTTGCTTAACGCATTGTAAGCCACCCTGAGTCTCCGGAGAAGGGCGGCATATAAATCAAATTTAAAAAAAAATCGCACTGAGCAGTGGAGAGTAACAGCAGGTAATAGAGAGCAGGCTGGGATCATGCAGAGGTCATGCACAGGGAATTAGCCATGATGCAAGCTTTCTCTTGAGGGCAGTGGCTGCAGAGCTGGCCGGTCTGAACGCAATATGATGCACTGCAGCAATACAATACCATTTTTATACAAACATATCGTGCTGGTTTATATATTGCCAACCCATCCGGTTGGGTAATAGCCATTTCCTAATAGGACTGGAACATTTTACTTGTCCCAGCCTGCATACTGCTGCAGATATTATAGCCACATTGCTGATTTCTGTTCCTGGGCCCTCAAGCGGGCCACGAGTTCCTCAACCCGAGGGTGGACGGGCCCTTCAGTTCTCATGACGGCTGGGTCTTTTTGAGTCTCATTGCTGTTGGCTGCCTCTCATTAGAGGGGAATGTTGGTCAGGCCCCGGAAATTACTGGGTTTCAGGACAGGGCGTTGGGTCCAGCCTTTCATCTTTGGCCCGGATCATAGTTCCATTTTCAGATTGAGGGTCCTGCGCGGTTTCCCGTTTCCAGCATCCTCTGACAGGATACGATTTCCTTGGGCCTGGTGGCGGAGTGACCCTCCTTTTCTCAGGGTCGGTCTACCCTAATTCAGTCCAGGCACGGGAGGCTGGATTGCGCCTTTTTTCCTTTCCAGTTACAGGATCAGCAGCCTTACTTCAGGACCCAGTCCTGGTGCAATCTCCTACGAGGTCCTGCTCTACAGGTAGGTGGCATTGGACCGTTCATTATCTTTCCACCTTATAGAATGCATGATCCCATTATTGGGCTGGTGGCCTGGAGTCCCCCGAGGTGTCTAGGCTAGGACAATACTTCCCCAAGTTTGGGCTTTAACCTGCACGATGGTTTTCCTCCCTGTCACCGAGTTCTTCCCCGTAGGTTACCTTCAATGGACTCCTCCCTCCCTCTGATGGGGGCAGGGGGGCACCCTTTTTTTGAGGGGAACGGGGGAGCTTGTGAGCCCTTCCTGGGTTCCATGGACTGTGCTTCCCCGTAATTGAATGCTGGAGGCGGTCCTCCGCCACCATTCCAACCTTAGTGGCCCCAAGCCACTTAGTGTTTTAGCTAATTTAGCGAAGTCTATTACCTTGTGTCAGAACAATTCAAAAAATGTTCCAAGAAAGAGAGTTTCTTTGAGCTAGAATCTTCTTGCTCAATTTCAACTGTTGGCCGATTTGTTACATATAGTCTATCTTTTCACCACAAGATCATGAATGTTCCCTTTCGCACAGAGCACCGTCCGTGGCCCTTTTGACAAAAGCCCTCCGGCACTGCACTCACCCGGGCAGGGCTTGCCCGTCCGCTGGTTCCACCACCTTTCCTACAAAGTCCTCCTCTTTTGGGGGAGCCGGGATTTGTCTTTGTCTTCCAGTCGTCCTCCCGGTTTTTCGGTATTTGGCTCCATGCGGTCATGGCCTTGCCTGCCTCCTTCGTTTTTTGACGGCCGCCTCGAGAATTGTCCTACGTCTCCATGGAATACGATCGTGCCGGTACCATGGGGCGCATGGTCTACTTTCCGGTAAGTGTGTGGAGCACTTTAGTATTTCCCTTGCTTAATCCGTGCTGGGCCATTGTTGGGTGGCAACCTGTTCGGTGGCTTGGCTACTCTGGGCCGGCCGACTTGGTGGGAGCTCCCGTACTCAAGGGGGACTCGGACCAGACTGCTCCCTCCCATATGACTAACCAGCTTTAGTAAGTCCCGTTCCTGGATGATCTTCCCCGACACAATGGAGAAGGGCATTGGTCCTACCTGATACGCTCCTTCTTAGGGTGCGGGGAAGATCATCCAGCCCCACCCTGCTGGCTGTCTGGTCCATGGTCCGGGAGGGATTTCTGTTTTCACAGATTATGAGCCTCTTCGTCATGCCATCGCTGCGCCTTCGTCGAACTGGGGAGCTCCTGGGCAAAGGAGGCATGACCAACAAAAACATTACTCGGTCTCCAAGCAGAGAAGCTGAGCATTACCCGTTCCTGGATGATCTTCCGTGATACACCCTGAGAAGAGCATATCAGGTAGGACCAACGCCCCTTCTGTTATATATTAACTTGTATTCTGTTACACTAAATTCTCAAAATTATTCTAAATAAACAGAAAAATACGCACATTAGGCTGTTTTCACAAGAATAATGATTACGAGAACTTTGGATATTAGAAAAATTAGAAAAAAATTCCACACTAAATATATTGCATCTAAAATACTAGAAACACATGGATTAATTTGAAGTTGAATATTCATCTTTTATTTTCTAAATTTGTGCAGACATTTAAGACAGTAGGAATGAAGCATTAAACCAAAGTACTAGGGTAGCAGTTTAGAAATATATACCTTTAATGTAGTCATCTTAAATATCCCGATTTTGCTGTAGAATTACAAGTTGGTAATAACCATATCCACTCTATTTGTTGCACTTGGTGTCTGCAAAATATTCGCTGATACTGGGGAAAAACAAATCAATCGAATCCTTAGCAATTCTAAGTAGCTTGTTGAACAGTGATTCTTTAAATAGTTTGGCAGAGGATTCCTCCATTTCCTATATAGCATTAGAGATTATCTTGATTGACCCTGGCAGTACTTTTCTGTCAGCATTTTCACTAGAAACTTTCAGTAAACAACAGAGCAGGTATAAAAAAATTACTTTATTAGGAAATTACCCAAAAAAACTCTTTGATATTTTTTTCAACAGAGTAAGAAAGTCATTGTTGATTCTGGACTTTCTGATAGATTTCCTGTGAAAGTTGGCATGCACTAAGTATTGGCATTATCGCTGTTGCTGTTCATTCATGTTATGGATATATCATGCTAAACCTGTATCACAGTGCCCATTGTCTACACTGACAATGTCCAGCTTGGGAAGGAAAGAATTGCAGTACTGTGTCCAGACATAGAATGAGTTGACTTAGCCAATTGTTTGTGATGCAATATCAAGAAATCTAAATTTGTAGAGTCCCCAATACTGGTAGAGTCCAAAGGATGTCTGAAGTGACATGGGGGGTGGGGGGGCATATTTGGGTTAATAAATTTAATATGTTTGTAATTGGCTATAATGAAATTATGATCTAGACTTTAACAATTTCATTGAATTAAGGGAAAAACTACATGTATAAAGTTAGTAATTCTGTACTTTGCAAATACCTTGAGAAACTTGTAGTCTGATAGAAGCTAATTTGTTTAAAACAACACAACTTTTACAAAGCAAAACAGTTTTAAACCATGGATTAGTTGACCTGTCAAGGATCTGAGATGTTCTTCTGAACCATGTTTCCATTTCTTACGACAAGCCAACTTGTTCTCATTAATGATGGTACACACTTGTATACTGATGGACCATTATTTTTACCTAGATTCATGAAAATGACATGGTCAATCATGTAATTTTAATCAAAGATGTTGTGCCTGAACATAGTGTATTCTGGAATATGTAATATTCAGAGATTCTTTATTAAATACATTTGGAAACCATAATGTTGCTTACTGTCTTTGGAATATACAGTATTTCTACTCCAATAATATTTTCTTTTGATCTTGTCCCTTTTTTCCTGAACTTTGCAAGAGTTTATTGAACTAAAAATGATTAAGGGTTTTTGTTGTTGTTTGACATGAAGAATAATTTTGAATTTGTATTAGCTTTACTTAAGCTCAACAGGTAATAGGTTACAATAAATGGGCAATTGCAATTACTAAATAGTGTGACTTGCAGGCAGTCAACAGAAAATAAAAACTGGATTTTTTTTCCTGTAACATTTTTGATCATGAAACATAAACATAATTTATGATAGGTATAAGGGTGGTTTTAAAGTAAATAAACAACCTAATCTCTCTCTCTCTCTCTCTCTCTCTCTCTCTCTCTCTTTCTCTCTCCCTCCCTCCCCCTCCCCCTCTCCCTCTCGGTTTAGTATTGTCTTATATGAATTCTAAGTGGACCTCGCACAATCTTTTTGTTTTCTGGAAATTAAGTATACCCTAATGCCTTATCTGATCATATGCACTCAAAACATTGTGCCTTGACTAATTTTTGCTATAGCCTTAATGTTTAAAGAACATTGCTAATTAATTTACGCTTTCCATTTTCTAAACTATATTTCGCAGTACTTCCTGTTAGCTTCCAAAGAAAGCTTTGACAGGTAGGATTGATTGAAAGGCCTTCTTCAGTCATGATACAATAGTAATTTCTCCCTTTGGAAGCTGAAGGCAATCATTGCTTCAGGTGCTTCATGAAGGTTAAGATTACAGTTTTAGCATACATTCAGTTGAGAGGCACTTCATAGAAATATTATCATGGTGAGAAAGAAAAAAACTCTTTAATCTTTGCTTTATGCAGGTAATTATCTCTGGAATGGCATCTGCTGAGTTTGCCTTTACTAGTTTTATAGTTTGTTTGTCCTCCTCATTTTTTAATACTATTTTCAGTCCACGTAGGAGCAATTTTCCTGCAGAAAAAAAGAAAAATCAACTATCCACTGGAGAACCAGAGTGTAACAAGAATTAGCCATCACTGCTGCCAATGCATATCTCAAAATAGACTAAGTAGCCAAAGGAAGCCTGGCTGAAATAAAAATTTAAAAGGAGAGGACAGTTGCTTGGATGAACTGTACCCATGATATATTAACGTAGATCACAAAAAACTACTTGCTATGTATTCTAATATTGGTCAAAGCAAAACAAAAAAATAAATTTAGGGCTTCTTCTGTGATGTGTACCTGTTTATTAGCAATAACCTTTAAGTGTGATTTTAAATAAGGATTTGGTAGATACTAGACATATCTTATTTAGACATCATGTCAGT
The DNA here is from genome assembly GCF_029215685.1 of Pituophis catenifer annectens. Lineage (NCBI taxonomy): Eukaryota > Metazoa > Chordata > Lepidosauria > Squamata > Colubridae > Pituophis > Pituophis catenifer. The sequence goes on along the minus strand of NW_027256884.1, from coordinate 97,032,135 downwards.
CTAAGACTTATGACACTGAGCTGCAACGCATTTGAAAATGTATCCTGAATCCTATTAATAATTAACTATTGCGAAAGGCAGAACCTATCACCAAATATCAAAAATAACCTTATCTCTTTTCACATGACAGGTAACATATTTTCTTCTCTCTCCCCTTTTCCAGAGTGCTGCTCCCACTGTCCATAGCTGGGAGGATCCCTCAGTTCTTGACACTAACTGAGTGAGAGCTGATTAAACTCTCCCCATCGAGGCACGCCTCCTATCCCATCATGCTCCAGTCTATCACTCAGTTACTGACAAGAACTGACGTGACTTAGAGCTGTGGTAATTAGTTTGTATTTTTTCTTAAATTTCTCTCCCTGTCTTCTTCTTGCGTTAGGATTTTTTTGTTATTTTTGATTAGCCTTTTTTTTACTGCGTGTGTGAAGACAATTTTCCTCTTCTGCTTCTGCTGCTTGTGGCGTGCGGTGTGTCTGGCTTTGGGCCGCCCACGCCCCTGGGAATCGCAGCCGCCGGATTCCGACTCTTCGGGGTGGATCTGGCTCATTCTGTTTAGCCGCGAGCGTGGGCCGAGCGTGCAGGCTTGCCACTACCGCCACTGCTCCAACTTTAACACCGGCGGCTTCGGGGTTGCGTCACTTCAATAGTGCGCTCCCCGCGCTTCACCTGATCGGCGGCCTTCATGTGTGACGGCTCTTGGCGCGCAGCACTGCCGCCACTTTCAAAGAAGTTGGATCGTCAGAGCCGGCTTTCGGAGAAGCGTCACGCCTGAGGTGTGCTCTCCGATCATCATTCCACCCCGGGGGATGCATTTCGGCAGCGTTTCATCTGCCTGCCTAGAAACCACTGAGCTTCCTTCAGCAGATTAAGAAACGACAGGCGCCATTTTGAGAGAACCTTTGGAGCGCCCGCCATCTTGCGCTGTCCCTTTCTAGCGCCCGCCATTTTACTCAGGGGCGGGGCTTACAGCCGCTATTATTCTTGCTGTGTGCATAGAGTGGATTGAGTGCACCATTCCCTCAGCCCTGGGGAAGAGGCTTTCAGAGATAAAAGGCGCGCCTTGCTTATCAGCAGTCTGTCGGGCTCTGCTGCCATCCCTGCCAGATCTAAACGTTGTGGGATAGGACTAGGCTGACACCAGTCACGTACTAGACTTGGACTTTTTAAATTAAAAAAAAAACATTTCTATCGCCTACGTTACCATCTCCTGGTGGCATGGCGGACCCAGCGCTCTCCTCGGACATCGAGCCTGAGCAAAGTCCAGAATGTAGACCTTCCAAATGGACAAAAAAGTCCACAAAGTCGCAGTCTGAGTCTTCAAGCCGCAGACCTCATAAGTCAAAGGCGGCTACTGGGATGGATAGAGATGCCCGGCGTAGGCATGACGCATTTGAGAGACAGTGGGACAAGGCCCGGAGGGCTGCTGTTGCAGAAGTGGGCCTTGACCCCGGCGCACGCGGCCTTTCCGCCTCTGGCAGGTATTTCCTCGTCCTCCGGGTCCCGGGCATCATCTCCTGAACGTGTGACACATAAGGAGGCACAAGAGTCTCAACCTGTGAGTCTGTCAAAAAGAGTGTCCCAGTCCTTGCCGGATGTGTCAGGAATTGGACGGTCCTCTTCACACGGATTGGCTCAGACCTTGCCTGAGGCCACGTTCACACCAATGGCGGCTGGCCTTCAGGGTTCTGAGGGAGCCATCCCTCCGGTTCCGGTGGATTTCCAGGCCTTCCTTACATCAGCCTTCTCGTCATTCCTGGTAGCCGGTCTCCATCAGGCTTCTCATCCTCCACCGCCCTCTCCAGCGCTGCAACTGGCCCAGCAGCAACACCAGACCGCCTTACCCCAGGTCACGAGACACCCTTCTTCCACCTCCAAGGCTGACTCAGATCAAGGGGAGGAATGTCCCGAAGATATTGAATTCTCGGATGATGAGGGCTTGGCCCCGGATTCTCCAGCCTTTACAGGCTTGTTCCGGCCGTCCATGTTTAAATCCCTACTGCACAAGGCCCGTATGACGACCAACCTGGATTCCCCGAGTGCGGATGCAGCGGGCGCCTCTACCTCATCTGGGCCCCATGATGCCCTGTTCCATTCTGCCAAGCCAGACAAGGATGTCATTCCATGCCCTCACCTGTTCCTAGACGTTTTGCAGTCACCTTGGGGTCAACCGGGTTCTCTGACAGCTCCCACCACCCTAGACAAGAAGCTCTATTGTGCAGCACCGGATCTCGAGGATCTCTTGGTCCTTCCTACTGTTGATCCCCCGGTGGCCTCCCTAGCATCGGGTTCTGTGGTTTCCACTGACTCCCTAGATGGACTGAAGTCGGAGGATCGCAGGGCGGAATTGGCCTTCCGCAGGTCTCACCAGGCGATAGCCTGGGTGATTAAAACAGCGACCGCTACCTCCTTCTTTAATAGAGCCACGCTCATTTGGCTGAAACAACTTCAACAAAGATTGCCTCCGGAGGAGACCAGATTACATCAGGACATTAACAAGATTGTGGCGGCCACCGAATACTCGGTGGATGCCTCTTCGAATTCGGTGAAGTTTGCCTCCCGTGCCCTCACGTCCACGGTCTCCTCCAGACGTTTATTCTGGCTCCGTCACTGGAAAACGGACCTCAAGGCTAAGTGGCGCTTGGCATCCACCACTTATAAGACTCCTAACTTGTTTGGGCCGGCACTGGAACCACTCCTAGTTGAGGATCGAGACAAGCGGAAGGTCCTCCCGACTTTGTACCGCCGTTCCGAGAGGAGATACACACCATATAGCCAATGCCAGCCATTTCATTCCTTTCCTGGCACCAGCGGCTCTTCCTTTCGTAGACCCTATTTTTCGGGGTCCGACCGCCCCCAAGGAAGGGATTCCTTTCGGGACCGCGGCAGATTTCAGCAACAGTCTAAGCGCCCCTTCCGTGGGTCCACCTTCTGGCAGTCCCACAGGGGCAAATGACTCGCTCCTCACGGGTTCCATCAGCGGGCGACTGCGCCTATTTCATCATCAATGGACCCGTTCAACCAAGGACCCTTGGATTTTGCGCACAATTTCTTCTGGACTCTCTATCGAATTTGTGGGGCCACCGCCGAGTCATTACATTCCCTGCCCGGTCCCAACCTCGTCGGATCGACACCGTCTAATGTTGAAGGAAATAGACCATCTCCTTCACATTCAAGTGATAGAGCCGGTTCCCCCGGCCCAACGGGGGTCAGGTTTCTATTCAACTTTTTTTCTGGGGGCTGGAGAGGCATCCTGAATTTAAAAGGATTGAACCTGTCGGTTCTGTACCGCAGGTTCAAAATGCACTCTCTCCGATCGATCCTGCTGGGCGTGCGACACGGGGACTTGCTTCAATCAGCAGATCTTCGGGAAGCCTACTTACATGTCCCGGTGCACTCCAATCACAGACAGTTTCTGAGATTCCAATACGACGGAATGCACTTCCAGTATTGAGCGATGCCATTCGGCTTGTCCTCGGCTCCACGCACCTTCACGAAGCTGGTGGCAGTAATCGCAGCCGTACTCCGTCAATACCCGGTGCGCGTAATGTGCTACCTCGACGATGTCCTGATTTTGTCATCCTCTCCCGATCAGGCAGCTCGAGACAGGAGCCTCGTTCTGGAAACTTTCCAACGTCATGGTTTCTCGATAAATCTCGAGAAGAGCCACCTGGTCCCAACTACAAGGCTCATCCATCTAGGAGCATTGATAGACTCCGTCCGAGGGCAGGTTTTCCTCTCTCCGGACAGAGCTCAAAGTATCACCGACCTGGTTCTCCGCATCCATGGACTGGAGAAGGCGCCTCTAATTCTGCTTGCGCAACTGCTCGGGAAAATAGTATCATGTTACAATATTGTTCCGTGGGCACGCAGACACTCCCGAGCTTTACAATGATTCCTCCTCCCCTTTCAGCGGTCAGGACGCTCTTTCTCGAATCACCAAGTGTACCTGCCTCCTCAAGTCCGCCTCTCCCTAGCTTGGTGGACATCGCCGGCGATGCTAAAAGGCTGCGACTTTCTGGAGCCGGTGAGACTTACCTTAACATCAGACGCCAGTCTGACGGGCTGGGGGGCGCACCTCGACAACCTTGTGACTCAGGGCCTGTGGTCACCAGCAGAGCGACTCTGCAGCATAAACCTCCTCGAGCTGCGAGCGGTCCGACTGGCCCTTCTTCACTTCCGCAGTTTAGTAGAGGGCCATCATGTTCTGGTCCTCACGGACAATACAGTGGCCAAAGCACATGTCAACAAGGAAGGGGGCACGAGGTCCAGGACCCTGATGTTCGAGGCGGAACATCTCTTCAGCTGGGCGGAGCGTCACCTCTTGTCCATAAAGGCGGACCATATCTCGGGGGTGGACAACGTGCGAGCAGACTGGCTCTGCCAGGAACAGATCGACCCAGCGGAGTGGCAGCTCCATCCTCGTCTGTTTCGCATGATCTGTCAACGGTTCGGGACACCGGTGATAGACTTGTTCGCCTCTCGGAAGAATGCTCAGCTGCCCTGCTTTGTGTCCAGGTATCCGGACCAGTTGGCCAAGGACCGCAACGCTCTCACTTGTCAGTGGCCAAAGGGACTTCTCTATGCGTTTCCCCCCATTCCTCTCTTGTCCCGTGTTCTGAGGAAACTACTGCTAGAGAAGGCGGACTTAATCTTGGTGGCTCCCGACTGATCTCGCAGGGCCTTGTATGCAGACCTCGTCGCTCTTTCCGCAGAACCGCCTTGGGTGATTCCGCCGGATCAACTATCGCTTCGCCAAGGGGCCGTTTGCCATCCGGAGCCCCAGTGGCTCCACTTGGCCGCTTGGCATTTGAACGCATCATCTTGAAGAAAGCTCATCTACCTGATGATGTTGTTGCAACTATACAAGCAGCGAGATGTCCGTCCACGTGCCATATTTATGAGGCCTCTTTGAGGGCCTTCTGCACCTGGGGAGCGGCGAGGCACGTTGACCCCACATCTGCCAATGTGAAGGTGGTCCTTGAATTCCTACAGATGGGACTTAAAAAGGGCCTAGCACCCTCAATGTTGCGTCTCCAGACAGCAGCCTTATCCACTGTCCTGAAGTGTCCGCCCTATGATTCTCTATCTCACCATCCGCTTATAAAAGGATTCCTTCACGGCGCTACGAACCAGTGTCCACCTCAGGTGCATAGGTACCCGACCTGGGACCTTCCCCTTGTGCTACAGGCCCTGACATCTCCGCCCTTCGAGCCTCTGGCTTCGATTTCCTTGAAACATCTGTCCTTTAAGGTGGCGTTCCTTCTAGCCATCACCTCCGCTCGAAGGGTGTCTGAGCTTTCGGCGCTCTCAACCCGGGACGACCTTTGCATCTTTCGGGATAGTGTGGTGGTTCTGAGACTTGATCCCACGTTCGTTCCAAAAGTGAACTATCTTTTTCATCGGGCGCAAGAACTTACCTTACCGGACTTCTGCCCGTCCCCAAGGAACTCTACTGAACGCCGCTGGCACAAACTAGACGTGAAACGTGCCCTTCGCATATACATTCGCAGAACTGCCACCTTTCGTAAAATGGAGGCCCTGTTGGTCTCTTTCCACCCGGCCTCCTTAAGCCATGATCTGTCCCCGTACCCACACACACCCCAACACAGCCAGTCGAGGGTTAAGGAAACACTTTGGAACGCACCCAGGTCTTATCTCCCACTTGGCAGCAATAGACACACCGTCTGCCAAGTGACTTTATTTTCAAAGTAAAACAGAAAGATAAATACTCAAGAGTCCAAATGTCCGACACTTTAAATCTTTCTCTCAGCAGTTCCGGACGAGGCTTTAGTGACTATCCAGGGTTTGCTTTGTTCGTCACAAGAATCCTTGACCACCACCCTCTATTATATAGTCTCTGGGGTGTGGTCCAGTGACTCAGTTCTAATCCCTAGCACGCCTCCTAAGCTGCTGCAAACGTTTATCACGCCTTCGGAGGCGTGCGTCCAGGAATGATGTTTCTTCATCACTCTGATTCGAATCAGCTGTCTCCTCTCCCTCAGCCGGCACTTGAGACAATGCCAGAGGGGAGGGGCCTGGAGAGGGAGGCCTGGCTGACTCCTCTTCCTCATGCTCGGAGCTTTCTTCCTCCGATGGGACAGGCTCAGAGGGCGGGGCCACAACAGGCCAAAAGATATTCGCGGCCACTGTTGGCAGGTGGATCAGAGCGTGCATCTCCTTGGCGTATGAGCTATCGTCGAAACCACTTCCTGGACGCGTTCTACCGCACTCCACCCGCAGCGTGGCAACTTCCGCTGCGTGGGCTACTCAGGCATCTGTGGAGGACATCTGCCGGGCCGCCACATGGTCCTCGGTATCACAGTTCATTCGCTACTATAAAATTGATTCGTACGCTTCGTCGGACGCCTCCTTTGGTTGGCGTGTCCTGCAAAGAGTTGCTTGTGACAGAGGTCCGGGGGGCATCCAGTCTCCCACCCTAATCGTTTGAGCTTGGGTATGTCCCATCTATGGACAGTGGGAGCAGCATTCTGGAAAACGAATGTTGGCTTACCTGAACGTTCCTTTTTGGAGTGCTGCGACCACTGTCCATTACCCCCCCTGTTTTGTGTTTGGTTATTCCTCTCTTTGCAGACTGTCTGCCTCATACCGGCATGGGACTCTGTTTCTTCCTGTTGACTATCCGTTGGATTTCACTGTTGTTCCTTGCTGTGCCTTCGTGATAGACTGGAGAATGATGGGATAGGAGGTGTGCCTCGATGGGGAGAGTTTAATCAGCTCTCACTCAGTTAGTGTCAAGAACTGAGGGATCCTCCCAGCTATGGACAGTGGTCGCAGCGCTCCGAAAAGGAATGTTCAGGTAAGCCAACGTTCGTTTCCCACAATGGTTTTTAGTCTTCCTCCCACAGCTGTTTTTTTTTTAAATACTATTTCTGATTTTTCACCTCCTTTTTTTTTGTTACTTTCATATTTATTTTCTTGTCCAACATCTGATCTCCCTACAATGCTGTTTCCTGTGCTCTCTGCTGCTGCCTAGATTCTCCTGGGAGAGAGAAACTTTTATTTGGAAACATCTTTTAACCAAAAGAATATTTATCAGAGTTTCAGAAGAAAGCTAGTAGTTTGGTAATATGGGGACCTAGATCAATAGAAGTCACCTATCTAAGGGATGATTTTTTTTTTCCAAGTAGAAAAAGAGGTAAGCAAGGCAATAAACCTTTGGATAACAAAGAGAAATCAGGAATGCCCAGTGGGAATAAGAGTGATAGAGACCGTGCTGATATATACAGATGTTGATAAATTTGATGTTTAAATCATTCCTTCATTAATTGTTGAAGAGTGAATAGATGAGTTTCTTTTTGCACATTAATATGAAAGAAGGTGACTTATTTCATTTCAATTTAATTTAAACAATCTAAATTTACATAGTTAATTCTTTCCAATTTATGAACTAGAATGCAGTTGTATTTGCAATTTACAATTCCAAAACCAATTAAGGAAAAGTCTGTATAAAACATAAGGAGAAATGGGACTTCTGGTTTGCTGCTTGTCCCCGCTGGACGCTCCTTCGGGATCGTCGAACCCACTGCCTGTAAAGAGCCGCCTTTTTCAGCGGAATGGCGGCTCGAAAAAACTCCGTTTCCATTAGGAAACGGAGATAGAGCCGGCTGGGGTGGGTAGAGTTCTCTGCCTAATCCCAAAAGTTTTTTATTTACTTTTGGGAGGGAGCGGAAGAGACTCCCCGTATCCCCAGCCGATGCTCCGGGCTCTGGGAAATCTCTGCTACACGCAGAGCTAGGGGGCAAAAGCAAGCCTGTAAATCTGTCAAATAAATTAATTAAAGAAGATATGAGCTGGACCTCTGATCCTGAAGCGCAAGTATTCTTTCTATTCTATTTTGCCTAAGAAGTGAAGTGAAGGGAAAAAAAGTTTTTTTTTTAAAATGGCGATTGCTGCTGCGGCTTGAAGAGAGGCTGAAAGGGAAACTCCTTCCGTTTTCAATTACAAAGTAGCGGAATGAATACTTTTGGCTGTAACTGAGGCAAAATCTCACTCTCACTTCTGTTTTTTTTTTCTTTTTTTTCTTCTCTTTGAGGATCTGATATTGATCTTGGTTGGAAAAAAGTTTTTTTTTTTTCTCTCTCTTTTCTAGTAAATTTTGTCTGCGTGGAAAAATGGCACTGAGACTTATAAAACTAGACAAACAGGCAGTGGGGGGGGATTCCCCCATTAATAAATTACATCAACAAGTTTTAACTCTCCAGTCTCAGAAATCTGACTTTAATATAATAGAATTTCTTCTTGAGGAGATTGTAAGAAGGGATGAGATTGTGAATCAGCAACTTGAAAAATTTAAGTTGGAAATCAAAGAAATTGGTGAATTGGTGAAATCTAAGTTTGGCTTTTTGGATCGAAAGATTTTAAAAGTAGCTAAAGGCTTAGCAGACTTTATGACTCAGTTGGAAGCAAATACTAACTCTAAAATGAAAGAAACTGAGGAGAATTTGGATGACAAGATCCAAAAAATTAAAAAGGATTTGGCAAACATTCAGGATAATAGTTCAGAAGACAAACTTAAAATGGAGGCTGATCAAAAGTCTGTTAATGAAGAAAATGTACAATGTACAAATGTACAACAGAGGATTGAAAGAGAAGTTTTAAGGATCCAATACAATTTTACAGAATATGCAATTAGACTGAGAGGTTTGCAGGAAGATGACAGAGATGATTTAAGGAAGATATCTTCTGAAATTCTGGCTGGGATTTTAAAGGTTCAACCTGATGAAGTGTTTTGCAGGATTGACAGAATTTATAGAATAAACTCCTGGTTGGCAAAACAAAGGCAATTGCCTAGAGATGTGGTGATTTATTTTACAGACAAAGAAATTAGAAATAATATTGTCCAGAATTCTTATGACTCTGTTTTGCAATTTCGTGGAAGAAAGATTTGGATTTTTAAGGAACTCCCGCCCAAGATGTTAATGGAGAGGAAGAAATTTGGTTTTCTAGTGAATGAGTTAAAAAAAAGGAATATTCTATTTAGGTGGGACGTCCCAGTTGGTTTAATATTGAGACACCAAGGAGTAAGATACCAACTGGATACAGTCGAAAAAGCGGAAGAATTTTATCAAAAAATTTTAAAAATAAATTTAACATCTTTAGGCATAACACAGGACAAGCAAAAGGAGTTGGAAATAAAGGGAAAACATCAAATTACAGAGGCTGTGGTAGATAAACTGTCTTTGGACTCCTTGGATACCCCAGCTGGATTGTCTATAAATTTGAGAGCAGTGTCATCTGATTCTAATGTGATGAACTATCAACTTACAGACAAGTGCGCAAATCAATTAGTTGATATACAAGTGATGGAAAAGACATATGAGATAATAAAACAAAACCAACAAGATCAATTTACAAAGCAGAATGACAACCGAACAGCTGATACACAACTTGTAGGAAGGAAATCTGGATGGAAATGCAACCCGCAAAAGAAAAAGAAAAGAAACAGATCTCGTAGAAATAGTAGTTTCTAAACTAAGCAACAGTGAAGCCAGAGATTTTAAAAAAAATAAATGAATATGTGAAAAGATATTGGAGGCGAATTATCGTTTAATACTATCTTGAGGAAAGTGGCAGATCTCTGCAATGCCGTGATTTTGGGATGTGGAAAGAGCCTTACACTGTTGGATTTGAACTATCTATTTTGGATTTCTTTTACCGATAAATATATTATATCTATTTCGAGTTACAAGGCAAGAGAGTCATGCTGGGGCATGCAGAAGATCTGGTTGTTACCCACTAAGATGATGGGGATTTATAATCCTGATGAAAACCACAATTACAACTATATGGAATATAATTATAATGTCACTCGGGTGGTTGTTTTTACTTTTATATATACATGAGGATACTCATTATTGATGGGGGCAGAAGATGACTGAAGATTTTGAATAAACTGTTGCACCAGGATGCTATGTTACCCTATTATGGATGATGGATTTAACAATCTAGTGGAAAGACATCAAAGAAGATACTAAATGAATTATAAATTTAAAGTTATTGTCTTTTCTTTTTTTATAAAATGGAATGTATATATAGACATATGTATATTTTAGCAGAGTGGGCAGTGGATTATATTTAGAATTGTAGTGCATGGTAATCTTGCAGGAAACTGGGTTGAAATAGGTTAGTTTAGTGATTGATTAGTTTAAGAATAAGGATTTTTAAGTCATATATTTCGGGGAGTGGAAGAATTGGATAGAACTGAATAAATGTTAAATTTGGAGAAGGCTGCTTTGAAATGTTAAATTAATATATATAAAAGTAAAGGTTATGTTGTTGTAATAATAATAATATTTTATAAGTTTGGGGGAGGAGAAAAAGGGTAGATTGTGAAAAGCGGAGAAAAGTGGAGTTATAAGAATACTATGCTAAGGGTCAGTATTTTGAGGAGTGAGTAAGGGCATGGTAAAATATTATGTAATTAATTATGAATTAGTTTATTGTTGTGAAGAAGAAGTCACAGGGGGGGATGGGTGGTGAGGGGGGGTTAGGGAAGAAGGGAGGAAAAGGGGGAAAAACTTGTATTTGAAAAACTTTTTCAATTAAAAAAAAAAAAACATAAGGAGAAATGTATAGGAAAATATGCAAAAAGGATTACGTTAAGAAATGTTAATTTATATTGCTAGTGAATATAGCTGGTTAATGTATGATATGCCATATAATAGATAGATAGATAGATAGATAGATAGATAGATAGATAGATAGATAGATAATCAGTTAATCCCTTAATTATAATTTAAATACCTCTTGATAAACCATTTAGTCACACTGGATTAACTTCCTTAGTTCCCACATTCTATTCTTCTTTGATGGACAGTTTAATTAAACTATTAATTTTTTGTAGCCACACAATGATGGCCAAAGCTGAAGAAAACTAGAAACTGGAAATCATTGAAATTATCAGTATCATAGGAAGATTGAAATGTTTTCTGATGAAATGTATTATGTATTTTAATTTTGGCTGTTCACCGCCCTGAGTCCTTCGGGAGAAGGGCGGTATACAAATTTAATAAACCTAAACCTAAACCTAAAATTTAATTGTTTTCTGATTTTGTTCTGTAAAATCACAATTTGTATGCTTTTTTTAATTGTGAAAACTCTCTATATTTTTTGACAAAAATAACATTGATTAAATTAAGACAAATTATTTAAAAAACACCACAATCAACAATTAAATGTGTTTATATTCATTTATTTTATAATGTGCAATGTTTACTGAAGTATGTTGAATTATGTAAATTTCATTCTGATAATATGATTGTAAGAGAATCACCTCTAATTTCATAACACTAGATATAATTCTTCCTGGATTATAGGTCTGCAAAAGAAATGAAACAAAATTGCTTCTGTGCTTACTCTGATGGATTATCTGCTTGCTTCTGAACACTTCACACTTTGGGATAGTAGCCAAAGGCTATATATTCAAGTGAAATGTATTCTGCTGCAGAGTTTAGTGTTATCAGCCTGGAGATACTGAAGCTTCAAGACCTTATGGAAAGGAATTATTGCACTAAATTAGCTTTCCACTTACCTTATTAGTTATATAGCAGATGATCATGATAGAAAAGTTCTTGTACCTAAAAGTTATCTTTAACTCTGCAAGTTCAGCTCTTTCACATGGTAAGATTCTTTGCATTGATATGGCAAAGCTATTTCACCTTGATCTACAGCAAAAATATCTTTTATTTTGCCAAAGGGGGCACAAGATCTTCGATTAAAGAAATTCCTCACTTTCAGACCTTTCCTGGGTTCCTCAGTGGAAAATCTCTTCCTCTAAATCCAAATATTTCGAAATATTTATGTTATACATTTTAACTGAACTACCAGTTCCATGGGGTGTTTCATATTGTTATGCACCATGTTTTAGGATGATGTCTTGGATCAGAGTTTTGTTTACTCCAATGGCTTTCATATATGGGAGAATAAAACAGGTATGCCAGATGTTTAGTCTGGATTTGACATTTTTATCCACATATCAAGCACAGGGAATAGGGAGATTTGTTGTTATTATTATATAATCAAGTGGGAAATAGCTTTTTGTTATGTATTTATGCATTGGTGATATAGAAAAAAGAGAATATATAAAGCCACTCAAAGTTATAAAAGCCAAAATGTATGTTTGGGAATTTTTCAGTTGTGGAGAGTAAATGGTCAGAAGACATACAAGGTAATATTCTTACAAATGAAAGATGGTTCTTCCATAAATTGGAGAAAATGACAGCAGTCCAGTGAAAAGGTAGCAGGAAGTACTGTATGTGAAGTGTGCTCAAGACAAGCCTTGTTGGTCATTATGAAAATGTATTGGAACTACAGTCATTTGGAATAGTCAGTGTTGAATGAGGTTCATGCACATTGGACATCTCAATTCCTTTGGAACCTAACCTAGCCAGCTAGAATTTTACCAGCTATACATGGTGTATGAATGACCACAGACCTTTCGTTTTAGAAAGTGAATAATAAAGTTTATAAACTGCATCTGTTTTTACATGTCTGAGTCTTTGATTTAAAAAAAAATAGCACAGGAAGTATCATAAACACTCTCTTTACTAGTCATAAAGTCCAGTGTTCCCAAATTCAGATTTTTTTTAATTACACAATAAATTGTACAAAAGGTTTTTAGATGATATCATAATAGCCTAGACTAAGGCTTCAAAAATAGCTTTATAAACTTTGGTGCTCCAGATAACGTTCAGATTATACTAAAATGACAGTGACATCATTTAGGGTTCAACATACTTATTGAGACTTTTTTTGAGTAAATTCCACTGGCAGTAAATTAGATATAGAACCATCTTATTAGATGTTTAAAATCAGAATATTTATTTTATCCTTCTAACTCTTCCTTTTACTAGAAAAAGGCATTTTTCATGGATAAGCAATTTCTGAGCAGAATAATATTATATAAAATATAGATGTTTGCATTGTACAAACCATATAGGATTTTAAACAAGCTCATTTTAGATTACTTCTGATATTGCATTACAATATGCACTGCAGAAGTAAGCAATAAAAAGTTTTCAAAGGGTTTTAATATAGTTGACTGACGATTGACACAGAAATCTTCAGTATTTATATGTGCTACAATATATGTGTCAGATAATTTTACATCATAATATTTAAGGCTGAGCTCTTTCCTTTTAAAAACTTAAATATATGTTGAGGTCTCTTACCCTATATATCTGGGCTAAATAACACCAGACTTGAATGTGAAGCTTCTTCTGTTACAAGTAAAAAACACATGAAAATCAAATGAACTTGTAATTTATTTATAGATAGAATAAAATATTCATACAGTATTGTGTAAAAATCTCATCTAAGAACATTTTGAGTTTCTTTTTAATATATTTATCTGGATTATGCTAACATAAAAAATAATAAAAAATAAAAAACATCGGATTTTTAAAAATTTAAATTGGATTTTTTTAATTAAATCAGATTTTTTTTATTTTTATCAAATTTATTTTAATAAATACTTTTGGGATTGTATTCCCAAAAGATATTTTCTATTTAAGATACATTAATAATTTAGTTTATTCAGCATGAAATGGAGCTTAGTTATGTAGCATGAGGCTGTATATTCTGCAATATTGGGACTGTCAGTGAGTCAACAGCAGATCAGAGGAGGAGACGCTGTGGGACAGAGATGACAGTTGCTCTTTAAAAATTATGATTTAAATTGAGTTGATTTAAATCAAGCCTTTTTATTAGTGATTTTAATCATGATTTAAATCAAACAGATTTAAATTAAATCCACCCTGTAACATATTAATTTTGTATTGAAGAAAAAAATTGTGACCTTAATTATTACCAGGCTAAACATATCCCAAATTAAAAATTATTGTCATTTATATATTTATTTAATGAGCTAATATACTTATTCAAGAAAAATGACTCCTGATATTTACAAAAACAATAAAACATAAAAGTGAATCAAAAGATAAAAGAAAAACAATAAATGTAATCCTCAATAACCATTTCTTTCACAGTTTCCAACAACCTAACAATGAAGTTGTCAGACTAAATTTGAGGCAGGAGGTAATGGCTACTTTGTATGCAGAAAAGGTGGTTATACTGTAGGTTAAAATTAACGGTTTGAATTGCACCCACAAAGCTGTTGATAATCAAATGCACAAAACCAGCTACTATATGATTGGTACTTTGGTGTGCTATTATAATAAAATTGTAATTGGATAGATAGTATGCTATCTATCCAATAGTTTTGTTAATTGCTCAACCCAGATTGCTTTGCCAAGGTACAAGGTTTAAATAAAATTGAAAAGCAAAGAAGGGGCAGAGCTTGTGAGTGTAGGGACCATTTAATGAACGTAGTAGTACAAACTCCCAGGATTATGAGCTAGACTAGACAGCAAAGGGGAAAAAAACCCCGAATTCTGCAATACTAGCAATTGATATTGATGTTAATAATACTATGTTAATGTATCCATCAAATTATAAAGAGTAATTTTTATTCTTTATTAGATTTCCCCTACTTTTGGGGAAGAAGGGATCTCATGCAGATTAAATTAAATTTAGATTTTGTATAGATAAATAGGTACTTCTTTCCTGTCCTGTCTAAAAGTACTTAAATTCTCCTCCTCCTCCTCCTCCTCCCCCCCCCCTCCTCCTCCTCCTCCTCCTCCTCCTGGTACTTCAGCAAGAAACTTCCATTGTGCAATGAATGTCAGTTTGAAATTCTGTAATATAGCTTCTTTTATTATGCAATAAAATACACGAGTGTAATAGAGGATAGAATGTTTTGCAAGGTATATTTTAATTTTCATTGCCTTCTCCAACACCATGTTGCTTGTTCATCACATGCATCGTTATGTTACTTTTTTTTATTATATCAACATTTCATTGTAATTTCATCTTCTGTTCCATTTTCTCCCTAAATTAGAATTGCCAAAGTTGAATTTACTGCTTCTGAATGTTACTAATAAATAATTAAGACCAACTTGGGGAATTTATGGTCCTCTAGTCACAGAAGAATAACTTTCAACATACTATGTTGCTTAGGACTCTTGGGATTGTAATTCAGCAACATGCAGAGAGCTTCTCATTCCCCCAACTGTGTTTCAGATTATAAATTAGGGAAGCCAACATGATGCCATTTACTATAGCTCCATCTAAATAATGATAAAATTTGTCAAGAAACATTCACAATCAAAATAAAAAAGAATTATTATTTTGAATTCTAGTTGTGTGTCAAGATGTTGCATTTGTAGCATCTTCTTTATACTCAATAGAGTCTCGTTGAATTTTTCTGTCAAATCTAAATCAACAAGCACTTCTAGCAATATTTTCCATTTCTTTTCATAATATTTATTTATATTAAAAAGTACACTCCATGTGTAGGTGCCATTTATGTTATAGATGCTAATATATTTGGTTAAATGGCATTATTTATTCCATTTAAATATGTAACAATTGTTTTTTTTAGACTGATTATATTATCATTTGATTTGAGTAATAAACAGAATAATATTGCAAGGTTAAGAACTGATTGAATTTGGTTACCTGATGGTATTACTGAGGGCTGGGTACAGGGTGGCCAAAAGGGCAGAGATGAGGGGTTGAATTGGCAGGTAAGGGAAGGCAGTTCCTTACCTTACTAAAGCTCAGGGTTGGGTAGGAGTAAATCTGGAATGGCTTGGGGTGGGTACTTGCTTAACAAACCATGATTCTTGTTTAATAATGGCAATAGAGATTCCCAAGATTGAAGTTGCTAAGCAGTGTGGTCACATGACATTTCATCTTGCAACCACATAAATTGATGGAAATGATGGAAATTCCTGTCTCAATTGTGATCATAAAATGAGGACTACCTATATATATATCCTATATACTGTTGCATGTCTAATACTTGTAAATAACTAAACTCCTGTAATATAAAAATAATAAGCGATAATCTTTGGAAAGATAAGTTTATGAATAAGTTTGGATTATACAATTTTTCATATATTCTCAATTATACATAACATCCTTCATGACTACAAACTTAATAATAGGTCTCACTTTGCTAAAGAATGTTAATTATCCTGTCTACATTTAAAATATGTATATAAAGTACTCTTAAAACATCTTTGTTTATAAGAGTGGGCAGATGTTATAAAATGAATCTTATGTAAGTTATGATTAATTTAAATACCAAATATGTGAAACTATGAAGACAACAGTAAATTAAAATTAGGCTTTCAGTCTTGGTATTAAAAACAGTATTTTCCTTAATAATGAAATTACTTCCATTGCATATTGTCTATACAAAACTTCTAATAGCTTTTTAGATAAATGAACTTTGTAGAACGTCTCAGCCACATTACAATGACAATTGATAATATATGTTTCAGAGAAGGTGTACTGTCTCTCTTACAATGATCAGTAATGTCTTGGCATGCATACTTGATTGGTGTGGTAGTTTCTTGTAGGCGCTTGAAAAATTAACACAATTTAGAACAGATGTTTCATTTTAAAATTCAAAACTCAGATTCAGGATTTGCCTAAAGATAAACAATATATGTAGTTATCAATAAGCACAAGATTTCTCATATCTGAAAAGAAAATAAATGGGACAATACGTGCCCCTTTAGACATCAAACATTTGTATGTTTTACTGTTGTGTATTTGTATCTCCTTACTGAGGCATAATGAAGGGATCCAATATGAATGGATGCATTTTAATCTTGTACAATCTAATCTTGTTAATGTAGCTTTTAGGAGGAATGTTTAGAAATGTAAAATGCCATTCAAAGAATCCAGTTGCATCAAACATGCAACTGAGTACTTTGAAAATAATGAATCAACAATATCTGTGGAATGAGATTTAAAAAGCAGATCTATTCTTCTATTCTTTGTACTTTCATCTTCACTTTCATTTTTGTTTGATTTTGATTTTGTTTTTTTGTCATTTACCAGGTCATCATTTTATGATGTAGATTTAAAATCTTCTATGTTCCTTTGTTGTTTTGATGTTTTGTTTAATTTTGCATATCACAGAAGAGGGGCTTGAGATGGAATACCAAAGTGACAAATGAAGTAAATAAATGTACTATAATAAAGTCAATGAAAAGATGACTATTCTCAAATACATTGTATTGGAGATGACTGGCAACATCATACTTGAAATGTTTCTCCTGATTTGTATAGTATTTGTTGAGCAAAGAAGCTATTTCCTTCTGTCCTCTAGAAACCCCATCTCAGACACATAAAGATGATTGATGACTTTAGTTCAGGGGAGAAATGCTGCCGGTTCGCTCTGGTTTGGGCAAACCGGTAGTGAAAATAGGTAGTAAAAAATGCTTTAAAAAAAGTTCTAACGATCACAGCTGTGCCACGCAATCCTCAGAACCTTTTTTTTCTTTTTTAAAGCATTGTTTTAACTACCTATTCGCCTGAACTGGTAGTAAAAAAATGCTTTAAAAGGTTTTTTAAAAATTGGCCACACCCACCCAATCACATGACTCCCCCCACCAAGCCACATCCACCAAGCCACGCCCATAGAACCGGTAACAAATTTTACATTTCACTACTGCTCTAGTTCAATATATTCCTATAACTTACGAGATCGCCTCCTGCTACCGATAGCCTCCCACTGGCCAGTACGCTCCCACAGAGAGGGACTCCTCAGGGTACCGTTGGTCAAACAATGTCGACTGGTGACCCCCAGGGGGAGAGCCTTCTCTGTGGGAGCACCCGCCCTCTGGAATGAATTGCCCTCAGAGATACGGATGATCCCTGACCTATGCACCTTTTGCCGTGCTCTCAAGACGTTATTGTTCCAACAAGCTGGGCTGGCCTAAACATTAATTTTAATGGATTGTTTAGTTTTTTAATGATATCGGGCCAAATTATTTAATATGTTTTTTAAATTGCTTTTAATTTTATATATGTGTTTGTTTTATTTCTTGGCTATGCACCGCCCTGAGTCCTTCAGGAGAAGGGCGGTATAAAAATTAGATTAAATAAATAAAATAAATAAATAAACTACATTTAGTGCTGAGGTATCATGAGTTATTTCCAAGGCTGAAGGAGCATTATACAATTCACATGAAAGCAGCTACCATAGAAATCCGTATCCATCAGTATCCATTCTCTCTGCCTGACGCAAGAAACAGTGAGCGGCTACTTCCAGGTTTGCTCTCCGCCCCAAGAGAGAGAGAGAGAGCTGCCAGGAGCGAATGGGGCAGGGAATGGGCTCCCGGAGGAGGAGGGAATCCAGTCTCCCCCATTGTGAAGCGTGCTAGCTTTAGCTGTGCTGTGCAAGGCGCTGAGAGCAGCGGGCAGGCATGGAGGGGATATTGAGTCTTCCCCCCGCCCCACACCAAAGGAAAACCAGCCAGGCTTCTCCTACTCTTTCCCCTGCTCCCTTCCACCCACTCAATCCTATTTTGGGACAGAGAAGCGCACACTGGAAATGCTTCTTCTGACCCTCTGGTGCTCTCCCGCAACTCTGAGTTCCTCTAGGCCCAGCTTTCTGAGGGGGGGATCAGCCCTGATGCCTCTGCTGCCCCCCTAGCCATCGCTGCCCAGGAAAGGCACATTATCCATTCTCTCTGCTGTGAGAGCTGGGCCACCAACTTGGCAATGGGGAGGCTTCTGCCAGGCCATCGCCCCCTCCCCCACACTGGGCTGTTGTGCTTGGCGGGTGAGGGGAGCACTTTTTTCTCTTGGCCCTGTCAACAAGGGAGGAGGAAGGCCAGGCTTGGGGGATGGCCCTCACCCCACAGGATCCACCCCTGCCATTCTCTCCCACCCACCAGCCCACTGGCCGAGTACAGTGGGCACAGAGCGTGTCTCCCTCCCCTGTCATTTGCGCACAGCTATGGTGAGCTTTGCAAGCCCTGTGGGCTGGAAGGTGAGGCTGACGATGCTCAGTCCCTCTCCCAGCGCGCATCTCCACCCGGACTCTCCGCAGCACAGCTGCTGGGGGCAGCCAGGGACCATGTGGCTGCGCTGCTGGCATCGCCCCTATGCCAGCCAATGCCCACCTGCCAGCCCACGCCTGCAACCTTACCTTAGAAGTGAGCAGACCACCCGTGGGCTGGAAGATAAGGGCGACAGCTGGGAAGGGTGGGGCAGAGGCAGAGTTTAATCACTACTGTGCACAGGCCAGATAGATTGCATCAGTGGGCCGGATCCATCCCACGCACCGTAGTTTGAGGATGCCTGCTCTAGCATCTCCAATTTTTTAAAAATTCTGCATGACATCTATGTAATTTGGCACCTACTCATTTTCTCTACTGTCTGTTATAAATGATCAGACTGTAGAAAATTGCTTAGTAAATGAACTAAGTAAAGATAATGCTTCACAAGATGTACACTCTTCATTTACTCTGGCAATTGGACTTTAACATCTTTTAATGCTTTATAATAGAGGAATAAATGAACGTTATCATATTTTTTGTAAAAGCAATGAAATTCAAGCTATAGCTGCATTTATTGCAGCTGTTCTATTCCAAAATCTTCAAAGGAACATCATATGTCAATATGGATTGTAAAAGCTGTGTTAATGAGAGCACCACAGTGTTATTATTGAAATGAAATACAGCTTCATTATATCATTATGTGAAAGAATATTTTAAGACATAAGTAGGTATGTTTATAGCCTTAGCAATTTAATAGAGTCTGAGTTGAACTTATCTTGTAGTGATTCCTAGGACATCTATATCATTTTTATTGCAATAGTATGGTAATGCCTTGCCACTACTTTATTATAAGTTCTCAATTGCTTGGTGTAATCTACTGTTATTCTGTTAGTACTAATCATACTTGGTCCTTGTGCTTCGAAAATTTAACAGGTACAGCCACCTGTTTAATCTATTTAAAAGTTGGCCATTCGGTGGTGGGACGGTAGTCTATCGATTTATCTTGAGGTTAGTTCAGTTCAATCAAATTAAACATACTTTTCAGGTGATGTACATAAGCTTGACAAGATAATTCCTAAGGTTACTAGCCAAAGCCAATTTCCACTAGATCGTTCTTTCAATATGACACTTGAAGCTGATGGTTTACAACATCCTATTGTTGCCAAACATCCACAATATTTTCTAAAGTACTGTTTGATTTAACATGCCCCCTAAACATTCTGTCATCATAATTCTGCATACCTAGGACAAGAAAAAATAATGCCTTAAGGGTGATCCAATTTTTTCTCTTGGCCTTCCTTAGCAGTGTCCACCCACCACACACACACTTTTCAAACTAAAGGATTTTTTTTTAAATGATTCAAGCTTAATATCTAATGTATCAGGAAGACTGTAGTATCTTGGTTATTGTTTTTGTTGCTTTTGACCAAGGCAATCTGTAGACAGTGGTCATGAAATTACATGCCTGCATTCTTCCAAATATTTTTCATGGTAAAACATATGTATTATGAGGAAACAATTCAGCGGATGCATTTATACTCTGTCTGAAGTCTGATGTATTTCCTTTTTGGTTTCTACTAATTGTTATGCAGTAATAACAGAAGCTTTGGTTTTTCTTCCTTATAATGTATGTTTCAGCTCATTGCCATTCAAGAAACGAAATACTTGTCTTGCCAGCTTCATAGATCAGTGAGGAGTTGGTTAATTATAAAAAAAGACTCAGAGAAAGAGCCGGTAATTTGTGTAGCATAAATCAAAAGAGTTCCAATCTGACTCACAGCATTGTACTTTAAAACTAGTCTCTTTCTTTTTCTTTTACCTGTAATATTTTACTTTTAGTGAAATGAAAGGTTTTGTCTCTAAGCAACTGAGACCTGGTGATGATTCTAATTAAGCAGTATAATACTATTTGTGTATTTTGTCAAAGTTCATGGCAGGACCCATCTACGTGAAAATGTCACTTTTATAGAATTATTTCATCTATATCTATCCATCCATCCATCCATCTATCTATATCTGAATAAGTGCATATTAGATTCTAGCCTAACTTGATCCCTTTTAAACAATACAACTTTTTCAGTCTTCTTGAAAAAACTGTATCACGTCTTCAGAAGAGTTAATTATTTTGTCATAATGATAATATACAGTAATTTTATCCTAACCGTGAAGGAAGCAGAAAATATATATTTATAAATAATCAAAACACCTAGTGAATTCTATGAATAAATCAAATTCCCTTCATTTTTAGAATGAATCTGATTCATTTTTTAAAAAAACCACAGTAATTTAAGGACAGATCAGATTGATCTAAAACCTCCTCCTTTTCTTTTTAACGGCCTTTGTGGCATTTGCATTTTCTCTGTATTACAGTTGTTGAGACAATTTTGGCTGGGAAGTTTTCATTAATATTAGTACATTTTCTTAATATTTGGATCTTTTCATCATTTTTAGTATATTATAGCTAATAATTGGGTTATTAGAGTAAGTTCTAGTTTTAAAAGGGGTCACAGATTTCCTGTTCAAATTGGTACAGGATGTTGGAACCAAGGAAATGTGGTGCAGTGTGATGTCATGATGTAAAACCTTGACTTACATTCTGATGCTTGTACTGTGCTACTGTACTGGGTGCTTTGTCTTTTGCCCTGCTTGCCTACACCTGTGAATATCCTTAGACATTAAAAATATCATAACACTTCATGAATCAACAAACTGCAAAGCCAGTTTTGTGGAGTGGCTAAGGTGCAGGGCTAGAAACAAGACGATTGTCATTTAGGTATGAAAGCTGTCTTGTTTACTTTGATTCAGTCATGCTCCCAGCACAATCAACGTCACAGGGTGGCTGTTATGGAAAAAATAGAAAGTGAGAGCATTAGGTATACACTTTGCCTTAAGTTGACTAAAAATAAAGGTGAAATAAAAATCTAAAATAAAGAATTATATGAAACAATGGCTTCAAAAATAATTTCCACTTTTCTCTTTTCTCTCCACAAATTAAATTCATTGAAAATATAATTACATTATATATATAAATATGTGATTAAATTTAGAGGTCCTTTAAAAAATCTTGTATTTGCCATCAGCATATACACAAAATGTTTCCTCAAAACAGTTTTACAATTAGGACTTCCGGTGGCTCCGCGTTCCCCGAATGAATGCTCCTTTAGGAGCTCCAGTCCCGTGATTCCGTTTGCCGCTAGAACAGCGAAAATCAGCTGTTCTAGCGGCTCAAAACTCCCCCCCAGGGAAAAAGGGGGAGAGAAGAGCAGAAGGGTCTGGGTAGAGCTCCCCTAGACCCCCAGGCTTTTTTTTTTTTAAGCCTGGGGTTTGCAGGGTGAGAGCTCCCTGAAAGCCCTTCAGTGCTCCGGATCCGGGACGATTCTGCTCTATGCAGAACAAGGGGTCGCAACCACACCAGCAGTGCAATTTTAAGGACTATGAGAAAATTCGAATCTGGATGCTGGCAGAGCAAATCAGGAGAACAGAAAATGCAAGTATTAAACTTTAACTCCATTTAAAAGAAAAAGGAAAAAAGATGGCACTTAAGGGCGTTTAAAATGAAACTTACAAGTGAAAGTGATCGTTAAAGCTGCAACATTGTAAAAACTACCGGATTACGGAGCAAGAAAAAGATTTAAAGTGCTAGTGAAATGAAAAAGACTATGGTATTGACCTCAACTACTTTATACTTCTAAATTGTGTGGAAAACTATTGGATTTATTATTATTATTATTTTTTGAACAAATTTTTTTTATTGTTTTTAAGATTCAAAAAAATCAAAGAAATCACTTATCTAATTAAACATTTGTGCAACCCCCCCCTTCCCTCCCCCTCCCCCGACTTACCAGAAGAAAAACGGTATAGGTTTTACCAAACATACGCTAAAATATGCTAAATCAATGCAAGACATTAAAACTCCCTAGACCCCTTAACTCCCCTTCTACAGATTATTCATCAACCTCCCTTTAAACACAAAATAACATATAATCCTTTAGCCCTAAGAATTTTTTTTAAAAAAAAACAATAAACACTAGTAGATAATACATACTTAATCATTTGGCTATTCCTCCTGCTTTGTTCTCAGTATTCAAATATTTTTAACAATAATTAAACCTTAATTAATCATTAATTGAACTCTCAATTCATTTAGTTAATCATTGTAGTTAATCATTAATACATCAATAATTAGACCAGAAAAAATTAATCTTCCCTTCTTCCTTACTTTCTGTATTTTTTCCAATCTTTCTTTCTCCCTCCTTCTTTTATTTTGAGGAGGTTTTGAATTTTAACTGGGGGTTGATGTATCTTTAAGACTTGTCCCTTTCTCAAAACCATTTCCTCTGGTTTAGAGCCCCCATTTCAACTCTTCTTGCTTGTATAGACAGTCAGTTCATAGAACAAAAAATTAACTCAATCAGTTTGCAAGGAAAAATCCAGTTGCTGCATTTCAATTAATTGTGTGAAAGCCTCTGCCAAATCCTCCAAAACCTCGTAGAGCTGATCAGTTTTTTCTTCTTTCTGCTCCAAATTATATTTTTGAAAAGTTCTGTCCAAAAGGGCAGGAAGAAGATTTGAAGATTCTTGAGGATCAGCCAGTTCCAGCTTCTCTGTCTTAATCAAAATGTCTCCTACATTGTCATTATGCTTTCCTTCAAAAACATCCTCAGTTGCTTTTTTATCCTCCACCAGTTCTGTAAATTTTTGTTCCATGATTGCTGTAAAGTTATTAATAATTTCAATTTGGTTATTCATGGCTTCCTTTATAAATTCTGCAAGGTCTCTAAAAAAAGCCTCCTGGCTCTGTGTTTCAGTTCTCTGTGTCATTTCTGATGCCATTAAAGAGCCTCCACTTTCAGAAACTCCTTCCTTGGAAGCCATATTATTTTAAAAGAATTTTTCTTTTCAGAGCCATAAAGTCTCTCAAACAGCTTTCTCAGATTTATTTGTAGTTTATCAAGCAAGATAGTCTTTTCTGGACCCAGCTCTCAAATCCAGCAGTTTAAATCCAGTCTCTGAGCACAAGTCTATTAACAAGCACTTTCATTTCTTACTTTCACTTTCACACCCACAACAAAGACGCCATTTCCAGCTCCAGCTCAGCAAAATCAAATAGAAACAATGTATCCCAGGAGTTAAGCATATACTTGCAAAAGCTTGTTCTCCTGCTTCCGTTCTGTCTGCTTTTTGAAATCAGTTGATCTTCTTCTTGGCAGCAGAGTCGGTCGCCGGTATCTGCCTCCGTTTAAACGGAGTCGCCATGGATCCGGAGCTTCAGTGGGCTGAATGGGGAGCTCTCACCCTCCAAGCCCCTGGAATTACTCCAGGGGTTCCCGGGGAGCTGTACCCTCGCCCACCGGCTCTCCTCTCCTTCTTCTCCCGAAGGAGAGGTTTTTAAGCCGTCTGACAGCTGATTAGCGCTGTCAGAACGGCTCGAACGGAATCGCAGGGCTGGCAGTCCAAAAAGACCATCCGCGACGCCAGGCGGTGCCAACCGGAAGCCCCGAAAACTATTGGATTTATTGACCTGATAGCTGAATAAACTTAAACTGGGAATTGAAATATGGCTGACATCAAGGATGGAGGATCATTAGTATATGAGCCAGCAAATTCACAAGTTGTGACTGTAGAGGTTTTACAAGAACATTTAAATTTCTATACTTCTGCTATACTGGAATCAATTGAAAGGACTATTCAAAATTATAATCTGGAGAACAAAAATGATTTGCTGGCTGGAAAAGAGCAAGAAAATCAAACTAATTTGTCTTTGGAGCAGGGAAAAGAGGCTGTCACGAACACGATGGAAGTTGCCACATTGAAAACAGAGGTTTTGGCAGAGGCTTCTATGCAGTTAACTGAAAAGCAGCAAATAGACTCTTTCCTGCAGACTGATAAACTTTATCATGACAATTCTTGGTTTTATAGACAGAATCAATTTTTAAGGGAGGAAGTGACTGATTATATAAGAGGAAGAGTAGAAATGGAGGCTTCAAAATGAAGGAGATAACTTTAAGGAGAGAGCGATTTTCAAAGATGCATCAGTCTCAAATCTACATTCAAAATTTTTTGAAAATAAAAGCGGGGGAGGAGCAATGTTGAAGGAGAAAGTATTATTGAAGAAGAAGGATTGGAAAAAATATAGAAAGAAAGGAAGAATTAAGATTAATTTCTTTTGGGGAGGATCTTAATAATAAATTTGAAAAGTATTGAAATTAGCACTTTTTTAAGTTTAAGTAAAAATGTTTAAAAATGGATAGCTTTTTAAAAAAATGACTGTGGTATTAAAATGGTTAACTTTAAAGTTAATGGATAGTTTTCTGAAAGTTTTGAAATTGATATTTTGAAGAATGAATTTAAGAGTTAGAAATAACTAAACTCAATGGATTAATAGTATCTTTAAGGTTATATTCTGAAGAATATTTTATTGAAGTTTTTTTTTGAGAGAAAGAAAAAAGAAAAAAGAACTTAATGAAGTACTAAAATGGTTAATTTAAAATTGAATGGATGCAAAATAATATTTTCTTTTTTTTTCTTTTTCTTAAAGAGATATGCTTTAAAGAAAGTTTTAAAATGTTTAAATTATAATTTTAAAAGGGGAGGCTGATGAACAATTTTTAAAAGAGGAGTTAAAGAGGGTGAGGGAGTTTTGAATCTTGTAGCAAGTTAGTATATTTTAGTTTATGTTTAGTTTAATGCTATACCCTGCTTTTGCTATGGGAAATCGGGGGTGGGGAGGGGGGGTTGAAGGTTGTGTGGGGATAAAATGGTTGTCTAATTTTTAATATAATTAAAAGATAGATTAAGGTATTAATAGAGAAGTAAGAAAAATGGGGGAAATGTTATAATAAAGAGAATGACAATATTAAGATATGATAAATATTGGAGGAGTAAAAAGATTTAAAAGATGTACTCAGAAGATATATTGAATGATGGATTATGTATTATTTGTTTGTTTGTTTACAATATTAAGACAAGATAAATATTGGAGGAGCAAAAAGAAGACTTAAAAGATGTATTCAGAAGATATAGTGATTGATTATGTATTGTTTTTTGGTTGTTTATAAAATAAAAAAACCTTTTAATGAAAAAAAACAGTTTTACAATTTGGATGCATAGCAGTCTGCTGTTAACATTTTTTTAAAAAAAATGCCTATATTTTTGTCAGTGTGGCAGCATTTCCATCATGAAATTACCTAAAATTTAGCTGTTATTAATTAGAAATCAGATTGTACTTAAAATATATATTTTTATGACTAACCTAACTAAAGGAAGTGTGATTTCAAAAAGACATATATAAATTACTTAGCAGTTTAAAGCAGTAAAAGAAAAAAATGAAGATGACTTTGTTTCAATTATTGCATTTTTAGATTAACAGTATAATGGCAAATAGTAGATAAATCCACATATCTAGTTACATTTCTAGAAATTGATTGTCGCAAAATAGGTGTGTGATTTTCCTGCTGC
Source organism: Pituophis catenifer annectens (assembly GCF_029215685.1). NCBI lineage: Eukaryota > Metazoa > Chordata > Lepidosauria > Squamata > Colubridae > Pituophis > Pituophis catenifer. The sequence goes on along the minus strand of NW_027256884.1, from coordinate 97,005,796 downwards.
TACTGCCTCCCTTTCAAAGCAGTTTAATTCTCGGCAATGATATAGTTGTGCTACAATTGTCTTTAGTTGAAGATAAGTGGTTTTTAAATATAGAAGAAATGTTGGACTCTGCTGAAAAAGTAAAAGTAGAATTGCGAAGAGAATGAGAAACTGTCTTTCTGCCATCGTAGCAATTTAGCATGCTATGAAATTAGATATTTCTACTTTCTTCCATTTTTTTATTTTTTCCTGATCCCTGATAACATTTTTTAAATTTCTTTTAAGCAGTTACATAGTACCCTCTATCCTTGAGGCAATTTTCTAATTTCTCTAGAGATTTTTAATTTCAGCCTTTTACTTCCTAATTTAATATTCAGCTTGAGGCTCTTGCAACTTGACAAAGGCCATATCAATTTGATAATTGGTTGATAATAGCAGAAAATGAAATAAAACCAGCTTTGGGCCTCTGGGTAACCAAAATGTTATCATTTTCCAACTCTTAAGAAAATCATACACTTTGTTTTGTCAACTATTCTGTTTTCCTTATTCTCTTACTGAGTTTCCTTACAGTAATAATATTCCAATTGGTTAGAAACATCAGCAATTCAAAAGCAAATCAAATTGATTTCTATGCTGGTAATATGAACAAGCCAGCAGGAGTTCTGAAAAAAATAAAAGCAATTGTCATGCAAAATTCACTTATAATGTTTATGATAAAAAGGCAAGATCACTTGCCATCACACCTGCTGATGACATGGACATATCCATGTACTTTTCTTAGCAAAAGTATTAGAAATTTTTTATCATCACTTTCTAGGATTTTTTTTCCTCCTCCTATTACTTCCCCCTTCTCTTCCCTTCCTGGTCACTTCTTCATTTCTTCTTTTCCAGTAAGTAAAATGTACATAACCATATGCACTAAAATCTAGTGATCAGCCTGATTCTGCCACTTATTGAGAACTATTAGAATCTATTGTATCAAATATGTTTTCCTGTATCTTAAGCATCTCATGGTTTACACCAAAAAAGACATTTTTTAATCAACTACCTTGTTGTAAAACTGACATAGATGAGTGTTGAGAGAGTGCCTCTCTCTCATATGGTCACTTACCTGATTTAATAAGGAAAAACAAAAACCAGGGTCTTACCATTCATTCCAGCATCGTAATCACTATGCCATTCTGGATCTCTATAATTATGCAAAATAAATAAATATGTAGTTGTGCTTTTTTGACATCAATGCATACAATGTTTCATCTAAACAAGGAAATTAGGAGTCATTGGGTAGAACAGTTTGTTTCCATGTCCAATTCAAGATGGTGGTTTTAACTTTTACGGCACGGGACCAAGTTATCTGAGCCATGGTGGCGCAGTGGTTAGAATGCATTATTGCAGATTAACTGCTCAATACCAGGAGTTTGATCCTGACTTGCTCAAGGTTGACTCCGCCTTGCATTCTTCCGAGGTTGGTAAAATGAGGACCCAGATTGTTGGGGGCAATATGCTGACTCTGTAAATCACTTAAAGCAGGGGTGTCAAACTCATGTCGTCATGGCGGCGTCACATGACATATCAGGACTTTTTTCCCCTTCGCTAAACCGGGCATGGGTGTGGCCAGCGCATGACGCATATGGCCCTTGGGCCGGGAGTTTGACAGCCCTGACTTAGAGAGTTCTGTAAAGCACTATGAAGTGGTATATAAGTCTTAAGTGCTATTGCTATTGCTATTGCTATTGCTATTCTCTGAGGGACTACATCAGAGAGATTACATCAGCCCGTCTCATTAGTTCTGGCAGAGACAGCATACTATCGGTTCCATCTGTGAGGGACCTACATTGATGAATCCCAGACTTTTTGTGCTGTGGTATCTGCTTTATGGTTCATATTCCACCTGACGTTAGGTTAGCTCTATCCCTATTAAGCTTCAGGAAGATCCTCAAACTATGATTATGTTATCAGGAAGGTCACAGGAACATTTTAAGAGGACTCCCCCTTGTGGTTAATGTGTAGTTGCTATACTCCTTTGTGTTTGTGGTTTGTTTATTCTAATTTTAATGATTTTTTTAAAAAAATTAGTAATTATTGTCTATATTTGTATAATTATTTAATTCTTGTATGCTGTCCTGACACTTCTGGTGAGATGGGAAGATATATAAATTTGAACAAAAATATAAAAATTAAAAAATTATGTTTCCATCTTATACCTCTTAAAAGATACACCATACATTTTATGTCACTGATGCTCAGTTTCCAAGATCGTAATTTAACATTATACAACATTACTGAGTCTGTCATCTGCACCTCTATAACTGTCTGGTTTGGTTCTGCAACCCAACAAGACAGACACAGACTTCAGAGGATAATTAGAACTGCAGAAAAAACAATTGCTACCAACCTGCCTTCCATTGTATACTGCACGAGTCAAAAAGGGCTGTGAAAATATTTACAGACCCCTCGCATCCTGGACATAAACTGTTTCAACTCCTACCCTCAAAACGATGCTATAGAGCACTGCACACCAGATCAACTAGACACAAGAACAGTTTTTTTCCCAAATGCCATCACTCTGCTAAACAAATAATTCCCTCAACATTGTCAAACTAGTTACTAAGTCTGCATTACTATTAATCTTCTCATCGTTCCTATCACTCACCTCCTCCCACTTATGACTGTATGACTGTAACCTTGTTGCTGGTATCCTTACAATTTATATTGACTGTTTCCTAATATGATTTGATTACTTATTTGTTCCCTATGACTATCATTAAGTGTTGTACCTTAATTCTTGATGAATGTATCTTTTCTTTTATGTACACTGAGCGCATATGCACCAAGACAAATTCCTGTGTGTCCAATCACACTTTGCCAATAAAGAATTCTATTCAATTCTATTCTAGTCAATTCTATACCCTATTCTTATGAAAACATATTTTTATCAAGTTTATAACCCTCCTCTGCTAAAGTTGATAACCTTGATCTTCGTTAAATAAAAAGTCGTCATTCTTTTTCACTTAGGACAAGAAAAAAATAACCCATTATACTGTGCAAAGAGGTATGACTGGAAATTTTCTCTTGATTGATTATGTCATCCAGTTGGTATCAACTCTTAATGACTATGTAGACAGATTTTCTCCATGACAATTCTGGTCTCCAAATGGCGGAATCATTACAACTGTAACTGAGTCCATTCACCTTAATGCTGGATGTCCTCTTTTCTTTCCATTCACCTTTTCCACTATTAGACCCTTTTCTAGAGAGGTGAGTCTTCATTTTCTTGCCAAGTTGTTTCATAAGTGATTTCCCAACACTTTCTTTCCAGAGCTAAGAGAGAGTGACTGGCTCAAAATCACCCAGCTGGCTTCATGTCTAAGGTGGGACTAGAACTCATGGTGCTTGATACCTTAAGCACCATACCAAACTGGTTCTTTGATCTAATATTGCTTGGTTCATGTAAAGTATTGCTTGGTCCATATAAAATCACAAATTGCTATGAGAGGTTTAGTAGTATGTTCCAAAAGTTGGCCAAAAGTTTCCGAATATATTTTTCTGCTATTCTCCATTATTCTTGTAAAAGTTTGAAATATGTTTTAATGTGGTAGTTGGTTATGTTTTTTAAAGTTTATTATTTTACAAAGAAAAGATGATAGCGTTGATTTTTTTTCCTGTTATATATCACTCAATCACTGTATATATTTTCACATACTCATATAGCCTTTGATCTACTCCAGAGCAGGATGTCATTATTATTTCAAGAATTACTTTTTCCCATATACTGTAGATAACCAGGTACATACACCAAGTATATATATGTACAGTATATATACATCTGTATACAGAGTCCCTGGGGTTTCAGATGGGAAAATAAGAGAAAGATTTCCTGTTTCTGTTCACAGCAGTATCTGTACTGTATAATAAAATATTTATAACAAGTAAGCAAGACAGCCTTTTCCTCAGCTTAATTAGTTCTTAAAAATGTATATGTGTGAACATTCTGATTAAAACAATAGCAATGTGGCACTATTAATAAGTAGATATTGTAGATACGTTAATGGGCAAAAACATTGGTTAATTTGTTTTTAATATGACTGTTCATATACAAGGTACTCATAATTCATAAGAAGATATTACAATTAAAAAAGAAAAATATGCATTTTTTTTGCTAAAAATAGCAAACTATTTATGCCTCAGAAGAAATAATTTATGGTTTGGTTAATATCCACAAATGAAATAGTATTGATATCTTTAAAATATTTTAAAGAAACCCTGAAATGTAAATGCTTTGATTTTTTTTTTATTGAAAAACATTTTTAAAGCTTTTATAAGACAAGTCATAATTTTACACAGCTCATTTTAGCAAATGCCACTTCTATATGTCTCTCTCACTTACACATTCTTAGACACACATGCAAACACAAGTTGAATGATGTATGAAATGTATTATAGATGGTAACTTTTACAATGAAAGTTTTTCAAAGTAGTTACTGTTATGCCATATTAGGTCCAGACAACAATATTAAATAGTTTTTTTTATCTTTGGCCTCAAGAGAATATGTTGCTGCTGGAAAACTATTTAAATAATATTTAATATTAAACCTTTAAAATATTGGAAGACATGTATAAGAACTAATCTAGATAGCTGTTGTCTATATTGAATTATTGTTCTCTAGAGTTTGAAATGTAATATAACAATGCTAAAAAGTACTATACAGTTAAGGAAAAGAGTTTTGTGCTGAAATTTGCATTTTTAAGAAAGATAATTTGATCAAGTAAGTATAGAAACTATGCATCCTGTCATCAGTGTTTCATAGAGCGATTGGTGAAATAATTCCATGCAGGAAGGCAAATCGGCAGGCAAGGAAAAAGGAAGGAAAGTTGTCCTAGACCTTGTTGTTTTGTTCTTTTTTTTTTTTTTTTTTTTTAGTAAATATCGAAATTTAAATAAAGGTGGAGGGACAGTTTCACAGATGTCAATAAAAATACATCCCTTTTCTATCTCTCCAGTTGCATAATCTCTCATTATGCAACTGTAGTGTAAACAGGAGTGTTACTGGCTGATCCGTTCTCCTTAGGTTATGTCTTCACCACAATATTGCAACTTTTTTTTCCCCTCAGTAATGAAACAAAGTAACAAATGTGTATTTGTGTAGGAGTGGGGCACAACTGTGATGGGCTATTTATCCTTTTTCTGTAAAATTATTTTCTGTAAAAATAATAGATTCCTGTGAATTGTGGGCTTTTAATAGCATAGTGTAATATTATTCTTTTTCATACTTAATTCAAGTTAGTTGTGTTAAGCATAACAAAGACGCCCAGTGTAATATATTACACTTCAGTCACTTAACATTTTTATGGCATGCATTTTCAAAGAGTAGCACCTACAACAGCTTCTCAACATGATGTTTTTCAAAAGGCATTTTTTATCTGGGGATGATTATAATGTCTCAATTGGGTATATCTGAAATTATCTAGAGAGTTGTTCAATAAACTATTTATGGTGCAGTTACATTTGTATATAATATTATATGATTTGTATATGACATGATTCCATTGATGTTAAAATGCCAGAGGGAATTATTTCTATAGTTAAATTTTTATTGTTTCAGATTGTTGTTTGTTATAGGGAATTTTGAATTATAGCATCACTGATACGTTGTTTTACTTGATGCTGGTTTAGAGGTAGTCGGGAGGAAATTAGATGGATGGATGGATCGATGGATGGATGGATGGTTGGATGGATAGATAGATAGATAGATAGATAGATAGGGAAGACAGACAGACAGATAGATAGATTCACATATGAGATATGTATATTACTGGACCTTTTGAAAAGTCGCATTAATGATGACATATTTTGGGTCTTTCAAGAAGCATTAAGCTTTTTTTTATTCTAAAGTGTTTATTTTATTTATTTCGTTTTTGAAAACTTTTATATGGACTCATCATAAACTACCATGGATAGTTTAGCGAAGATTAGTTTAAACCTATTTTTTAAAGAGCCCCAGGATTCTATTTTTTTATTTCGATATACTGTATATCTTTGCGGTATCTTAACATGATGGCTATATTTAATGTATGAAGTTGCAAACTATTTACTTTACTTGGATTCACTTTTGCTCTGCCATATTTTATTATGTTTACATGCATAGCAAAAATCCAAAGGAAACTTTTATTTTTGTGAATGATGTTGTAGACTGTGTGTTGTCTGCCCTAGACTCCACCATCCACCCACACCCAGCAATTCTATTTACACAGCCAAAGTTATGTGTTGACTGATACTGTGCATTTGTTACTATAGCAACTTGGAGGGGGCTAAAATGCATTGTTTTAAAGTAAAGAGAAAAGATCAACAATGAAACTCACATAGGAACATTCTTTTATAATGACAGTGTACTTAAGCAGGAAAGCAAATACTTATCCTCCTTTTTATCAGATGCAAAAATAGGTTCTGTCTGTGGTCTCAATTCATCCTAGTGAAAAATGTCAAATTTCTTCCGTGTTCTGACACAGCTTGTAGATTTCAGATAAAAGGTGGCTTTTCATTCTTTAACAGTCTAGTTTATAGATGTTTGGGTTATGGGTGGGTTCCTTTGTGAATTTATATTTGTCATTAATCTATAACTGTTAGCACATTTATTGAGCAATCAAAAAAGTTTATATTTCCTTAGCACCATCTAGTGGTCAGACTGCTATATTCATTAAATTAAATGATAAAATAGCTTGTTTTCAGCTTGTGCTCTAGATGGGATTGACCAAATTTAATTTAGAAAATGAAACAAAATATTATAGTTGAGTGCATTACTGTTCATCTGCTAGATAAAAGTGCTGATCAATTGCTTTAGGCTGTACTAATGTGGGTAAGATTTAGGTTTATACTGTAACATTTTTTTTTTTTGTTTCTGTATTATTTTCTATCAAATGTTTGCTCATAGATAATGTAGAGATAAACTGTATATTTTGAACAAAAGACTGCTACTCATTGGTGTTAGATACATCAAAAGATTGCATTTCTTCTCGGTATTGCTGTAATTTTTTCTGTAATAGACTTTTCTTTTTGTTTTTATTATCTAAGGATCCCATGTTTAGAAATGTTATAATACCCTAGTATAGGTAGTCCTCAACTTACAGCCATTTGTTTAGTGAGTGTTCGGTCCTCACTACACGTTAGTTTATGTGCAGCTCGACATGCAGCTAAACCCACCTATTCTCCAAAAAAACATACCGTGTGCATAGATCTGAATGTTTTATTGAAAGAGCAGGATACGGTGAAACTGGGGGAAATAGGGATACATACTATGAGAACCAAATAGACGATAGTATTGAGTTACTGCTGAACATAACAATTAATAAATACAAGCAATTTAAATCTCACCAGCAATGCTCTGTGTGTGGGATGTGGGTTTGTCCTTGGATGACCACGTGCCACAGATTAAGGATTCTTCCTTGTGCTTCTGCCTTCTCCAAATGCTAAAGGAAATGGAGTCTGGCTTCCCAGCGTGCACTTATTTTGAGAGTGCGGGCTGATGGGTAATGGAATGGGGTCAGTGTCAAACAATATAATTAGTATTTGTCCCTCTGGCCACTGGATGGGGTTAGACAGCAACAACAATAAATAAAGATTGTGTGTTAGGGCATATTTGTCCATCAGGCCACTAGATGGGGATAGAGAGCAACAACAGTATATAAAGTTATATGCTGGGGCATAACAGTGAGTGTTTGAAGTTCCAATGGCACTGAAAAAGTGACTTATGACTGTTTTTCACACTTACCGCCATTGCAGCTTTCATGATCAAAATTGGGATGCTTAGTAACTGGCATGCATTATGATGATTGCAGGGTCCCGGGATCATGTGATCAGCTTTTGCAATCTTCTGACAGGCAAAATAAGTGGAGGAGCAAGATTCACTTAACAACTGTATTACTAACTTAACAACAGCAGTGTTTCACTTAACAACTGTAGCAAGAAAGGTAGTAAAATGATGCAAAACTCACTCAACAACTGTCTGGCTTTAGCAATGGAAATTTTGGGCTCAATTATGCTCATAATTCAAAGACTATCTGTCTATCATTACTTGTTAATTGTTTCTTTTGTAGGAAGAACAATGAGCATTCAGTGAATCTGATAGTGGTGGACAAATTATAAGCCAACGTATTGTAACATCTGTACACTCTGGATAGATATATTCCTTATTTTGATTTTGGAGGAGTGTATGCAAGTCAATTTTTTAAAAAAAATGGTGGAAATGGGGAGTGTGGTTACAAAAAGAGTGCCCTTAGTTCATACTTATTTAAAGTATAATAACAAATCTTAATAACAATGTAGCACATTGTAGTATTTTTCTGCTGTTGTATCTTTGGATAATATCATCCTTTATAATTTACATTTTCTACAAAAACATTAAAAGCATACATAGAAGAAATTATTTACAACACAAATAATACCCAGGAACAGCTCTGGTCTCATGCCTTATAATGATTTAAGGTGCTTGATGATTATGTGCCATTAAGTCCTGTCAATTTTTAGAAATAGTATAGTTTTTCTTCAGAATGATCTGACCCCCCCCCCCCGCCCCCATCTGATCCTTAAGGTTTTCCAGTGATGCAGTGTTTAATTCAGTTTATCCATCTTACAGTTTTCATTTATTTCTCTTTCTTCTACATTTCCCTCCCTCCAGACAACTCTGGAATTATTTGTTCTATTCATTTGTTTTATTTCATGGTATTCCAGGAATCTTCTGCAACACCAAAATCAAAATTGTAAACACTCGCTTCTGTGTTTACAATTACTTGAATAAAGTATCAGAGGAAAAACTATCACTTGCATAATTCTGATCTTAGAAAGTACAAACATATCCTAGTACCGGAATATCTTTTCCAAGGTTTTTGCTACTTTTCTAAATGCTAGTATGTGGTTTATTTCCTGATTGCTAATTCCTTAAGATTGCTAATTGATCCAAAAAGGCAGAAACTATCCATCACTTAGGCGCCATGGTAGTGCAGTGGCCAGAATGCAATATTGGAGGCTAACTCTGATTGCTAGCAGTTGATCCTGACCGGCTCAGGGTTGACTGAGCCTTCCATCCTTCCAAGGTCACTAAAATGGGGACCTAGATTGTTGGGGTCAATATGCTGATTCTGTAAACCGCTTAGAGAGGATGGGAAAACACTATGAAGCAGTATATAAATCTAAGTGTTGTTGCTATCACTTCAGTATCCCCATTGTCAATTCTAAGACTAGCGACTACATTTGTTATGATTAGTTTAGTCTTTACATTTAACCTTAGTTTCATTTTTGTGCTCCTTCACTTTCACGCCAGTGCAGATCAGTTGCATTTCTGGCTGTTGAAGTACCGTGGTACCTCAGTACTCATTGTTTAGTATATAAGAGTATATAACCATTGATACAAGAGTATATAACCATTGAGTCCTTTTTCAACCTAGAGCCAGGCTTTATTACCATTTTCAATCTGCATTGTGGGCTTTTGCTAAACTCTTCTGTGTGTGTGTGTGTGTGTGTGTGTGTGTGTGTGTGTGTTTGTTTATTTACTTATTTTATTTTATTTATTAAATTAATTGGCCACTCATCTTACCTCAGGGTAACTCTGGTGGCGTACAATAATTTAAAAAAACTGTAAAAACATAACTAAAATACTACACACAGCTAAATACGCAGCCCAAGTAAAAGATGGGAAGGGTGGGAGGTGGCATCTGTTGTTAATCAATCAACCACCTCCACTGCGATCCTCCCCCACTAGAGTTCCAGCCAACTGTCAGAGCCAAGTCTTTAGGTTCTTACAGAAGGTCAGAAGAGTTGGAACCAACCTCACTCCAGGAGGCATGATGTTCTACAGGAAGGGTGAAATCCAGTAGGTTCTGACAGGAACCTGAGATAAAATCTCCATAAGATACTTTATCTTGTATTCATTCTACTTTAGATAGAGTAAAAAAATAAAATTGTTTTAAAAAGTTGTTAAATACAGATAAATGACTAATCTCCCTGAAACAATTCATGACCATTTGTTTTGAGTACAAATTGATCAAGGTATTGTGTGGTATCTATTTTAAATGAACAGACTGCATATCATATGCTGTAACCAGGAAATAAATGATAGCATAGAAAAATTACAGAATTTGGAGTTACTTCTTAGGCTAAGTAAGGATATGTTGTGTTATTATTAGAAGTCACAATTTGGCTCTTGGGGATAAAACATATTTGGATTCAAATTTACTTGTAATTAAAGAAAATAATTGATATGATTAATAGATGCAAAAACCTAGTTTTCAAGGCTCTCAAAATATTTTATAGCCTTGTAAAGGTTCTTTGTTTTGACACACTGTAGTGTAGAAAATAACTGTATCAAATGCTTATTTGTGGCACATAACTTCCCCAACAATAGGTTGGTGCCCTGGGTTAATACCACCCCCCTAGTCATTGTGAGTTGATGTAGCCGTAAATAAAGTCTTTGATGCTTTATCCTTGCAACAGGCAAATGTCTTAAAGTTTGCATACACCCTTTGAGTCCCTCCAAAAGTTTTTGTAATTGTTGGGATTAGATATTGCCTGAGTGTGGTAGCTCTTACTTTGTTGCTACCAAACTCCAGGCTTTTACACTTTTAAGCAATGTTGCTTTTGAGCTTCCAAGCCAAGCTCCAGGCAGGAATCACACCAAGACATGCTGCTTATCATACTTTGTGATACAGGCAGCCTCTTGCTTGCCTGTAATAGTTGTAATTACCAGATACTACCTCTACCTTCTCACCTGCTTTTTATCTTCTCCTTATTGCCTTTTGTCCTACAACTGCACACCTATACTGTGTTAGCTTTCCCTTTTGTAGACTAAAGACATAAGTGGGGTAAAGCTGTTTATGAACATTGACAGATTCCTGAAAACACCAGCGTGTGGCTCCCACTTCCTCTCAAGTTTCCGAAGCTGTAAACTTTCATGGCCTTTTTTGAAGAAGGGGGTAAGATGAGCCTGGCCTTGGGGAATTAGGGATGCAGCCTGTCTATGCAAGCACTGAAAGAGCAGTCTTAACTTCACTTCCTCACATATCTCACAATCCCTTTTGAGAATCCAAGCGGTGCCTTCCGCCGTGCCCTGAAGACCTTCCTTTTTCAGCAAGCCAGGCTGGCTTAATGTTTTTTAAATGTTTTTAATATGTTTTGTTATTGTTTTTTAACTTTGGGGCCAAATTTATATATATATAAATTTGCGCTTCAAGGTGTTGGTTATCACCTTTAAAGCGCTCCATGGCATAGGGCCTAGCTATCTTCGAGACCGCCTGCTGCCACCGACAATCTCCCATCGACCCGTGCGCTCCCACAGAGAGGGCCTCCTCGGGGTGCCATCAGCCAAACAGTGCAGGCTGGTGACCCCCAGGGGGAGGGCCTTCTCTGTGGGGGCACCTACCCTCTGGAATCAATTGCCTCCAGAGATAAGGAGAATCCAAGACCTCGGTGCCTTCCGCCGTGCCCTTAAAACCTTCCTTTTCCAGCAAGCCGGGCTGGCCTAATTTTTTAAGTGTTTTTAAGTGTTTTGTTTATTGTTTTTAATTAATGGGGCCAAATTTATATATGTATATTTTAACTGTATTTTAATATTTGTACTTGATGTTTTTACTTGGCTGTTCACCGCCCTGAGTCCTCAGGGAGAAGGGCGGTATACAAATTCAAAATAAAATAAAATAAAAAATAAATATCTTTTTAAATTGCTTTTAATGTTTGTATTTATGTTTTTTACTTTGGCTGTACACCGCCCTGAGTCCTTCGGGAGAAGGGTGGTCTATAAATTTAATAATAAATAAATAAATAAATTATTTTCCAAATTACTTAAAATCCTACCTTTCCAGATCCTACCACACCACTGGGATTAAGTTAGATCTCTGGTAATGCTGCACTTCCAAGGAATCCAGAATTCACTGGGAAATTTTGTATGCTAGCATTGTATGCTAGCATTGAAACTTTTTCTCATCTTTGGAAATTCTCTAATTCAGAAATAATATAGAATAAGAATACTTTAGAACAATCTATTGTTCCATTGGCTAATAAGAAAGAATTGTGCACTACCACAGCATGTCATTCAGATAGATGTAGTGTGCTCTGCAGTGGCTATGGAGGCATGTGCGTGCACTGAGGAAAAGGGGACAAATCACAAAATGTATATGAATATATAAATATGCAAATACTGCAAATTACAGACTTAGTTGGATGTTCCACAAGTATGGAGCTCAGTGTTCTTCTAAAATTGCTGCCACAGAGTTTTTGCCAACTTTGCCAACTTCATTTTGAATCTTGATGAATTAAAGACAACAAATATTTAATGCAACACGAACTAATTTTTTAACATTGGTTAAATAATTAAATTATTTAATGAATTTTAAAAATCTGTTTCAGTTGTACATACGCTTTAGCTAAGACTTAGAAAAATCCAATATTTTATAATTAATAGTTGTTTCTTATTGTTTTTAACAGGACTTGGATTATATACAGTAAACACAGTATATGGAGATACCATTGTTTTGCCTTGCCATTTAGACGTTCCTAATGGTCTTTTGTTTGCAAAATGGAAATATGTAAGTATAAAATAATCTTAAATTATTTCTGTTATTGCAATGTAGGAGGAATTTTGTGGGACTAACAAACATATTATTCAAAATATGTTTGAATAATATTGTTTGAATAAAATATGTTTGAAAATATTCAGGTCTTTAAAATTTTGTGTTAAATGTGTGGTATAAGTAAGTCTTTTGGTATTTTTTATGCAGAAGCTTATTAGCAATATGCCACTTCTCTTAGAATTCATTAGGATAAAAGAACCATAATAATTTGTTCACTCATTTTGAAACAGATTGCATAGTTGTTAGACCAAGTGTTTCACAGTGGTAAAAAGCCTATTGCTATGTTTTTATTATGCTCACATTATTTTATACACACAGTTTTTCATGCTCACTATAGCAACATGAAGCAAGTTCATAGAATCAATAGTTGCGTGTCATACTGTGTCTGAAAGTGCATTGCCTGCATAAAGGAGACCAAATACAGGTCCAGCAGAATGCTAATAAAAATTGTTGCGGTTGCTCTCGCTTCTCATAGCATGTTGAAAGCACTACAGAATAAATAGCCCATTCTAACAGCAACCAATAATCCATTTGTAGCTTTCTAACAAAGAGAGAAAGAAAGGACTTTCTAGGTTTTGTGATTTTTTTTCTTTATTTGGCTTTTGTTTTGTTTTGGCAAGGAAATGTCCTGAGGTGAATTACTCAATCTATGTGTGTTTATCTGAGTTGATGTAGCAAGCCTGTGTGCACTACACAAAGGCTTGGGGGAAAAGTTCCACCTTTACTCAATAGTACAAGAAAGTGCTGGAATGCCAAGAGATAAGACTTCAGTAAATATACTGTCAGATGTGACCTGAAATTAACTCCTCATGAGTATTCCTACCAATTCTTCAACCTTCTTCAGGACTCTTCAATTTGAAGGTGCATGTACATACCTTCTGTGTAATTACCACCTAAGGGTCTCTTGTTTGTAGGATGGAAATACCGTATTTTTCAGAGTATAAGATGCACTTTTTTCCCTCCTAAAAGAGGCTGAAAATTTGGGTGCGTCTTATACTCCGAATGTAGCTTTTTCGAAGCTTTTTTTCAGCGAGGTGCTAGATCTACCTCCGACTCTCAGCTGTGCTTTAGAAGCTTTTTTTCAGCCCTAACAAGATGCTAGCGAGTGAAGCACTTTGCCTGCTCCCTCTGACTCTCAGCTATGATGCCTTAACGAGGCGCACTATGAAGCGATCTCCATGGTTTGCCTGCTTTTCTCATTGCTTCTCTCTCCAAAGATCAGTTGTGCTTTAGAAGCTGTTTTTTATCCCCAAGCATAGCCAGATGTATACCTGGTATGCAGATTTTTTTTGCTATTTTCCTCTCCAAAAACTAAGCTGCATCTTATACTCCGAAAAATACAGTATGTCAAATTCTAGGTTACTGGGTATAACAGTTCTGATTAAATTATTTCAGGGAGGGAGAATAATGGTGACTAAAGATTTTTTTTTCACTTTAAATATTATTTGTTCTTCTGCAAAACTTGGGTTTTTACAAGCTTTGAATATTTCTCCTTAGTACTTTTTTCAGCTATTTTAACAATATTGTCAACTATACAACAAAGCAAGAAAAAAGATGGGATAGCACAGATTCAGTAGTACAGTAACTCGTTGCATAAGGTAGTATAATCTCTGTAGGCTTTACTAGAAATAAACCAAGATACTTAGTCCAAAGAAATCTTTCTCAGCCTGGGATTCTCAAGATACATTATATCAGTACATCTCAGGTTTATCAAATTAAAGGCTTCTTCAGATGCTTAGTGATTTTTATTTCTTCAAAATTGGGTACTTCCTGATAATTTTTTGCTGTATATAATTAAATCTGTTGAATCAGATAATTTCTTACAGTAGCGCTGAACAAAATATTTGTTGAAGCTATAAGAAAAATATGAATTGTTTAACTTTCTTCACTTATGTTTTCCTAACACATACTAAGCAACAATTTGACTTTGATGCTGCAGGTAATATCATATTTAATATGTTATTAATCTCTGGAATTGTGCCTAGTTCTGGTGATCCAATCTGGCATATGAGCTTATTTTGTGGAGATAATACTGCAGAGTTAATTTGTGATTTGATTCTCATATATATCTGCTTTTCCCCAAAATCTTCTGCTGAAATATAATCTCCATCTTGATCTACCAAAACACTGTAAACTTACACACAAAGATGAACACGCACACATACATACGCACACATACATACCAGAGGTGGGTTGCAGGAGGTTCTGACCAGTTCTGTAGAATCAGTAGCAGAAATTTTGAGTAATTTGGAGAACCAGTAGTAAAAATTCTGACTGGCCCCACCCCCATCTATTCTCTGCCTCCCAAGTTCCAGCTGATTGGGAGGAAATGGGGGTTTTGCAGTAACCTTCCCCTGGAGTGGGGTGGGAATGGAGATTTTACAATATCCTTCCCCTGCCATGCCCACAAAGCCACGCCCACAAAGCCATGCCACAACCACAAAGCCACACCCACAGAACCAGTAGTAAAAAAATTTAAAACCCACCACTGATACATACACTTGAATTTTATTCTATTATGATTTGCTAACATACTTCTACATCACAATACTGAAAGATTAAAAAAAAGTTATGAAAACTTGGAATTATTTTCTTCTAGAGTGAGAAAAATAAACTCAGAGAGTTTAAATAGGAATTCAGAAAATTTCTTTTACTGTATTTCTAGAACTCTATTCTGTAACGAGAAGTAATCAGGCACAACATACCAGAGTAGAAATATTCAAGACTGGGGAAAGGGTTAACTGGGTCAAACTGTTTAACAACTATTGATTTATTGCGCTCCACAGGGGTTTTTAAAAAAATCTTTTGAATGACATGCTGTATTGTCAATGCTTCACAAACTCATAAGCTTTGTGAAGTTAGTCTGCAATCTAAGCCACTGTGGGCTATTGCTTAGAAATCTGGAAACTGGCCAGTTATCAGGTTGAAAAAAAACTGGTTCCCCAATGGCCAAATCTTTATATTCTGCTTTCAGTAATTTCCCAGGGTTGTAATACATTTAAATAAAAAATTGGATTCAGAAGCCTTGAAAAACTGAATCTATTTTAATTGTTCATAATGTATTGTGTAAATATAAAATAAGTATTATATTTGAAGAGCTCTGAATTATTGAAATGACATAAAACATTTGAGAGAGAGATAAGAGAATCATCTGGTGTGACATAAGCAGCTGTATAAATTTGATAAATATTTTCCCCCTTCTAGGAAATTGCAAACAAGGCTTCAGAGTCTATTGCTTTGCGATCTGCAAAAAAGCCAAGTGCACAATATGACAATGTACCAGAATACAAAGACCGAATAAGTCTTTCTGAAAATTATACCCTGTCCATTAATAATGCAAGAATTGGAGATGAAAAGAAATTTGTATGCATGCTTGTAACTGAAGACAATGTCTTTGAACAAGCTACACTCGTCAAAGTTTTCAGTAAGTACCACTTAATTACTCTAACAGAAGAATGACGTCAAGGCCAGTGAAAGCCTTCAAGAGTTCTCTTCAAAAATTACCAATGAATTGTAATTTGTCCTGTGACATAAATTAAAAATTACATGGAAAATAATCCTAGTGATTGTATTAAAGTTAACTTTAAATCAAATTGAACTTTTGTCCCAGCTACTTAGTTCTAGCCTGTGATATTATTGAACCGCAATTCTCAGTTTCTCAGTTCATGAAACATTTTTCCTGCAGTTGTCATGCTTGTCGAAAACGATGCCTTCCAAAGTAATGGGTTGAATACTCCCTGAAAAAATGGTGAATTGCAATTCTGAAATTTTTAGTACTTCCCATCTGGAGAACATCATCCTGGGAAAGGATGATCTACTACAATGTGTCTTAACCTTGGCAATTTTAAGACACAGGGACTTTAGCTCCCAGAATTCTGGGAGTTGATGCCCATATATCTTAAAGTTGCCAACATTGAGAAACTCTTGTCTAAAAATTCAGTAATTAAAATTAATAGAGCTGAAGAAAAAAGTACACAAACTGCAACCAATCACTTCTCTAACATAAGACTTTGTCATTAAGCATTCACTTTTTGAGCAATAATTTGAAAAGATTCAGCATATCTGCCAGAACAAATTTTTATTCCCTCAGATTGAAACCTAATTTTTACACTTTTAAAAACACTTGTAACTATCTAATACTCAAAATTAGAATGCAAATATTTATCTACATCTTACGTACTGTAATAACTAACTCCAGTGGACTTGCATGGGAATATATATGCATCAAGAGTAATATAGAGATTGTTTTTGTACTCACTCTTCAAGAAAGTTTTTCTCTAAAAACTAATGTGGAACAATAATAGCTTCATATATTGTTTGCTCTATTTCCATGCTGGGTGGTAAGAAGGAGCGCTTCTTTCTTATAACATTAAAAAACTGAAATCTATGATCTATGAAGCAAGTTGGGGAATATTACTAGGAGAAATCTTTTAAGGAAAACTCTTGCTGTCAAATTAATGGAAGAGAGAATAGATGTAGTATTATAATTGTTCCATTAATCTCCAACCTATTTTTAGTTTTCGTGAAGTTAATTTACCATGAGAATATAAGAATAGTCCTGCCAATTTTAATTGAACATTTTTTTTCTCAAAATTTGCCAAACAGATGACTAGGTTTTTCACAACCGGGAAATGGAACTCTGTCTCTCATATTATTTTCTTTCATCTGGTATTGTGGACATGCTGCCCCTACTCAGATATAACATTGATTGTTCAAGACAGTTAACTACCCTCCATTAATTTATTCAATGTCTTTTTAATGTCATGCAAGTCAGTGGATATCATTTTGTCCTGTGGTAGTGAATTTCACAGGTTAATAATGTACTCCATGCAGAAGTCTTTCCTTTCTCTGTTCAAAACCTCCTTCCAGTCAGTTTCTTTGGATGGGCCCATGGGCCTAGTATTTTCAGAAAAGGAGAAAAACTACTTTTGGTGCTGTGCACAAATTCATATCTTAATCGTACCACCACATCCCTCCCCGCATGTTCTCATTACCTTTCTTCCAAGCCTAAAAGGACCAAACATTGTAGCTTATTCTTATAAGGATGTCATTTGAGTTCTCAGTTAATTTTTGTTACCCTTTCTATAAATCTATTATATCTGTTTAGAAATGTGGTAATTAGAATTGTGCAGTATCTCACATACAGTCTTACTAGGTTTGTATAAATGCATTGTAATATTGACAATTTTATTTTAAGTCATTTCTTGATGATTCCTAGAGTTGAAATTGCTTTTTTTCTCTCTGCTGTCAACTGAGTCAACATATTTATTGATATTTATAACTTGTACTTTTTCTGGTTAGTAACAGATGGCTTCGAACTATCAGTATTGTTACAATTATTTGAGTTCTTTGTATACATAATACGAAAATATAATTCTATTACAATGAAGTTTTCAGTTTCTCACATGGTTTGATTCCATCCATGTTGAGAAATCTGCATACAGGTAGCCTTTACTTAATGCCTACAATTAGGCCTGGCAATTACTGTGTTATTGATAAGCAAAGATATTGCATGGCTGCAACTGACTTAATGACCTTACTTCTGTGAAGTTACTAAGAAATCACCTGTGGTCATTAATTGAAATACCATGTGAGTGTGATTTGTGATTTTATTGCTGGCTTCTCTATTGATTGCATTTGTTGAAAGTCAGCTGCGAAGTGTGCAAATGGCAGTGACTGTGGGACACTGCAAAGGCCGCAAAGGCCCACTTATTGAGAAGCGCTCGATCTCAATTACTGGGCCTCAGGGATGCTGTGATCGTAATAAGTGCAAGGAAGGACTGTAAAATTATTTTCTCAGTGCTGTTGTAACTTTGAATGGTGCCAGGCAGTCATGCATTGAGGACTCCCTGCATGTGACTCAGTCCCAAATATCTGAAAGTTGAAATATAACCCAAGTTTTTACCATTTTCTTTCACTAAAAAAACCAAAACAAACAAACAAACAAACAAACAGAGCAGCCATCAGAGCCTGAAATTGTAAATCGAGCAGAATTTCTAGAAACAGAAGAACTAAAACTGGTAAGTGAACATTTTTTCCTGTTAAATACCTTTAAATTGATTTGTTATACAATGTCTTGGAAAACAGAATAGAAAAGAGACTCTGGCAAAAAGACACTTAAATCCACAAAAGGGATTTGTGGAATCTTCCTTTTATGGGGAAGATACAGAGCAATCCACTTCAATTATACTACCGTAGCTGTATGTTGAGCGGGAGAATTGCTTCCATGGGCAGAAATCCACACTGTCCTAGTTTCGTGAGCTTCCAGCCTCACAGGACTTAACAACTATCTTATTTTGCTGGTTTTTACATGAATTTAGTATGTCAAAGGGAAGCCTTATGTTAGGACTTAAACAGAAAAGCATTATTATTATTATTATCATTAGCTTCTCCCATGCTATGTAGCATATTGGGCAGCAAACAGAAAAGAATAGAGTTATAAAAAAACTATTTTATAATTAATAAAAAAAGCTTAAAGATAGACTACATCCTACATAAATTGGCCACATTTTACAGATTGTATATAAATACATCTTTCTGCATATTGAAACCTATATATGAAATAAATTGCTGCTAAATCTAAAGTAGCCCTGGTCTGTAAGGAGGATGCTCAAAATATATTTTATTAGGAAAACATTTCAAGCAGATTTATTTTCTACATTTTGCAATCCAAACATTTATAAAGATTCCATAGCTTTATCTGTGGGGTTTATACATGGAAAATTGTACACTATCATCACCTTCCCTTCCTAGCTATAATAACAGGTAGTTCTCAACTTATGGCCATTCATTTAATGACAGTTCAAAGTTTCAGAGGCCTTGGAAAAAGTGACCTATGACCCATCTTCAAAGTTACAATTGTCACACTATCAACATAGTCACATGATCACAATTTTGGTGCTTGGTAACTGGCTCTTATTTACAATAGTTGCAATTTCTTGTGGTCGAAATTTGCAACCTACCCAGCCAGCTTCCAACAAGCACAGTCAATTGGGGAAGCAGGACTCGCTTAATGACTATGTGATCTACTTAACCACCATGTAATTTGCTTAACCACCATGGTGATTTGCCTATCAACTACAATAAAAGTAAACATAAAATTGGATCTAGTCGTGATGAATCACTTAATGACTGCACCAGTTATGGCCAAAATTTCAGTCCCAATGGTAGTTGTAAGTCAAGGACTACGTGTATTATGATTTAATGGATATCTTACATATATATTTTATTTTTTAATTTCATGCAGGATTTTCTTTATAGCCCAATGATATCTCCATTTATTTGATTATTTCAAATAATCTATCCTTATATATAACATTCTTTAATTTCTTATATTTCTTTCATAGTATATCTATGTTCCAGTAGCTACACTAGGAGTAAAAAATGAATAGAGAGTATGTGAGGATGAGGAAAATGTGGTCCTCCAGATGTTGAAATTCTCATAAACTCTAATGATTGCTACTTAGAGTGAATTGAAGTTGGAATTCAAATCCCTGCCCTTGATTTATACATATACAGTATAATGATCTATCTATTATATAAGATCTGAGATATACAACAATTTATTTAAAAGTTTAATGAAATGAAGACTTATAGATGTGTTGAAAATAATAACTTTAAGTATACCGGTAGTCCTTACTTGATGACCAGAATTTCCATTATCAAGTGATGTAGTCATTAGATGAAAAATGATGTGACCACATCATTTAGGAGTGGCAATTTCAGTAGTCCTAGTCACAGTCATTACGCTAGGATCCCATTTCTCCTGCCCTTCTATGTTCACTTTAAGCTACTCCTCACACCTGCCTGTTGCACTCACCCATTTCCGCTTTTTTGTTCACCCTGAATTCCACTGCCTTGCTGCCCCAAATGTCCTGCTCTCTTCTACCCCCAGCATTTTGTGCTTTGCTGCTTCTGCCACCCCATCATCCCTTACTCTGTCACCCTGCCACCAATATATATTTGATGTCTTTTTCCACCTTTTCTCTGCCCTTGGCGATAAGAGCAGCAGAACGCAGGGCAGAGATCAACAGATAGGTGGGTGAGGTAAAGTTGAAGCACAACCTTATGTTGTAAATGCAGGTGGTGACTTTAATTTTGATCACATGGCCTTAGAGGGGCTCAGTGGTTGTATTTCAAGGACATGATACGTCTACCAATAGTTCAGCACTATCACAACTTTGAACAATCATTGAACAAATGTTCGTTAAGTGAAGGCTATCTGTTATGAACAAAAGAATATGCAATATGCACAGTAAGCTGAAATCCATAACCAAATTGTGTATTTGAATTCTTAGCTTGGAGAATGTATTACAAGAGATGGTTATCCTGCAGGAAATATAACATGGTTTAAGAATGGAGCTATTTTGCAGCATGCTGAAGAAGGTAGGATTTTGTATCTAGATGTTACTGCATGCATGTTTGTTTATCTTTACCAATCAGTTTAAAGTAAGTTATTTTAAGCATTGAAATCATTAACCTTGTTAACAATGCTGCAATTAACATAGTAAACAATGTTGGTTGAATTTTGTTATATTTTTGACAATTTTTTAATAATAATTATTGACACAATTTAAAGTTAGTTCTTTAAAAATGTTATCTAAGAGTCAGCATAATTTAATTGTTAAGCGCTGTATGAGAAGCCCTAAATTTTAGTCCTTCTTAGGCCCAAACCTAGCAGGCTGATTGGGGTTAGTCACTTCCTCTCAGTCCAAACCAGCTTCAGATTCTTGCGATAACCATCTGATAAGCCATATTACCCTGTTTCTCCCAAAATAAGACATCCCCTGATAATAAGCCCAATCAGGGTTTTGAGCGCATGACAAAAAGGCCAAGCGCTTTTTTTGAACCAAGGGTTCAAAAAAATATAAGATAGGGTCTTAATTTTGGGGAAACACGGTATTATTGCATCATGCATTCATAAATAAACCAGTATAAAAAACAAGTGCAGTATAAAACTCAAATTGATCCTGAAGCAACTATATATTGTTTATATATGCTTTTATTTATTTTATAGTTCCAATTCTAATTCTTTTCATTAATCTGATTCTGATTCTATTTTATTCTTTCTAATTCTATTACAGATGTATTCTATTTCTATTCTATTCTAATTCTGTTCAAATTCTAATTCCATTGTAATTCTTATTCTATTCTTTTCATTTTAATTCTGTTTTATACTCTAATTCTTTTATATTCTAATTTTATTATAATTCTATATTTCTAATTCCATTATTCTAATTCTATTTTAATCTAATTCTGTTCTATTCAGATTCTAATTCTGTTCTAATTATATTCTAAATCTATACTATTCTAATCCTTTTCTAATTCTAATTATATTATATTTCTACTCTAATTCAAATTCTATTCAAATTCTAATTCTAATTCTTCTATTCTAACTCTGCTCTAATTCTATTCAAATTGTAATTCTGTTCAAATTGTACTTCTGTTCTTTTAATTCAGTTCTATTCTAATTCTATTCCTAATTCTAAAATTATTCTATTCTATTCCAATTCTCTTCCAATCTGTTTCACTTCTACATCTATTCTATTCTATACTATTCTAATTCTTAATTCTATTCTAATCCCATTCTAATCTAATTCTAATTCTTACTCTTTTCTATTCTAATTCATTTCTACATTTATTCTATTCTAACTCTCACTTTCACTTCTAGTCTAGTCTAGTCTAATTTATTTCTTAAATTTTATTCTAATTCTAATTTAATTCTGTTTCCCCTGCCCTTGCCCCTACTTCTCTTCCTTTCTCTACATCCCTCTCTCCTCCAAATTCCTCTCCCCATTCCCCTGCTCATCCCTGTCCCCCTCCCTTACACCTCCCTATCCCTCTTCACATCCCCATTGCCCTTGTTCTCCCTCCGTCCCCCCAACCCTCCCTCAACCCTGCCTTCTCCTCTGTTCCCTTCTACCTATTTGTCCCCTTTCCCTTCCTCTTACCTATCTCCCTTCCCTCCTGCCTCTGCCTCTGCCCTTCTCCTATCCATTCCCCTCACACTCACTCTCCCTTGCTCTCCCTTGCCTCTGATAACCTCCCTTACCTCTGATACATCATGAAAACAACCCCACCCCTATTCATTCATTCATTCATTCCTACCCACCCTTCTCCTCCCTATCCCATTCCCCTACTCCTCTCCCACTGCTACTCCACCCTGGCCCACTGTACCTCTTTTTCCTCCACTCCTTCCTCTTCCTCTTCCTTATCCCTATTCCCCTCTCTTCCCCTCCCCCATCCTCTTCCTCCCTCTCCCTTAGCTCCTGTAATAACCTGCCTTGATGAAGTCATAAAGGCATTATTCCTCCCTCCCTTCTCTCCCTGTCTTGTCTCCCTTCCTTCCCCTTTCCTACCAGGTCCACTCCACTTCTTCATCCCCCACTTCTTCCCCTTCTTCATCCTCCTCCCTTCCCTTCCCTCTCCTCTTTGTCCTGTCCCCCTTCATTCCCCATTCCTACCCATCTTATTCCATCTCTTTCTCCCCTCATCTTCCTTTCTGTCTTCCCTGATCCTCCCCACACCTCCCGCTTTTATCTTCTCTTCCTCCCATACCCATTCCCCTCCCTATCTCCCCTACCCTGACCCTGACCCTGACTCTCAGTCTCACCCTGAGTCTCAGCCTATCCCTCACCCTTTCACCTTCATCCTCATCCTCACCCTAACCCTCTCGCCCTCACTCCCACCCTAAATCTAATCCAAATACTCACCCTCACTTACCTCTGTAAAAGTTGTCTACAAAAAGAGGGAAGCTTCCCCAGGGTCCAGGAGCCCTACTGAAGAGCAGCTTATCTCTAGGAAGGCATCTTCGCACTGATAATTGACAATAACTGACACTTTAGCCTGCTGGGATGAAGTCATAAAGTCATTCAAATCCCAAGGAGATGACCCACCTCCCTTATCCTCCTATCAAAGTTCACCTGCTCCTGTACCTTTTATGACTTACACCCATGTCAAATCTCTCTAGAAAGCTACCAAACCAATCACTAAAGCTGCCTATCAATCATTTTTTCCACGGAAGTCATAGGTCTTTGGATGTTGATTGCCTCGTGTTATAGAAGTTCCATTAAGCACTTCAATATTGTGAGCAGCTTAATAGTCTGCTATTTGCTTTCTAAAGTCAAGGGTTGGAAGCAGACTTGACTGTGTTTAGGATAGAAGTTGAAATAAATTTGTCCCCATAAAATCAACAGGATTGAATCTTAACAGATCTCACTGATTTTAGTGGTACAAATTTGAAAATTTTGAATTCAGCTCATTGTCTGAAAAGTTTTTAAACCAAAATTATTCAGCCTGTCATATTTAGACCCATTGCAATATATATTAGGCATTGTTTTCTGTTTGAAAGGGGGGGGAGTATTTTAAATTTATTACTTTCTTCTCTGTTCACTAAAGTCTCTGTCTTCCACGTATATCTCTTGTCATCTTGCCTTGTTTAATTAGTGAAGCTCCTTCTGTTTTCCTTATCAAAGAGGCCAGGCACTGTAAATTTTTGAAAAATAACAATGGAAATGAAATATGGAGGGCAAATTAAACTGCATGCAAACCTATCCTAAGGTATCAATCTGCTTGTGTGCATCAGTGACAAGAGGGTCTCCTGCTTAAACCGTGGGTTGGACTAGAAGACCTCCAAGATTCCTTCCAAAACTATTATTGTTATTTGGTCGTTCCATTTAAATGAATAAATTTAGGATTAGACATACACAAACTTAGTATTACATCCACTTGGATGTCCTAAATAGAATCACTAGAATTTGCACTCTTTATTTACAAATAACTTTGTGTAAATCATGCTTTTTCTTTTAAAAGCTGTTGTCATAGATGAACAAACGGATGCAGATAAAGCCAATGGACTTTATACCATCAAATCTTCCCTAAAATATAAACCTACAAAGGATGACACTGGTGCACAGTTCACTTGCACAGTGACATATTTTGGACCAACTGGACCAGAGATAATACGATCAGAATCAGCAGTCCCTGACATTTACTGTAAGTTTATTGTCATATAAATTACTTCTTAACATAGATTTTACATAAATGATACATTTCCAAAAATCAGACAAGCATAACATATTCATGTACATGCAGTTGTTTGCCATGACCTGCCCCTCCCTTTTGAGAAAAGGTGTTTATTCCTTTAAGTTAAGAAGCAAGAGTGAAATCTGCTGTAACTTGTGCTTCTTAATATTTGACTTACAGCCAAAACTACCTACACAATTCAGTGGAATTTTCTCCTAACTATAATAAGCATCCAAGTAGCTATTCCCCAAATGGGTATTCTGTGAATATATAACTGCAGTTCTGAAAATTTTCAGCAATGTTCATGATGATTGACAAAACCTGAGAAAAAGACTATGTATAATTTACCCTATTCTAGGTTTTGTTCATTTATGTAACACATTCTAAATTGACTAAAGGAAAACTAAATTGCCCCCAAATACCTATTGAATTTACAAACATTTTAAAGAGGAGATTAATTTATAACATGATTTATTTGATTTCTTTTTTGAAGCTGTACCTTTAGGCAAAATACGCTGCAGGATGGTTTTTCAATATATATAATTTTTATTTTATATAAGTTTAGCTTCAGTGTGTTTAATCTAATGGTGAAGGCACACGGTTAGAAATCAGAAGACTCTGAGTACTAACTCTGCCTTAGGCATGAAGCCAAGTTGGGTTATCTTAGTCCATCACTTGGCAGGAGGCAATGACAAACCACTTCTAAAAATTTTGTCAAGAAAACTACAGGAGCATGTATAAGCAGTTGCCAGGAGTGACTGCTTACTCACAGGCATGTGCACGCGCACACACAAGCACATGCACACATTTAAGTCTTTCATTTCAAAATTCTGAACTACAGTAAGGTTCTACAAGTACAGATTTTCAAACTTGGCGATTTTAAAACTTGTGAACTTCAACTCCCAGAATCCCTCAGCAAGCCATGCTATCTAGGAAATTCTGAAAGTTGAAAAACTGAGGAAGCTTCTTGGATGAGAAACAAAATGTCTTCAAGGAAAAAAACCTAGGAAGTCCAGTTGCCTTTTGAAAAACACTTTTGGGACAACCATGACTTGGATGATTGAAAATCTACATCAGGGGTGTCAAACTCGATCCCGTCACAGGACGCATCAGAAATTTGTTTGCCCTTGGACCAGGTTGAGCGTGACCTGGTCATTGCAGCCAACTGGGTGGCTGTGGCTGAGCCAACTCCACAGCCTATCATGGGCTGGATCCAGCCCACGGACTGTGTATTTGACAGTCTGATCTACATACATCTACAAATCTTGAAGTTGCCAAGTTTGGAGACACGTTTTCTATAGTGGTGTTTCACATATATGAGCACTGGTGGTCAGTGGTTAGAATGCAGTATTGCAGACTAGCTCTGCCCACAGCCAGGAGTTCAGTCCTGACCAGCTCCAGGTTGATTCAGCCTTACATCCTCCTGAGGTTGGTAAAATGAGGACCCAGATTGTTGGAGGCGATATGCTGACATTTGTAAAACACTCAGAGTGCTCTAAAGCACTATGGAATGGTAGATAAATCTAAGCACTATTGCTATGTGCTGATGTAGTTACTAAATGGGGTGTTGACATAAATTTTGAGAGCATTTGGAGAAAAAGAGTAGAAGCCCTGCATCAAGATTGTCAAACATGATTTCCCAGCTAAAAGTCCAATATTTGCATATTGGACTGTTTTTGTTTTGTTTTGTTTAATTTGATTTATATGCCGCCCTTCTCCGGAGACTCAGGGCGGCTTACAGTGCGTTAAGCAATAGCCTTTATACTTTTGCATATATTTATACGAAGTCAGTTTATTGCCCCCACAAACTGGGTCCTCAATTTACCTACCTTAGAAAGGATGGAAGGCTGAGTCAACCTTGAGCCTGGCGAGATTCGATCTTACTTTAATTGCAGACAGCTGGTGTTAAATTACAGTGCTCTGTCTGTTGAGCTATCCAAATTTGCATTTGGGGCAATTTTGTAGCCCCAAAATTTCTATTTTGCATCAAATCCTTGATGCATACAGCTTCAGTGCCCTTGCTTGACACAGATTTATTTTACTCTATCTTATGTATTTGGGAAAGTCAGATTATTAACCAGTTTATGTTGCTTTACAGATCCCACTGAAAAGGTTCAGATTGAGATTCTTTCACAAAGAAAAACAATTAAGGAAGGTGATAACATTACCCTGAAATGTTCAGGAAATGGTAATCCTCCACCTCAGGAGTTCTTATTTTTCATCCCTGTAAGTATTTTATTTAATTTATATTACAACCTCTTAAATTTGGGAAGCCACAATTTGGTTTAGATAGGAAGGTCTCTTTCTCACACTATTCTGTTAATCAATTTCACATCTTTCCATTCCTACCTTCCCAGTTATTTTTTGTTTTTCTCTAAATTTCATTCAGTTTTACTTTTAAAATCTGTACACGACAACACTATGCATTAGTTCACTGTATCTATGACATCATCACTTTTGCATAAAATTTATCAAGAAGGCTGGAACAAGGAACAATAACATAAAAAACCTGAAAACATCAGTAAACTAGAAGTTGTGTAGAAGTTATACACAAAACATAAACATCTTATTTTTCTGTATTGCAAACTTTTGTTTAACCTTTTTTTTAAAGGGAGAGCCTGGACCAATTCGAAGTTCCAGTTTTCATGTGTTGACTGATGTAAGAAGAAATGCAACAGGCGAATACAGATGTTCTCTGACTGATGAAAGTTTGATAGATTCCACAATAGTTACGGTACATTGTAAGTAATTTTACTTTACTTACTTTACTTTATTTGATTTATATACCACCCTACTCCCGAAGGACTCAGGGCGGTGAACAGCCAAACAGTAAAAATACATAGATATAAAATTTAAAAACAAAGTAAAATTGAATTAAACAATTTGGCCCAACAATTTTCTTTCATTCCTTCTTATAGTCATATATCATTTTGTAATATATGCCAAGGCTTTTGCCATCCTTATTGTCTCTTGATACATGGATGTTTCTGTCAGAGTTAGGCCAAGTTTTTTTTAAAAAAAATCATATCTGAGGCTTATTTTAAAAGTTCAGAGATATGACTTTTTTTCCATTCATCTTTTTGTATATCTCTCCTTTACCTCTAAACTACTGACTTTGTTTTTAATTGATATTCAAATTTCATATAGAATATAAACATTTTCTTATCTTTAACATTTGGACTGGTTAAAGCATAAAAATATAGAACATTGCATTATTCCATAGATATAAAATGGTGATCTTGTTATTGGGGGTGGGGGGAGGGAACGGGAAGAGAGAGTGATCCCAGAATTAAGGCACAGAGACTGCAATTGTCTGTCACATAAGATATATGGCTAGGATAGTCCATTGAAAAGGGGCTGCCCTCAGTTATTATTTTCCTGCAGTTTAATGTTTCTGCATGTCAGAAAATATTGATATAGGTGCACTTGCTTATAATTCTATTTTTCCTATTTACATTCCTTTATCATAGGATAAATAGATGAATAGAAAGAATGTCTGGTTACAGAAAAAAATCCAGGGCCAACTTAATAAAATACACTATCAAAAATTGTCATGCGGGCTTTGGGGTTATAGGAAATAATTCAACATAAAGCACACAAAAACTCTCACTTTTTCACCTCATCTAGAGCGGAATAAGAATGTGGCAGAGATTTATTATATACCCCTAGGTATGATCTCAGATAAACATTTTAGTTGCTTAATCATAGGTTTTAGTTGATTTATTAATAAGTCTGTCAGTGTGCTCACCAATAAAAGTGTGCTTCTGAAGGGGAAAAAAATCCTGTTTTAGTATGTACATGCTTGTTCCAATTTAGACACATTCTTAATAGCGGTTTTAAAATATAAAAATAAATAAATAATACCTTTATAAGGAGATCTGCTTCTTTACCCTTATCACATGTATTTTGTATGTTTTCCTAGCCAGGGTTTACAAATGGCTTTTGGTCACAAACAAAAATAATGGGTAGAGCAGGACAACCTAAATGGAACAATAAATATAAAATGTTTAATGTTCTTACTATTTGGTCATAAATTTAATAATTTTCTTCTTCTGTCCTATCAAAAGTTATTATTTTGTATTTTGAGAATTCGTTCAAGGCTTTCAGGGGCTACATGCAGTCCTTGGGCCCCATCTATATGCCTCTGACATAGATGCCATTATAGACTTCTGCTTACTTAATTCAAAACTGCAGCTCTATTTTACATGAAGTTAATATTAATTTAGAAGTAGATTTATCGTAAGAAAATAAATCTCAAGCTGTTTTGTATGATTAAGAAATTGAAGATAAAAGATAAATAAAATTGTGTAATGCATTAAAAAGTAACTAAAAAGACAAACATAGGAAAATGTAGTTAATTTTAATCTTACTGTATTTTGATAGTTTAACATTTTAATTTTTTTCTTAGAAAAAGTTTCAGTTTCAATTTCTAATCAAATATGAATACATGAATATATTTTACTTATCTCTGTATCTTAGATACATGCTAAGAATACCTTAGTTGAGAGTTTGCATTGTGGACTTCACTGTCTTAAATTTTTATTATCATGGAAGCAAGGCTAAAGGAAGAAGTTGTATGGAAATGCCTCTTACTCTTCTAAACATCTTTTCTTTAAAGAAAAAAAATATACAGATAGAGTATTCCTTAACCATTTTCTCATTTCACATATTTTTCTTTATTCCAAAAATTTTTAAAGTGAAAATTGAAGTGTTTCATTTTATGCTATCTACTGACACACTCTCAAACCCACACACACATATGCAGTACATACACATATATAGTACATGCAAATATTTCTGCTATCTTCTTTTGAAGTTTATTTTCAGTCCTTTTGTGAAAAGTAATTGACTAAGACTTTGAGAAATTGCAGCTGTAACTGAAATTACCAAATAATTCTGTTTTTTGTTTTGTTTTGTTTTTTGCTTTATTTAAACTTCCTAAGTAAGCAATGTTTGTGCATATGAATAACCATCCTGAATTTCTTTGACATAGATTTGGATTTGTCACTTACTCCCAGTGGAGAAGTTATTAAACAGATTGGAGAAGCATTGCCTGTATCTTGTACAATTTCTTCCAGTAGAAATGCTACTGTGTTCTGGCTGAAGGTAAATATTTTTAATTTGGCTGTTCTTAATCCATTATTGTATCTGGA
This sequence comes from Pituophis catenifer annectens, assembly GCF_029215685.1. Lineage (NCBI taxonomy): Eukaryota > Metazoa > Chordata > Lepidosauria > Squamata > Colubridae > Pituophis > Pituophis catenifer. The sequence continues at coordinate 96,976,025 of NW_027256884.1, read as the reverse complement.
ATGGTGATACTTTAAAGTTCATAAGAACCTAAATGGTATGGGGTTCTTATTCTATGCAGCCCTCTAAAATATTATACACAGATATTAGAATTCTTCCAAAATTGTTTCCTAGATTGTAATGTTTAATATTCAAGGAGTAGGAGGAAGGAGCAAATTATCAAACATGGGCAAAATAATATCTGCATTTAATGTATTGTTAAATTTAATTTAAACTTGGAAAAAGCTATCTAGCTATTAGAGCTGCTTGACCCAGAACCAGTAAAAACTCAAATCCTCAAATAGGTGTTTTATTTTTCTGAAGATTTGTGTGAGAATCTTTCATAAAATTATTTCATGAAGCAATATGGCTCTTTCACTTTAAGCAGTGAAACAAAACAAGTATGTTGTTTCTCTCTGCGTAGCTACACCTTAGCATAACACTTGCACAGAGACCTCTTCTGGCTTTGGTAAGTTCTGAAGAATGCTGAGTAGTCCTCTCAAAAATTTCTGTCAGATCCAAAGCATAGTCCATGTAAGAGTCATTTGAAAGATTTTTAAAAATGCAAGTTGAAGCATATTTGCAATTGCCTCTTCAGTTTGAGGAGAAAAATTAGATTGTCTCTGTATTATGTGCTTTTTCATTGAAGTAAATTTAAGTCAATTTGTTCAGGACAAAACTAATTGCTACAAGAGCTGGGGAACTCCTCTTCCCTTGACATTTCTAAGCAGAGACTAGATAGCCATCTGTTGGCTTCAAATTTATTGAAGGAAATTACAAGCTCTGCTTTATTTTAGAAGAGGGAATTGCATTGCATAACTTGTGGAAAGTTGAAAAGTAGATATAAATAATCTTATCGATAAATACAATAACAAGGGTCAAGATGTACTGTGTTCATTTTTTAAAACATAAAAATCAGGTAACAATGTAAGTAGATGTTTTTTTATTTAGTATTGAATACAGTTTAATTGGAGAATCAGTAAAAAATAGTTTGTTAATACTCTCCAAAATGGTTAGTTCAAACTAGTTGTGTTGAAGAACTTTGTTATTTTTTTCCCTGGAAGAAAGTAGATTCCTAAGGATATGGGCATTTTTTTTTACAGGATAATAGCAGAATGAGGTCAAGTCCTTCTTTTTCAAGTTTGCAGTACCAAGATGCAGGAAATTACATCTGTGAAACAACTTTACAAGAAGTTGAAGGCTTAAAGAAAAGTCAAATTCTGACACTGATAGTACAAGGTAATGTAGATTCCTAGTATTTTATATTGATATTTTGTTTAGTTTGTATGTTGCTACATAATTATGAAATGCTCACTAGCTATAAAATACCCACTTAAATCTAACACTGCAAATATAAATAAAATTAAAGGTGTTTGGCTAGCTTTTAAGAAATAACAGTATTTTACATGATTCAGCTTTGTGTGTATGGGGCATGAAAAATATGGGCATGAATATCTAGATTAATTGGTTTCAAATTTGCACTGTTCAATGATATTTCAATTGGTCTTGAATCCCATAGTGATTCAGTACTATGAATGTAGCAATAAATAAATAAACAATTTAAAAAATTCTTTTGCATTTTAAGGAAAGCCTCAGATCCAAATGTCAAAGAGAACCAGCACAGATGGATCTTATAAAACTATAGCCTGTCATGTAGAAGGATTTCCCAAACCTGCAGTACAGTGGACTAGCAGTGGAGGTGTCATAAATAAAGCAAGTAATTTTCTCATTATTTTTTGCATGTTTATTTCAACTACAGTAGATACAATATTGTGAACTTCTTGCTGCTCTTTGAATTTGGTTGTTTCATTATCAGACTAAATTTGAAATGATGATCTGCCTCCTTTTTCTGGTGTTCTGGGTTTGTGCTCATCTGGATAATGTTCTTACACAGCGGCTTTTGTGGCAGGTTGGGTTATTATTTTGGTAATGGAACATTTAGTAAATGTGAGTGGTTTTTCTAATTTGTTGCCTTTCCTCTGCTGATGAGGATGGGAAAGATAGTGTGTTGATATTTTCTTATCTCCTTTGTGCATTTTATTCCTTGCTGTTGATTATTTCGTGTGTTTTCTCTAGTTGTTACTTTTTTATTATGGCAAAGATGTCATCTACATATCGGATCCATACTTTTGGTTGTATATGTGGGAGTGCTATAGTTTCCAGATGCTGCATTAAAGTCTCTGCTTTCTGAGAGTGATGATCTCATGGGTGTTTCTCTGATTTGTTGGTATATTTGTCCATCAAACTGAAAGTAGGTAGTGAAGGAGAGATTGATGAGTTCCATGATTTGGATCTTAACGTATTTGGTTTGGTTGGGTGTGTTGTATAGTATAGCTGCCATGGATTATTTTGTTAGTTCTGGGCCTCTGGATGTAAAGTATTGTGATATCAACTGAAATCATAACCTCATCTTATTCTATCTATCTAGATGAGGACTTTCATGGTTCTCTTGATCAGGTTGTCAATTTCTGTATTGGGTTGCTGTCTACTGGGATGAAGGGTTTTTTTTTTTTTTGTCATCCGGTAATTCTTTGGGTTTTTTTGTATGCATTGTGATTTGTACATTATCAATATATAATTTACTGGAGCAATTTACCATTGAGTAAATTGTATATTGATAATGTATAATAGATAATATAAAAAGTACAAAAGAAAATGAAGGTATAGTACTCTGTTTCAAGTACAATTTCAAATAATAGTTAATTATGTATTTATTTAAAGAATTTACAAAACAAACCATAATTTGTATGGTATACATAAAAAAATAAAAACAAACAAAGAATAAATTAAACAAATGATATAAAAATAATGTAACAAAGTACTGTCATACTTGTAGTCAAGTATAGGGGACAGGCTTTCAGCAGTTCCTATTGTATATAATATTGTTTTACCATATAAAACCAGAACTGCACTGGTTTTCTTACAGGGTAAATTTACTTTATATACACATATACATGCATAGCATGCAATTAACTGGATCATAAATTTTGCAAATTAAATATATATGAATAACCAATAATAAGAGAGATGGTGACTAAGATAACAGACTAGAAATTAGAGAACTGAGTTCTAGTCTTGTCTTTGGCATGAAATCAGCTTAGTGACTTTGGATCAACCACTCCCTCTCATCTTAGGAAAAGGGCAATGGCAAATTACTTCCAAAGTATTGCTAAGAAAAAAATGCATGGACCAGTCCATGTACCAAACATGCTTCTTCAGCAGGCAATTGGACTTTTTTGTTTTTTTTCTTTTGAAGGTATTTCGCTTCTTATCCAAGAAACTTCTTCAGCTCTGACAGGATAGTGGAGAATGGAAGGATTTAATTTCCTTGCAGACAGCTGGTAATTTGCATCCTTTTAGAGGGTCGTTGAAGCACTTTGAGGTTTATCTGTGACCTCAAGGTCACCTGAGTAGTGCTCCTGATTCCTATAGCCTGCAATTTTTCCTCTGGAAATCCATTTCTGCTCTCATACCATTCAAAGGGTGTTCATCCCAAATTGTAACTGTATGGGAGCACTACTCAGGTGACCTTGAGGACATAGATAAACCTCCAACTGTTTCAATGATCCTCTAAAAGGATGCAAATTACCAGCTGTCTGCAAAGAACATACTGTATTTTTCGCACTATAAGACGCTCCGGACCATAAGACATCTAGCTTTTGGGGAGGAAAACAAGAAAAGAAAATCTGCCTCTGCCTCCAGCAATTTGCGCACAGAGGCCGAAAATGGGGTGCAAGGAGGCAGCAATAGGCGGCGATGGGTGGTGGCGATCCCCGCAGCCTGGAACAACCGATCCAACCTCCAATCAGCTGTTCATGCTAAATCAGGCTGTGCTGAACCTGACCAGGCTGTTTGCTGTTTGCTGCAAGGAGGCAAATTGCTGGGAGGCAAAGACCAGCGGATGGGGGCTGGTGGGTGGGCAGCGCTTCGGCAACATTCGCTCTATAAGACGCACAGACATTTCCACCCACTTTTTTTGGGGGGGGGAGAGTACATTTTACAGACCAAAAAATATGGTAAATCCTTCCATTCTCGACTATCATATCAGAGCTGAAGAAGCTTCTTGGATGAGAAGTGAAATGTCTTCAAAAAAAACCAACAAGAAGGTCCAGTTGCCTCCTGAAAAAGGACGTTTGGGACAACCATGACCTGGATGACTGAGAATCTCTGCAGACCAGTCCATGTAATTGCCAGTAATCAAAGGTCAAAAACAAGCAAAAAAACCCATTTTAGTAGCATAGAAAATAGATCTGGAGACTACAGCAGTAGATATAAATGACAGATTTACTTATTAACAGAGTTGCCTTATCAGAGAGATGGGTGGCAAATAGATTAAATAAATAAATAAACAAACACATGAAAATAAATTTGCAGGTTCATGCATGTATGTCATCAATATAAATAGTTAGCCAAAGAGAGTGGATAGGCATGCATACATACAAACCTGCCCCTACAGATTCTTTCAACTTTGAAATAACTGTTTTGAAAACTTATTTCCAGACAGAAGAGACTAAATATATCAATGGAAAATTTATTAGTAAAATCAAAATTGCGCCTGAAGAGAATATTACATTAACCTGCATTGCTGAAAATCTACTAGAAAGAGCTGTCACCTCTTTGAATGTATCTGCTAGTAAGTATGTTTATTTATTTTTAATATATTAAAGAAGAAAGATGAGGAAAAGACCAAAGGTGATCATATTTCCTTATTCATTTATCTTTACATAAACAGTACTTAGTATTCTTGTTCACATGCAGGTAGCTCCAGGTTAGAATTTTGTTTATGAGTTACTTCATTGTCCTCCCATTAACAAAATACATGTATATTAGCGTCTTATTTCTTAGATTTGTGTCACCATGCTAATTTCTGATATTTGTTGTTTTCCAGAATATCTGCAGAAATGCAAATGAATTTGCTTGTACTTATACGCTGCTAGCTGATAAGTCTCCATACTATCAGATCCTATAATAAGAGTTCATCGTCTCTTGGTTTTTATATATTTCATTCTTGTTGTCATTCTTTTGAAAAAATTCTTGTAATCTGAGAACTACCTGTTTTCTTTTTAAAAGAGCAATCCTATAGGTGGGTTGATATCTAAAGGCAGAGAAACCACTTAATCCAGACCTTGCTTGCATCATAGTAACAGAATAAAAGAGATGGCTGGGTATACGGGATAAAAGTTTTCCTTCCATCTGTATGGACATATTCTTTCCCTTGATTGTTCAATAAATAGATTTGTTTATTAATGGTTAATTATTAATTAACCAAGAAATACAGTCCATTGAATTTATTGAGATGGTATGCTATGGTAGACTATTGTTAAGGTGATGACAGGTTACCAATTTTAAATTAATGCTACTTCAGACCTGGACTACATTATGTCTTCATAATTAATGGTTATAACATACTATATTGAGAAACTTCTGTTTTCATTTTTAAATATAATTTAGGGCGCTGTCAGAGTTGAGAGCCATTAATGATAGTCAACACTCTTATTCAGTGCATGTAGTTTTTGAGTTTTTCATTTTTCTTCTAGTCAGTATAGCACTAATGGAAAATCAGTTATTACTGAATATGCAATTTAGCAGAGCAGTGGTTTTAAAATAGGTTCTTTAGTGGCACTCAGATGAAAATTTCATATTAACAATACACTTTGAATCATTCTCCTACACCAGGAGTGTCAAACTCGCATTATCACGGCGTTGTCACATGATGTATTGTGACTTTTCCCCCTTTGCTAAACGGGCGTGGGCATGGCCAGCGCATGACGCATCCAGCCCACGGGCTCCGAGTTTGACAGCCCTGTCTTAATCCAATCCTTTTCCTTAAGAGATCACCAACAGTGCACAATTTCTTGCCCTAAGTATGGAAAGCAAACTTTGTGGAAACTAATGGATGAATGTGCATTATATATGAACTCAGTATGGTCATGACAAGAAGAATTATAATCCTTGTCACTAATTATAACATGCAAATTATTCAGTAGTTGTCTTTAACACATGACTACGGTACATGCCCATATGAAGAAATTATAACAGTAATTAATGCTGTTGAATTATCTGTTTCTTATGTTCCAATTTTGAATTATGATTAATGTGCTGTCTCCAGAAATATACAAGAACATGTGAAGACTTAACATAACAAATAAGTGCATAGTTGTTCACAATAAACAGTTATGTAGACAAATTATTAACTATTCAAAAAATGAACTTATCCTATTATAAAGATTTACTTCAATATAGAGAACACTTCTGTACCATTTCCTAAATTCCTGAAATGTATACATTAATATTCTCAGTTGTGCAGTCTATATTATGGAATTTTCAGTGAGCTAGCCAGGGCAATTCCCATGACCTGTTTGATGGCTCTTCTCATTCTGTGCAGGGTCCCTAGAAGAGTTGATCAAAGGGTGACTTCTAAATTCATTCAATGGTGCTAAAGTTTAATCAACTCTCTGTCTACAGTAATAAAGTGACAAAAAGTCAGAATGCAGGACAGAACAACACATAAATACTTCTTCTGACTAGGCATTTGTAAGATTAAACTTGTCATTTTTTAGAATAAAGCATTTTCACATGATGCATTATAGATACAAAGATTGCTGCCTTAAAAATAAAATTAATCATTTTGTTTTGTAGCTGATGCTGCATTAAGAATATTTTGGGCTCAGCTGAAATATAGATTATTAAATATCTTTAAAGGTGGAAATTTTGAAGGTGACTTAGATATCAGCAGCTTTATTTTGTTGTTGTTCCTTTGTTTCAGTAAGTATTCCAGAATCTGATGAACCAGAAGAAAAAAGTGGTAAGAACATAAAAATATTCCACATTTAATACTATTAATTCAAAACTGTTATACTTATTTTTCTGGATTAAGGGTAAAGTTCTAAAAAGGAAAATAAATAGAAGTAATTTTAAATGCTAGGTTTTACTGCTGTGCAATCAAAATAGTACTGATACTAATACATAACTATGAAAAGTAAAAGTTTAATTCAAAAATCATCATGCTATTTTTATTGGAAACAGTAATAATGTCCCAAGTCTTAACTGATTTCAGAAAAGCCAACATTTGCCTAAATCTAAATCTAACCTATGCACACAAGGATAGTAAGAAAGAGTTGTACTTTTTGACAAATATATTTTTGACAAATTTACATTGCTATTCACATGGAACTAAAATGAGTATTTAATACAGTGGTACCATAGTACTCCTTTGAAACTCATCAAATTTAATACTCAATGCATTTTGACATGAAAATATGGTCCCAGTACTCATCATTTGTTGGGAACTCAACGAACAAGCTAGAACTTGTTGGTGTTGACTGCCTTGTGACTCACTATATTATTCTGCATAGGAAAAATTTGTTTAGTACTCATTTTTGGTACTTATCATGCCTCCCCAAACCAATTAACAATGAGTACCGAGGTACCACTGTATTTAGTATTTATTAATTAACAATATTTAATATATAGTATTTAACAAAGAAGGCTGTAATCCTTAGATCATTTACTCCAATACTTAACTCCTAATTCCGTAGTACCTCTATCTATCTAGCTGTCTGTCTGTTTGTCTGTCTATCTATCTATCTATCTATCTATCTATCTATCTATCTATCTATCTATCATCTACTGGGTTTTCCCGAAAATACAACCTACCCCAAAAACAAGCCCTAGCCCGATTTTCATGCCTGCGCCTAATATAAGCACTATATCAAAAATAAGCCCTAGTTATGCCCCACCCACCATCTGGTTGTATGAGGTGGGGTGAGGTGCAGGCGTAAATCAAGCTAGCCCCATACCTGCTTACCATAAGACCACTGCAGCCAGGCCTCCCTCACTCCAACACCTGTCGCTCTGCTGCCTGACTTCTGCAGCCGCTTGCGGCTGGACACCATGTGGCACATCATGCTGGTGCTACCGCTCACAGCAGAATGCCACAAGGCTCATTGCGCTGGTGCCGCCACCTGTGTGCACAACAATACAACACACCACTGTGAGCTGCGGCACCGGCATGACAAGCCTCAAGCGCAGCACAGGCACAACAAGCCATGCAGCATCTGACCGTGAGCGGTCATGAGCAGCCGCAAAAGTTGGGCAGCCGCACGATAGGTGTCAGAGCATGGGAGGAGTAGCTGCGGTGGTCCTAAGCTAAGCGGGTAAGACATCCCCTGAAAATAAGAACTGGTGCTTATTTGGGACTGAAAAGAAAGTAAGACCAGGTCTTATTTTTGGGGAAACACGGTATCTATCTATCTATCTATCTATCTATCTATCTATCTATCTATCTATCTATCATCTTTGTATATTTTATTATATAGACTTAACTAAGAACCATTTTTTTAATTTTGTAAGAAAAAGTGCAGATAGAAATTTTATTGTACAAGAGTAAGAAGCTGAAACCATTTGTCTTAGTTTCTCACCCAATATAATGGCTCAAGTATTCTGGCACTGTCAAAAAATAATCTATTTGAAGGTGCCAGATAGGTGCAGTTGTGATAACTGATCAAACTGGCTAGATAACCAAGAACACAGCTTTTAAACAGGATCCAACATCATTTATACTCAGGGAAAGTAAATGTGCATAGAGGAAGCCTCGATGAGAAGCAATAATGCCAAATCTGCATTGAGATTTAATGTAGAAAATGTAGAAAATATTTGGCAGTTTGTGTGATTGTTCTGTTTTTCCTTTTCTTTTCCACCCAGAACTAGAAAATCTCAAGATCAAAAAGCCTTTAAAGGAAATTTGTGAAGGTCTGCTAGGAGTGAGGCAAGAAGGATTAAAGTAAAAAAGAACCCACCCCCCCTTCAGGCTTCAAACAATAGGAAAATAGCTAAACTAAATGTATTCCTTCCTTCTACTTCTGACAGTTGGAAATAAATTGCTTATCCCATTTAGCAAAACTTGATTGGGCATAGGATTGCTCTGCCTATTTCTAATGCATCAAAGGTAGATTTTTCAGACAGTTCTCAGACTGCAAAAATCTCATTTGTAAAATCTCAGAATATCTGTGCCATCCTTGTGAAATAAGGACAACACCAAAATGTTTGTAAAGCAAATGATTTAAGGATTGCAGCCAGTATATCTTTGTACTGTAAATGTGTATGCTCTCATAATGATAGCTTGTTGTTGCTGCTGGTTTTAAAAAAGTTTTTGAATTAAGATATATATATATATTTGGATATTATAATCTATAGTGAGTGTTCCATATTTTATTTTTTCAAGACACTCCATCATCCCTTTCTTCTTTTGTTTTAGATGATAATAGGGAAAATGTTAATGATCAGGCAAAATTAATCGTGGGAATCGTGGTTGGCCTTCTTCTAGCAGCAACGGTTGCAGGTGTTGCTTATTGGCTATACATGAAGAAATCAAAGTAAGTCTTCACTGACATACTTAATATTTTATGGAAGTAAAATATGTTATCTCACCAAATCTGCTTTCTATAGCATTTTGTAAAAACAGGCAAAGTATGTTTTTGTGTTTATTTGTCTAAAATATTTTTCTTCTCCTTTTATCAAAAGTAATTCCATGGCAGTTTGCAGGTTTTTAAAAATTTATGAATGTATCAAGCACAAAAATAAATAATGAGATAGAACAAAAAGTATACTGGTGTAGGCTTTCACAGCTGGTGTCAATTAAAAGGTGATGAGCATCTAGGCTAAATGGCTATGGGCCAATTCTCTGATATCCTGACATTTCATTGGAAGCTGTGGCTGGCATCTGCAGAGGCAGTGATTTTCAATTCAACTAAAGATAAATAGAAATAGAGAGAGAGAGAGAGTTAAAACATCCCCAGTGGAAAAAGTACAGACTGAATTGGAAAATTATTGTAGAAACACAACCTAAAAACAATTTACAAATCAATTAAGTAAATCCAAAAATTATTCACCTATGGTGAATCACCTATGAATGACAGAAATTCACTTTTGTAAACCACTTTCTTGATTTACCACACCCTCTACATTTTAGACAGGTATTTCAGTCAGAAACTAGATTACTTAATCACAAACATGAGAGCCCAGTCAGTGTCTGTTCAGAGCTGCTGACAAACAAATACTCCTAACCTAATATCCAGTCATAAATCATTGTGATTAGTTGAGGTATCCATGTGACTGAACCCATTTTTCTGACATTTTTCATAGCAGTCAATAAGCAGATCATGTGGTCATTAAGTGAACAGTACAGTTGTTAAGCGAACCCATTCTTTTTAATCAACTTTTTTTTGCAAAAAACTGGCAAATAATACCAGAAACCAGCAAAATCAGTTGCCAATTGTAGCCACGTGATGATGGGTTTCGTAACCCATGAGTCATAAATGTGACTCAGTTGCCAAGCAACCAAAGTACAGTCACATGGCCACGGGTTGGGAGAATATTTTATAATATTCATTCTAAAGCCATCATAATTTTGAAAGAACATAAAACCACCAGTTGTAAGTTAAGGACTTCTGTGTGCTATGGAGAAGATCACTTTTTCTCTGAAGACTCTAGGCACAGTTACCAAAAAAAATAATAATCAATATTCTAGAAATTAGACTGTGATCATTTAGCAGAGAAGACCTTCACTGTTTGAAAGCACATAAAATTTTATGTAAATAGTTCAAAAACTCGAGCATATTTTCCAAAGCTGCATTTCTCTTAATCCATAGGCAAAATGCCTCTCTGCAATTTTTACCCATCTCATTTATGATGAGAAAAATACATAAGGAAAAAAAAATATTAGACTCAGTTTTAGTGTTTTGAGAATGGGGGTGTTGCAAAGACATATCTACCCCTCAACTAAAAATAGAAGTATATCATTATGACACCAGTCCTTTCTCTAGCCAGTTACTAGATGGTTAGCTAATAGGATTGTAAATTTGAATGTTGTAACTAACCAACAAAGTCATTAAAAAAAAAATAAGCACTAAGATACTATGTTGTCGTAAGAAGCAGTTGTTAGATAGAAATAATCACCATAGGTATTAATTTTCACTCATGTTAATTACAGTGTCTTCCTAGGTAATTGCAATGGACATGCTGTAACTGTAATTAGTTCATTTGAACCTTAATAGAACAAAATAGGGCATCATATTGTCAGAGTAATAGTTATCAGTAAATACTCCCCATGGCCTGAAATTGACTGCTATGTGTATAGTTGCTGGGTTGGCTTAAGACATGTTAACTGAGGCTCAGAGGATATGAAATTTATGACATGCTAAAAAGTTTAAAATATGAAAAAAGACCCGTGGTGTAGTTTGTGCATTTTTCCTTTGTTTGAAAAACCTATTATATAATATAGTGTTTTATACAACTGAGGTTGACATCACATATTAGCATGATAGTCTAAAAATTCAAAATATAGTCCATCTATTTGCTTATTTGTAAAGTAAGTTCTTTATCAGTTCAATGTTGATACTAGTATTTAAAAGTAGTTTTATTTACTGCAAATTAGTATTCAATGTTTAAAATAGCATAACTGTTTGCTATTCAGGGGCATGAATATTTGAGTAGGTATGAAATAAACAAGATTCGATTTATTCATTATAGTAAGAAGACAAAATACAAATTACTCTTTCCTATACCTTATTATGCCCTTGGCTTTGAATATCTCCTGTCAAGTTTTCCTCAGAAAAGTTGAGTGGAGTGGGGAGGTTTGTTTTTGCTTTGCAGAATCCATTAGCCTGCCAGTTACTTTCCACAGTTATTCCCTATGAGTTGAAGTATACTGGGATTCCTTTAAATGTGGGAGTTCACATACTTAGTCACTGTATGTCAAATCAGAAGGTAGGAAAATCATATGCCTGAAAAGGGCTGCTGATATAAATCCGATAATGCAAAGTTTCAGATCATTTGATAAGCCTTCATGCATACATGAAAGTTGTCTGCCGTGTAGGAATCCCTGTGCTGTGTGATAACATGCTATTCCCATGGAATATTTGCTGACCGCCGAAATCACAGCACAACTTTATAGAGAAGACCAGCTGTTCATTTCTGAGCTCAGTTCTACTTCTGGACAAGGCCTGAATTAGTTTAATTAAAGTGAATGAAATTGCTTCCCAAAGCTAAACTAAATAAGTAGCCTGCATTGTGGCCTTTTCTTTTCTTAAAATTTCTTCCTGATTTCTTCTTCCTACTCTATTAGTAGCAATCAGGTACCCCAACTAAAACAAGTTATAAAGTTGCCTATTCGGGCAAAACTAACCATATGTATTTATTTTATATGGGGAGAGTTTGAAATACCTTTGAAATTTAATTAACTAACATTTAATTAACTAATATATAACTTAAAACATATAATATCATATTGATTTGTTCTACTACTGTAATAGTGTATAATTCTACACAACCAAATAAATATATGTTACATTATATCACAATTTCATTTCCATTCACTTTCATTGGCTGATAACTTTAAAAAATGAGAAAACTAATACTAAGACGTATCAAACATATTTTAATAGTATATTGTATAGAAATTATTATGGCACATCTCACTATCAGTTAGCACTTAGGCTTCGTATGCTTTCAGTCTTGCTTAAAAATTTGGTCTGACACTTTTATTACAAACCGAAGCCTAGGATTAATTTTATGTTTTTATGTCATGACACTGTCCATACACTGCTCTTGTTTAGTTATTACTTCTATTGCCATCCGTATAGTCTATTTCCTTTTTAACATTTATTTATTTAAATGTATCAAAACGATCAATCAGCAAATTTTCCTTTATTATTTCTTTGCTGGATTTGCAGACCTAGTGCTGAACTTGTTTTATTACCTGCAATAATAATATAAATGTGTTGTCAGTAGTTCACATTAATTTATGAAGAGAGCCAATCAGCTTATTATCAGTTTATTTAAAGCTGATAATGAAATTAACAGAGATTATGATGGAACTGAACGTTGCTAAATTATAGATAATTACCACTATAATTTTAGAATAAACTTAATCACTTGAAAGCTTATTACAGGTAATCTATTTTGAGCATGCATGTGTGTCATAAAAATAATTATTGCTGCTTTGATGAAAACAGTGACAACATATTTAGCAAAGTAAGATTCAATAGAAACAGCTACTCAAGAGGTGGAAGTACTTTCTATTTTTAAAATCTTCCCTAATATATAACCTACTCATTAATTTTGGTATTCTTATCAATCATCCTTCTCAGGCACTTCTGATCAGTTATTCACATCACATCTATGAAAGTTATTTCTCTATGTGTGTTTTTGGTCTGTGCTGTTTTAATATAATTCCCACCACTCCCTTTGGCAAGATTTTAGCATATGGCATTGTAAAAGGTGATTTTAGATTTGTAGTTATTCATCCAAATGTCATACATTTTCAACTAAGAACAAAAAAAAATCACAAAAATAACTGGGACCTAATTAGAGGCTTAGCTATCTATACATTATTACTGATATGGTATCTGAGACACACCAAGTTTTACTTATAGCTGTGACCTAATTTTTCTATGTTACATATTATTTATAGCTGTAACATGGTTTCTCTGTTATATGCCTTCATATAATTTATGACTTAAATTTCTTTTTCTAAAATATCTGCAGCTGTTTTCTAACCCAAGAAACCAGCAGGTTTTATATGCCTCCTGCAACAATATGCCTTTGCAGGATTTCTACACCTTGTTTCCCTGTACTCTGCACTTGAACTTTCTTGATATCTTTTGCTCAAAATCCATATTGAGCAAAGACATCAGCTCATTAATCTTTTCTTTAGAAGAGGTGGTAGCTATAGGATCCCTGAAGAGAATTCATTTGTAGCACCTATGTGGGTTTGGCCATATACCTCATAAAGCCAAACTGTTAAAATGTTATCACATTGATATAGATGCCTCTCACCTTAATAAATTGTGAAAGTTTTCTCTATGTAATAAAAGCTTTAAAGTGTATCAAATTACTCAGACCCCCAGTCAATTAAAACATGAATTTATCAATAAAAATGTATATCATGGTTTAAATTAGTCATTCTTCCCTTTTGCTTTACCTCTCACAGGGGTTTTCTGTGGATATTATTTATGAGTGTTTTGGGTTCAAGAGATACCTGGAGGCCTGTAGAAATTGGGCCAGTCCTTCTCCTGACTAGCTGCAAAAACAGCCTGTGTTATATTACAAATTATATTTTGTAAAGATAGCATAAATAAATTCTACTTAGTAAATAAATTTGCATTTTTATCCTAAATGTTGCTTTGGAAAAGAAAATATAAGTATTAGAATGAGATAAAATTTACATGTTTGAGGGGAAATATAGTATCAGAATTATGGGATGCTGTGAGTGAAATAAGCAATATTTTTATTTTATAGAACTTGCTCATAATTAATTTAAATCCTGCTAAATCAATTTTTCACAGAGAAGGAGAAGCCAGTTAGAAAGATATGTCTTCTAGATTTTAATTATCCTTCAGTTTAGATTTCAACAAATTAGGTATTATCTCAATCCATATAAATGGAGTATTTTAATGATAAAATGTGTTTATAGTATTTCAGTGTTAATATGCATATTATTTGAAGGAAACATGAATTAAATCCTGATAATAGTTCCTTCAGCTAAAAAAGTTAATGTATGTATTTATAAATGAGAGCAAAATGGAATTTGAAAATTGTTATTCTGTATTCCAGGATTCACTATTTTAGAGTCTTTCATTTGCCAATAAAATCAGATTCCTGTGTTGGTAGTGGAACAATTTTATGCTGCAGAAGTTAAAATGGTGTGCATCTTATCCAGTAACTGAATATAATAATAACAGCAAGATGAGACATTAGTATTTTTATTTCTGTTTCAGATCAGCTTCAAAACATGTAGCTAAAGATCTTGGAAATATAGAAGAAAATAAAAAGTTAGAAGAAAACAATCATAAATTGGAAGCTTGAAACACCAAACTATTTGGATGCCATTCCAGGTATGTTTAATAACTTTATAATGTATTATCTCCTCTGAATATAATTTAATCCTTACATTAGTTAAATTATGGGATAAGGAATTTCTTATATGTATTCATATCAAGAGAAATCTAAGTCTAGCCATTTAAAATTTAAAGTGCCTTCCACAGCAATCGTTTGTTGTCATTTTCATTGTTTAGGGGGAAATATACTCTAAAATGTACTGTAAGTTACACTTTATAGCCAACTGAACCAGGGCTGTTTTAGACAATCCTGTAGAAGGCATAGGGAGTACCCTTGAAAAAAAAGGAAGAGTTACTATCCTGGCAACCATTAGTTAAGTGGGGTTTCAGCCAGGCCAAGAAACTAATTTGAGAAAATGGCTCAGACAAGCTTCTCTCTAGTTCACATGAAAATAAAATGAGAGAGGGAAAGCACATTCAGACTAGCAAGATTTTTTTACTGTAGCTGTCACAATAAAAATAATTCTGATTTATACCCACTGGATGAACCAGGAGCGCCATGCAAGTGGTTGATTTAACTCATTCGAAGTCTGAAATAGACTTCCAGGAGGAAATATTAAGTATGTATGTAGGTGGTGAGGAAGACTAGATCAACAATTTGGTTCATTCCAATTTGCTAATTTTGTGCCATTTCAAAGAAAAGGTTCATTTCTGAAATCACGTTTGATCACAGAAATTTCAAGGTTCACTGTGAAAGTTTTATTGACACTCTTACATTACAGTGTGGATGCCAGTCAATTACATTTTCTGGCATTTCACATTGTGACTGTTATGTAACATGGTTTATAATTTTTAGGCAGGAGTAATATCTATTAAAATATTAATTAAAATGGTTCTGTTAGGGAAAATTCCACCCTGTTTTAGAGATGCACAATTTTTTGACCAGTCTTTATGTGTAAATAGTCTTTATACATATAGAATGAGTCCAAATGTCCTGGAAACTTACCTGTTAATCAGGATTTACATCATGCTATCAATTAGAATTCCTGAAGAAGTAGGTTGGAAACAGATCCTCCTGGAGAAAAATCTGTCTGTTGTTATGAAAAATTGACACCAACTTGATGATATATACAGGACATCCTTGACTTAAAACCACAATTAGGACAGGAATTTCCATTGTAAGTTATTGTAAGTTGAGTCAGACCCAACTCTATGACAAGTTTTATAGCAGTCATTAAGCAAATCTCCATCACGTTGTTAAGCAAATCATGTGGTTGTTAACTGAATCCAACTTTCCCAATGGTTGTTTTTTGCCAAAAAAGGTAGCAAATTGTGATCATATGACTGTAAATACTACAACCAGTCATAAACGTGAGCTGGTTGCCAAGAACCTGAATTGTGATCACATGATCAGGAGGGTGGTACAATGGTCATAAGTGCAGACACAAATTATAAGTCATTTTTTCTGAGGCAGACTAACTTTGAACTATAAGTCAAAGTCTACCTGTACTCAATTGTACTCTGATATCCTTATTAAACATCCATAAGAAATGAATTACAGTTTCCACAGGCCTGATCTTATGCAGATTAATGGCTATTACAAAGGTTGTCCTATATTGCCACTCCAGTATGACTGTTGCTAACTCATTGAAGTGGATAAATGACAAAACACTTCTGTATTTTTAAATTTTAGTTTGACTAATCTACCTTATTTAACTATTGAACAAATACTATAGGCTGACTACTGAGATAAATCTCTCTTGGCAGACATCTTTGTATTTCTTGTTTTTCTATATCTAAGGCTTTCCAGATTAGAAAGCTCTTAGGTAAATGGAATGGAATGGCGTTCAAGATCCTGATAATATCAAACATGTTTCTTTGTAACAAATACAGTTAATAGTTTGGGGGTTTTTTTCAAATGCCAAATTCAGAAAATAATGCATTGGATTAAGGATCTGACTCTAAACAAGTCAGACATGCTCATAGTAAGAGCTAGGACACAATAAATCAGGAGTATTTCACAGTTTGGGTTTGCTCCTAGAGGCAGATAATGTAACCCTCTGGTTTCCCAGATAGAGGCAACAGCCAGAAGCATTTTTTAAAAATTAGATTAGTTGATACACTGAGTTTGCCCTTTCTTGGAAGAAAATTGTGTTAAATTATATGGGCTGCCTCCTTTTGTATGGATAATGTATTTCATTTCATACAGAATGCAGCAGGAATACTTATCAAAGAGAACATATAATATCAGTTCTTAAAAATACTGCAGTGCTACATAATACTTTTAAAATTACAGAGCGTGTTGATTTAGGTTACCTAAAAGAAATATCTTCTTTGTATGATCCTTTCTAGATACTGTGGATCAAATTTTCAGTGCAGCAACTGTAAATTTTTGGAATGTACATCCTGATTAGTTGAAGGAACAGATTTCTTAAGTGACTTTTAAAGGGAGCTTTAAAATATTTTAATCTTTTTATTAATTATTTTAATGGCTATTATTTTTTATTTAATGTTGTTATTGAAAAATACTAGGATATTTCACTAGTATAGAAAGATTCATCAGTACACTAATATGCCTTTTGGCTGATAGGATGAAGGCAATAATACATTGACATACACAGGTTTGATTAACATTAGAACTTTTTGTATCTTACCAAAAATCTTAATTGACCAAAGACATATGACCTGTATTTAGTATATAGCATTTTAAAATCTTAGATAGCAATACTAATAACATAAAACTTGGCTATTGGATATTTCAGATGGCCTTAGTCTGAAATTGGAACACAACTATTTTATTGGATAATAGCTTTTTTTTTTTTTTTAATTTGATTTATATGCCGCCCTTCTCCAGAGACTCAGGGCGGCTTACAATGCGCTAAGCTTGAATAAAGACCCTAATTTTAAGAAAATCCTAAATACTTATGTCCCTGTTTGGTGAGGTACATTAGACATAGAATCATTTCAATGCAATAAAGAGGTTAAATGAAAGGCTTCATAGAATTGGCATGTAAGAATTGAAAGAGATATAGTAAATCATCTAGTCTACCTTTCTATTCAGCATGGGAATACATTACTACACATAGTTCTTGATTTATGACTATAATGGAGTCCAGAATTTTGGTCATGTCATTGAGATCATTAGTTGAGGCATCATATGACCAGACTCAACTTTATAACCAGTTTTATAATGGTCATAAAGTGAGTCACCATGGATATAAAGGGAATCAAAAGGTAGTTAAGTGAATCCATTCGTCCAAACAGATTTACAAAAACATTGTAAATTGTAGTCATATGATCATGGGACATTGCAACCAGTCATGAATGCAAACTGGTTGCCAAGCCTCTGAAAGCTCATCATATCACTGAGGAGGGGGCAGTAGTCGTAACTTCAAGTATGGGTTGTAAGTAGCATTTTTAAGTCAACTGCAACTTCGAACAGTCATTAAACAACCAGTCATAAATTGAGGACTACCTGTACTGAATTTCCAACAGATAGCCATCCAACCTCTGTTTAGATGAGAGTCTTTTACTTCACAAAATGATATGTCCTATTCTTGTACAATTCTTACCAATAGGATTTTTTTTTTCTTGATGTCACATCACAACCTGTTTCCTTGTAATGTAAATCTATATTTTCTTGTCCTGACTTCTGGAAATTCTTAACCATTCTGCTTCATTTTCTTCATGGCAAATACTGGAAGACAGCTATTATTTTTCTTCAGTCTTCTGTTTCCCTCACTAAACCTCAGAAGAATTTTATTAAGTTATCTGCTTTATAAGCACAAAGCAATGTATAAGTTCAGTATGTATGTTCTCAACTAGTTTCTCAAAAACTCATAAAAATAGTGTAATTGGGAAACAGTGGTAAACACTACATAGCCAACTGTTTCTGGAAACCATTGTTATCCTAACAAGATATGATATGTAGTATATTGCTTCTGCTACTAATTTCCACACTGCTGTCATTATTCAGTTACTCATGTTTGCTACCTACTTTCTCTTACAGTTTTCAGTTTAAATAATATATCAGCAAGAACTTTCTAGTATTATAAACATGAGCAGTAGATGAAGTAATTTTCGTTACTAATTGCTGGTTACATTAGAAAATAAAATTTCAACCATATCCTTCTGTGCCATTTATGCCATTGTTATACTGGGTCTTCTTTATTTGCTGTCTTTGTTCTGTTTTTAGAAAATAAACATAGACCAACTGAAGCATGAACATGGATTATGTTTAAGATATATAAGAAGATGTGACGGCTTTTCATGGTTCAAGTATTATACAGATCATTGTTTCAAGTTTTCAAAAAATATATATCCAGTTTTCTCAAGCTTACAAAATTTCAGCAAAACTAATTTTGGCAACAGCCGTAATAATAGGTCAAAAATTGTGTTCAGTTTGAATATATATATTATTTTTTTGTAAATGTCTGCACTGAAGATTACTTTTGGTTTGCCTTTATGTAAATTTTTTACGTAGCTATTTTTATACACTGTAAGGCTTTGTTCTGGGAGTTGCTGGTAATCTGATGTATAGTGTTTTATTTTCAACGTTTTTTGCACCCTTTAAAGAGGTACATTTCTAATTCTGACTGCTATCAGTAAATCTACTACTTTGCACAGTGAGTATTTAATTTATGAAATTGCCTTATGGAAAAAGGAAACATTTCTTTGTTTTTTCAAAAATCACTGTAAGAAAAAATATTTAAAAAAATCTGTAAGGGAAAAATAGAAAAAATCAAACTAACAACTTTATAATATAATAAAAACCTGCTAAACTATTAATAACATGTACATAATTGTCAAAGGGTAATCAGGTATTATTCAAGATTCATGTTATTGTGTATACCGATGTCCATTATGAAGTCTTTTTTAGACAGGAAAATCTTTTTATTGATAGCATTCTGAAAAACAATTGTTTTTTCAATTACATGATATCTAGTATGAATGACTGGAATTAAGAATTAGTTCAGTTTTTTTTTGTTTTTTTTTTTTTTTTTGGGTTATCCACTGCCTTAAAATTACCTTTGTTTTTTAAATTTCAAAAAGGAAAAAAATAATTGGAGGGTTTTTTTGTCTTTCTTTTTTTAAGTAGTCATACTTAAGCTGCATTTTTCCACAAAATAGAATATATATATATTTTTGTGTGTATGTGTGTGTTTTTGTTAACAACACTACAGATATTGCACCTTGAGATGATTTTAGTGTTTTTAACTGGTACATAATTTATCAAAAGTACAGAAATTGTAACAATGAAATGAAATCTATGTATCTTTAGTTACACCCAAGACTGTAACTTTGTAGACCTGATTTATGCTTGAGAATTTTTTTAGAAAGTTAGCATAAAAAGAAACATTTGGATAGATCAGGACAAATAGTGTTTAGCAATGTTTCCTCTTTTAAGCAGAAGACTAGCACTTGGGAGGACATAATAACTTTTTTTTAATCAGCAGGAAAATAGAATAAGCATATCGTTTGGTTTACCGATTTTTGAATGTGGGGAAAGGATGAGTCTCTAGCTTATTGGAAAGTTGCTTAGAAAAAGTGGAAATTAGGAAATGCATTTTGCCACACAGGAAAGGAGAAAAACTTGTGAATTTGTAAAATGTTAAATGTTTGGGCAGTAGTGACTAATATCTTAAATAAAACCTTTCTATAATGTATTGGCATGAATTAAATACATGAAGTGTTCTAGAAATTCAATAGTGTATAAAAATATTATAGAAGAATCCTGTAAAAAGTCCTCTCTGCACTGGTTAAGGCTTTATTTGGCAATGTAACAACAACAAATCTTGATAAATGTTAAACCAAAGTTAAAAGGGGGATAAAACCAAAGTCTTGTGTTCTATATGGCTAAGCCATTTATGAAATTTATGTAAATACTGTGATTTTTTTCTCCTTTTCTTTTTTTAGAATTTGTTTACAATGATTCTAAAATTTTTAAGCACCTGTTTTCCAAAATAAAATGTGAACACATGCAAAAAAGATTATATATAATTTGTTCTGATGTGAAGTAATCACTACCTATAAGAGAAAATTAAATTATTATGAATATAGGAAAGGGAAAAAAAAGATTTAAAGTGCTACATCTTGGCCTTGGATAATATGAAATATAAAAATAAATACAAAAAGTATTTCCATTTAGGAAAAGATATCTCTTTGCTCTAATAATAAAAAATAAAATTATTCACACAACTGCTTGACCATGCTTGAAATGAAACTGAAAGAGAAAAAGGTGGAAGCACTTAAATTCTGCATCCAGTATCACCATGAGAAAGGACTAAAACTCTCACATTTCTAAATTCTACTTACCACTGTTATTTTTTGGGGTGGGGGGGTGCCTGCTCTACTGTTCAGAATTCATGCTAAACTTGTTACAGAAATCTACAGTACAAATTAATTGTTGCCGTTAATGCCTGAAAGACAATAAAAGTGAAGTATGTTTTTCCATTCCCGTGTGACATTTCAGTTCAAAGATATTATTTGTGTATAAAATAAATTTTTGGATATCATAGTGGCATGAATCTTCAGCTTTTTTCAGTTATTTTGACGTGTGCCAAATGAAACACCTTCATGCATTTTATACCTGTTCCTTATATAATTTATGAAAGTTAAAATATTTAAAGGCAGAATTTGTTAATTGTGAGGTACTTGGTTTATTGTTTTGTTTTATTTTTATTCTGCTCTTTCATTATTAAGAGAAGAGAACTTTACAGGTAAATCTTGAGTTCCGAGTTTTATTTTTTTATTTTTTTATCCAGCATCTTCATTTAAAACTATATTCTACAATATAGGAAGATAAAATTAACTTTTATGACTATGAATATGGCTCAGCCATTTGTGCATGCTTACTATTTCAATGTCACAAGGGAACAACATATTTTATTGAAAATGCTTGTTAATTTAATATTTCAGTGACAGAAAAATGATTTATTTTAGACCATTCTTTAAATTCAGAGTCCAGTAAAATTGTGAGTTGCATCTTTGGCCAATAATCATTAAAAATAAAAATAGCAGGATAGGAATTTAAAAATTTAAGCCAGAACTTTGTTTCAATGTTACATTCAACATTCTACTATTCTAATTCCCCTCTAGTCTTGTCATTTTCTTTTTTTTCTTTCTTTTTCCCATTAGCAAAAAATATCAATTGTTTTACAGGAGTAATTTCATTATTTTCAAAACTATGAGTAAAAAGGAGATTTGGCAAAACATAATTCCCCTGAAAGAGTAAATGTTGACTATTCTCCAACTAGAAAAGCTTAAATCTATTTAACTACTTCTCAAAAATGTAACTTTCAAATTTAAAGTTTAACAGAACATTTCTTCTTACTTGCTCATAGTTTTTTAAACATTTGTGTGGCTTTTTTGCAAAACAGGCAAGAATAGAAACTTTACTAATGCAAGCAGTGGAAAATAAATAACCTTTACTAATCAAGCTACTGATTAAATTTCAATCACTCTGATGTGATTTTAGACTATTCAGTACTTAACACTTTTCTCTGTCTAGGAGATTTTAATATATTACCTTTTCCATTTGGAAAGTGCAAACCAGGAAGAGGATATCAAAGAGAAGGATATCTTCTCTACATTTTTCTAAAGAAAAATTGAATAAATCCCCTGTCACTGGAGTGACCCACCAGTCATAATCTGATTGATTTTACCAGTATTTTGTGGGAGATTATGTTTTACTGGATTGGCTCTGGACCAATTAGGGAAAAACCAATTAGAAAAACATTGTTTTGAAAATCTGGCAGAATGATAGCTGTCATGGCTGCTAAGAGGTCTTAATAAGTGAAATATGCACATCTAAACATGTAGAAACTAGTCAGTGGATTAAATAATTCTAAATTTAAGAACATTTGTGCTGAAAGATATTAGTCTGATGACTAATTTTTCCATAGGCCATAGGTAATAATATCAGGAAAGTGAAAGAAAGAGCAGAGGGGCTAAATCTGACTGCATAAGACCAAACCTAAAGAACAAATGCATATACTGTAAAACCAGAATTGATAATGCAGTAACAAACAGAAAATGCTATCACTGCAAAGAACTGAAGAAATAGTGAAACACCTAGTTAGCTGCTGCAAGAAGATTGCACAGACTGACTTGAAAACCGGTATAACAAATGAGCAAAAATGGTGAGTTGGTATAAATGTAAAACATACTATTTGCTTGCAAGCAAGAACTGATGGACCATCAAAGAGACAATGTAATAGAAAATCAAGAAGCTAAAGTGCTCTAGAACCTTAGAATTCAAACAGAAAAGTATCTGCTAAATAACCCCCCAGATATAATAACTAAAAATAAGACCAAAAAAATATAGATAACAGAGACAGTAGTACCTGGAGTTAGCAGAATAGAAAAGAACAGGGAAAAAAAATAACAAAATGCAAAGATTTGCAAATAAAAGTAGAATTTCTGAGGCAAAAGAAAGCAAAGATACCACCAATGATAATAGGTACCTTGGCTACAATCCCAAAACATTTGGAGCACCATTTGAACACGTCTGGCATTGACAAAATCATCAGTCAATTGCAAAAGGCAGCTGTACTTGGAATAGTTTACATCCTGCGATAATACCATCAACAATAACATCTGCCTATCCTGCTGTACCCAGGTCTTTGGAGTGCTTTGATAGGTGGATAAAAATGCCAAATCCAGTCTGAACATTTCGTTGACTGCAATGAACCATAATAAAAAATAGGGTTCTTCATAAGCCAAAATTCTACTATTTCAAATAAAATACAGTCAAATCCCAAACCCTCAGCCAGTCCCAATCTAATGGCCATTAAAAGAAGCATATTGAAAACTATTTTCCAAAGCACCCAAAGGCCAGACAAGGAACAATGGATGGAAATTGATTAAGGAGAGATTTAACCTAGAAATAAGAAATTTTCTGACAGAACAATCAACCAATGGCACAGCTTGTCATCAGAGGTTGTGGTGCTTCATTACTGGAGGCTTTCAAGAAGGGAGATTAGAAAGCCACTTGTCAGAAATTATATAGGATCTCCTGCTTGAGCAGGTGGTTGTAAGCAAGATGACTTACAAGGTCCCTTCCACCTCTGTTATTCTAAGTCTTTCAGAAGTCCAGAAGGGAGGGGAAGCCAGGAGGGCCAATGAAAACAATGTGGGAATTCACCATTAAGAAGGTTGTCTCCTGGCCCATTTTCATCTCTTGAGAGGACAAGAACTGATGTAGTCCCCTCTCTAGACAATCTCAGAGAACATTCATTGTGAAAAAGGCAGTCGCTAATTTGTATCTGTGCCACTGAGTGGTGCTTTATGGAGGATACCCAGACATCTAACTTGCTGCTGCCAAAGTACCAACTACTGGTTATACTACAGTAAGAAGTTCTATTCATCAGCAGTCTAGCCACTGTATCCTTGACTAACTGTATCTTAGTCATATTCAAAGGGAGCTCAACATAGGGCACATTCCTGTTAATAAGGGTCTGGTAACTGTTGTTCAGCCTTCTTCCTGGTAGGGCTGTAATTCTCATACCAATTAAAGCTTGACTGAGGCTTCTTTACCTTCAAGCAGAAATCTCCTGCCACAAATCCAGGAAAAAATCCATGTCGTGGATCTCTTGTAAAGAGAGCAGAATCCCATTGATAATAAGAATCAAAAGCAATGTTTTAGGATATTTGCAGGTGAACAGCAGATTTTTCATGTCAATTTAATCAGAATAGCTTGAAACTAAATCTTTTGGGGATTGGAGACAGAAAGTACAATGGACTCGAGATAAAGTGGAAAGGTGTGATAGTGATATTATAATAGTAACTATTACACTTCAGCCATGAGGATTATTGGCTCATAAATGCATTGTTATTTGCTGTATATGTACTAATGTTTAGTATGGAAATAAAATTACCATGGACTTTTAGTATAGGAAAACAAATGTAATTTAATAGATGTAACAGAAAACTGATGAAATTACTCCCATTAGTGGAATGTAACCACTAAAGCTGTTTCCTTAAAAGGAACCAAAGCAATATTAAGGGAGAAGAAGTTGAACAAAACCGACAGTGCTGTAGAGGGCATGTGGATTAAACTATGTGTAGTAATGAATAAAAGCAATTCTGTTGATGGTGTCTGCTATCATTCAGTCAACCAAGGAAAAGATGTAGGTGATATGTTCCAAAGGAAACTGCAAATTACTCAGGGATGCATGAAGTAGCAGTGATGAGTGGCTTTAATTACGCTGACATCTGCTGGAAGACAAATTCTTACTTCTCAGGATGGTAATTTCTCCTTCAGAGTGGAGAAAGGCACAAGAGGATCAACTATCGTTAACTTGATACTGAGCAATAAGGAGGCTTAATCGATAAAGTGTAAGTATGAGAAACTTGCAGTTGAATGCCTGTCATTGAGTTCAGAAGAGTTTTTAAAAACTAAACTTAGAGTGATGATACAATCTAGGTTTCTATGCCCAACGGAATTGATGGGAAATTAATGGGAAAAGTTGGTCAAAATGCAGGAGATGTCTTTAAAATGCATAATAAAAGTACTGTTGCAAACTGGATAAAAAAGAGAGAGAGTTTATTGTGAATGAGCAAAAACAAGAACAACTGAAATCAATGGAGATACACAAAAATGTCTGAAAAGAGTAGAACTAAAATATTTATTTATTTATGTAATTTATTTGCTGCCCATTTCATATCCACATGGCAGAGGGGATAATAAGATGGGCAGCTTAGCAAAGACAACTACACAAAAATTGTACAAATGGTTTCAGGAAAACTAGGTTCCAAATGATTTTACATGTACTTGTACAATAAAATGGTTTCTTCCAATACTGCCCTTGCTGAAAGAAAAGTAAAAGAAGCAAATGGAAAAGAACATTTTGTCACATGGACATTTAAGTAGGAACGTAGATATACATTTGCAGTTCCAAATAAGTTATACATTTACGGAAACAGGCTTGTCTGCAAATATCAAGAGGAGAAGAAATACTGAGCACAAAATAATGTTTATGAAGTGATAGTGGGATTATGTAAAGATGTATAAAATTGTATGTGAAACAGAAAAAGTAAAGGAGATTATTTTCCTTCTCATATATTAAGGTCATCAAATAGCAGGAAAGTTGCTCTCTTTTTTTTAATCTCACAATAACAATTAGCTTAGGAAAAGCTATATTGTTCAGTGGCAGAATAGATGTCTTCATGCAACTACCAACAGAGTTAAAAGGGCTTTTACAAGTTAAAAGAGTCAAACAAGAACTGTAATCTGCTGCCAGTTTATAATAGGTTATTGAAAGTGACACACACATAGCAATATAAGAAAAATAATGGTAAGACAATAGAATAGATTTAGAAATGCAAGAAAGCCATTTGGAATGAGTTATTCTGTCTACAGCATACCATTCCTCAGACTACTCTACTACTGTCATTCATTTACATGAATCAGTTTTCATTTTAGGATAAATGTGTTAGGCAAGAGAATCTTGGAAAAAAGTATATTCAATCTTCATTGATTAATGAGCATCTTAAAGCGTAACGGAGAGTCAGTTTGGTATGGTGGTTCAGGCATAAAACCAGAAACCAGGAAACCATGAGTTCTAGTCTTCTTTAGCATGAAGTCAGGTGGTTCACTTTGCATCAGTCATTCTCTCTCAGCCTAGGAAGGAAGCAATGGAAGACAATTTCTGAAATCTTGCCAAGAAAACTGCAGGAATTGGTTGTGTAGGGTTAATATTAAGACTGACTCAAAGGCATCTCCACCCACTGAAAAATTAAAGTGTGATGTCTTCTCTTGCACAATTTCCAAAAAAAGATGGACTGATGCCTCACTTAAGAATTAAATGTATGAATGCCCATTTACTCAACACCTGTGTTTTCTTTAGACTTTTGAGAGTTCCCTTACATCAGGCTTCTTATACAGGAGAGACAATGTTTTCCAAAGAAAGTACCATCTACATCAGTTTTTGGCCTGGATGGCCTCCTGCAGCACTCTGCTGCCAAAACGGGGCATGGGGGGCCGCCCACAGCTCCCCATGCCCTGTTTTGGCTGGCAGAGTGCTGCAGGAGGCCATCCAGGCCAAAAATGGGATGTGGGGAGCCACACATGCCCCCTCACCCCATTTTGATTATCAGAGTGCTGCAGGAAGCTGTCCAGGCCAAATATGGGGGTGGCAGCTGTGCACGGCCCCCGTGCCCCATTTTGGCTGCCAGAGGCACCACGGGTTGGTCCTTTGCTATTTCCAGGCAGGTCCTGCAGACCAGATTTAAGCATCCTACGGTCCAGATCCGGCCCACGAGCCTCGAGTTTAACACCCCTGCTCTACATGAACAGATGGTTTCCTGAAATAAGTTGTCCTGTTTCGCTCCTAGCAAAAAAAGCAGCTTGAACTATGAGGATCGGCAGAGATAACAAGCTGGAATACAATTATATCATTCCAAACTGGAAGACATAAATACAATTTAAAATCCTCACATTGGAAGCTAACCAACCTAATTCAGAAGACTCCACCTGTATATCCATTGGATAACTTCTGTAACAATCTCTCTTCTCTAATCTTCCACATCACATTTACTCTGGGCTAGAACCTGATATTGGTGATGTAAATGTAAATATAAGTGACTGAACAAATATAAAGTGATGAGAAAGTATTCCCATGGATTCAGATATATATCGTAGAGTGCTTCATTCACTTTAGTGTGCAGAGTCCAGCAAAGCTTGAGAAATGCAAACTCTAAGCAAACCATTTTGTACAGGATCTTTTCTGGTTTTCTTTGATGAGTTTTTAAAGGAAAGGGGGTGGGGTCCATATTGTCTTGTTCTTTATTTTTCATTGTTATGATTATTTTGTTAATTTATATTATACTGTATATCAATCCAGGGGTGAAATCCAGCAGGTTCTAACAGGTTCTGGAGAACCGGTAGTGGAAATTTTGAGTAGTTCTGAGAACTGGCAAATACCACCTCTGGCTGGCCCCAGAGTGGGGTTGGAATGGAGATTTTGTAGTATCCTTCCCCTGGAGTGGGGTGAGAATGGAGATTTTGCAATATCCTTCCCCTGCCACGCCCACCAAGCCACGCCCACAGAACCGGTAGGGAAAAATTTTGGATTTCACCCCTGGATTAATCCAAACTGTTCCCTCAGTATCTTTTCAATGCATATTTTATTCTCTGTATAGACTCCTTGCACCTAGATAGAATCCTTTTAATTGCCAAATGGGTTCTTAACTGTTAATTTATATAATAGCAACTGCATTTTTTTTTCATTATTTTTATTTGTTAGCTCTGTCAAGCAAGTAGCCTGAAATATTTGGAACTTTGGCACTATAAAAAGAGAAACAAAAGCAGAAGAATTTTCATTTTCTCATCTAGTCACTCAAGCGGGGGGGGGGGATTTGTTCCCAGATGAAAAAATACTGCATATTATTTAAAAATATGCCCCCCTCTCAAGTTGTGAGAAATTGCAACACTAGATTGAAAGGAGGCCTTACAGATTCTAGTGAAGGAAGTGGAGAAGCCAACCACCACATTCCTGTGCATATAAGGACCCTTATGAGCGCCACTGGATAGTACTAACTCCCTCTTCTTTGACTTTAGCTTTTGGTTAAACAGAGTTGGTGAAGTAAATATAAATAATTGAGTGAATGAAAAATATTGTACCATCTGGCTCATTAATGCTAATACACGAGTGCATATGTGCATGATATACACACATCCACATTCATGCATAACCATCTATTCTTCCTGAAACCTAATTACAAGACTTCAACAGTAGCATTCAGTTTGTTCTGCCATTCATTTTAGTATGCAGTCATTTATAAGACAAATAACTTTCCCCCTCTATTCTATTCATATTGATGCTGTTTCAAGGCATCTGCCTATTCTGTTGTTCTATAGTGTTCAATTATTTTTGTTTTATTTTTAATTATAAACTGCTAAACATAAGCGGGGTTGAACTGTAGTCATCCTTTATCAACTTTTATTTTAACCCACCTTTCTGAAATTTATTTGCAAACTCCTGGATCAGTAGAATTCTGGCAAAATTAACTTTGCAAAATCAAATTAGTTCAGGGAACTCCAGCCAGTTCAATAGAGTAGAATAACTGAGTTGGAAGGGACCTTGGAGGTCTTCTAGTCTACCCCCTGCTTAGACAGGAAACTCTACACCACTTCAGACAAATGGTTATCTAATCTCTTCTTAAAAACTTCCAGTATTGGAGCATTTACAACTTCTGGAGGCAAGTTGTTCCACTGATTAATTGTTCTAACTATCCGGAAATTTCCCCTTAGTTCTAGATGGCTTCTCTCCTTGATTAGTTTCCACCCATTGCTTCTTGTTCTACCCTCAAGTGCTTTGGAGAATAGTTTGACTCCCTCTTCTTTGTGGCAACCCCTGAGATATCAGAACACTGCTATCATGTCACCCCAGTCCTTCTTTTTATAAGACTAGACATAACCAGTTCCAGCAACTGTTCTTTATGTTTTATCCTCGAGTCCCCTAATCATCTTTGTTGCTCTTCTCTGCACTCTTTCTAAAGTCTCAACATCTTTTTTACATCGTGGTGACCAAAATTCGATGCAGTATTCCAGGTGTGGCCTTACCAAGGCATTATAAAGTGGTATTAACACTTCACGTGATTTTGATTCTATCCTTCTGTATATGCAGCCTAGAACTGTGAACCATTCAATAGTTTGAACCAATTCAGAAAATTTATCCATTTTGGATTTCTGAATTGATTTGCAATTAGTGCCTGTGCAAAAACATCTAAATCAAATATATTGCACACAATTCAGTTATATAATTTGATTTGATAGGCATTTGAACTGAATCTGCAGATCAATTTTTTTAAAATTATAGCTTCCTTTCACAATAAGAAAAGAAAATTCAAGAAATTTGCTTCTTGGTATGAGAAGTACTTATCCATCACTGCATTGCATATATAAGATTCTGTGAAATATTTCCCGGTTGGTCTTATTATATTTAGAATTTTTAAAACCATTATTAAGTAAGCCTTTTTTCCCCCCATTCCTTCCTCCCCACACCAAATCATTTATCTTGTTTTAAATTGACTGCTAACTTGTTTTCCTTTTTTTTTTCTTCAATTTAATGGTCAAGACTGTTAATTAGAGAGTCTGGGCCTTTCTGTTAAAAATACAAAGTGATTGGCACAGACAATTAGGCTCAATGTGAGGATACATTAAATGCCAAATGAATATGGATAAAAGCTACCAATTACTGGAGACAGAGTGAGGAAAAGCAGGTGGAACAACATACACGATCTGGCAGTACTGATGGCATTAAAGCAGCACGGAGGGAAAGAGGGAGAGACACACAGAGAGAACCAAAATTAATCATGTCACTGGAGAATATTGAAAGGAAATTGAACTGCCAGAGTTTCATTCCTCCAGTGGATCAATAACACAAAAACAATTGCAAACTAAGAAGTACGAGATTACATTTAAAACAGGCAGGATAGACAATATATCCTAAGCATGTGAACTATAGGAAGCCTTCTGTACTTACTGATCTTGAGGGAAAGGAGTTCAATGATGATAGCTGACATAAACATTTCAGTTTCTGCTTTATCAATAAAATTTACAGAAGTACAGTTTGGGAAGTACTGTTACTTGGAAATTCCTGAAATATGAGGTTATCATCTGCCTAATTTTGATTAAAGTGATCCATCAGCCTAAAGCAGTTTTCTCATTCTGGAACCCCAAAGAAAAATCCCACTCTATTCTGATGCACAGTGGCAGAGTGTCAGTGATAATATATACCATAGGTCATCTCCCATCAGTACAGGGGTCTGGATAGTTCATTTAAAACTTTCTATCAGTCTCTCCTAGAGGAAGCTTTGATTCCACACTCAAATAATAAGATCATTCTATACTGACTACCAGTTCATGTCTGATCTCATAAAACTTATTTACATCCTCAAGATTAATAAAGCCTCTAGCCCTGACAGCCTCTTGTCTCCAGACCTCTAAGTGGACTTAATCATTCTTTAAAAAAGAAGAAGAAGATAAGGCTAACCCTGCCAACTACCAATTTATTAGCTTGCTGAGCATCACCAGCAAGTTTTATTTATGCCATTTAGAATGGAAATTGCAAGAATGGTTGGCAAAGGTGACTATCCTCATTGCAAACAAGTGGAGTTTAGGCCCACTTTGTCTAATCTGGATCATGCTTCTGTTTTATATGGTCCATATTTATGTAGTTTATGGGAAAGTATAGGGAAACATCCAGAGATTCCTTTATAAGGCTTTTGATGACATTAAATCAGCATTTAACTTTATTTCAAGGTCTCTCCTATGGATGAAATACAAGAATCTCAGCATTGAGTGGAAATTATTGTTTCTTATCCAGAGTCTATATAATGACTCTAGGATCAGAATCTGTTGTGATCCACGGGGATTACTACTAAAGCTAATTCCTATATGCAAGGGAGTTAGGCAAGAATGCCTTCTTTTTAAAATTCCTGTTAATCTATGCATACACTCACTGGCTAAGGAACTTTCAGACCCAAATGTTCATCCTCCCACAATTGCAAATATGAATCTTCTGCAGTTACTTTATGCAGAAAATACAAGCATTATTTTTCTTAACAACGTAATACACTACTCTGGAGAACATTGTGATCAGCTATTTGAAGGTTAAAATACTAGTTTTTGTTAAAACATTTAAGAACTTCAGAGAAGAACTAGAGCAGTGATGGCTAACCTTTTCCGGACTGAGTGCCCAAAGTGCGCGTGTGCGTGCCCGAACCCCCACAATGCAATGCACACATGGCCCCATGCACATGCCCCCTGCACCCCCCACGCCCCCACACACACACCGCCCACCTGTGCATACGCATGTGGACATCCCACACCCCACAATCCCCGTGCATGGGCGACAGAGACCCAAAGACCAGCTGGCCAGTGGGAAGCGTGCATGCATACACAGCGGAGCTAAACTGGGGTGACGGCTCGTGTGCCACGAGAGGGTGCTGCGGGCCACCTCTGGCATGCATGCCATAGGTTTGCCATCACGGAACTAGAGGATCAAGGGACTGAGCAGGTAAACACATATACTTACCTATGATTTTTAAAAAACTTATGGTCATGAAGTGGGCATATTGACTATGTGATCCTACAGGCTCAAAAAAAGAAAAACAAAACCCGACTTCAGAAACACCTCTTAAAAGGTTTTTCACATTAAAAATAGAGAATATATCCCCTGCCACTTTAAAACTATTCACAACTAAATATCTGACTTAGCTTTTTTATGGTTTGAGCTAGCTCCATATGCAAGTTACAGGTGCATAGAAGTGGTCCCAAATATATATCCAACTTGATTTTGAGGCTTAAGAATGGCCAAAATGAGCCCGGCTAAAAACGTGGCTGTTAATTATTGTCTTGAATGCCCCCTTTCCGCCAGCAGCTTTGATTTCAGTCAGCCACCTATCATCCTAATGATTCACATGTCAAGCTAAGCCATAATACAATTTGTTACTGATGAAACATAGCCATTGAGAATTATAAACTATGGTTTACTTTTTCCTACTGAGCAAATCTAGCTGTTTTATCATTGTTAAGTATGATGTACACATAATTAAAACTGGTTATAAAACAAATGTACATTACAGTCCATCTCCCTTATTACACAAGTTCTTCACATTTTCCATACTCAGAAGGAGTTAAGAGTTCCTTGAGAATATAATTGTTTTGTATTCCAAGGGCATAAAAATTTATATTTCAAACAGGAAGAAACTATTTTTTCCTTCAGATAATTGTTATGATAGGACAAGAGTGAGGTAATACACGGATGATAAAAATTCTAGTTCATTTTTTATTACATTATTAATCTGTATCCAAGAATATTCAGCTTCTATTTGAATAAATAAATCTATCCTTGGTTTAGTGTGCATCACAAATGAAAAAATGCCATTTTTATGTAAGTTATTGATATACTGTATATCATAAGATTTTATCTACGAACATTGACTGAAATAAGCATTAATCTCTCATTGCAATATTACAGCCGAGTCTATTGAAGTTGACAGCTGTGGAAGGAAAGCTTTGCAGTGACCAGTATGTGTTCTCCTTCCCTTGGTTTACTTCCCTGGGAGAAAGGCAGCACAAAAAGGTTTAAGGCAAGCCTGAAAAACACTGTAGTACATTGTAGTTCTGTGGGCGTGGCTTGGTGGCGGAGTAATATATCTGAGTGGGCGTGGCCAACTTTCTTTTTAACTTTTACTTTTAAAACCATTTTTTCTACCTCTTCGGCTGAAGAGGTTGTTAAAAAATGCTTTTAAAAGCCTCTGACGATCCCAGCTGACTTGCCTGATCGGCAGAGATTTTCTTTCTTTTTTTTTAAAGCCTCTGACGATCCCAGTTGACTTGCCTGATCGGCAGAGGCTTTCTTTCCTTTTAAAAACATTTTTTTCTATAACCTCTTTGGCTGAAGAGGTTGTAGAAAAAAATGCTTTTAAAAGCCTCTGATGATCCAAGCTGAGCCCCACGATCATCAGAGGGTTGTTTTTTTTTTTACTTTTAAAAGCATTTTTTCGGCCAAAGAGGTTGTAGAAAAACTGCTTTTAAAAATAAAAAAAAAGCCTCTGATGATTGTGCGGCTCAGCTGGCCAATGGGGGGAGGGCAGAGATTTTTGCTACCGGTTCTCCGAACTACCTGCTGCCATCGCTACCAGATCGGGCGATCCCGTCCGAACTGGGAGCAGTTCACCTCTGGTTTGGAGGAAGTTCTGTGTTATGGGGAAAAGCAGAAAGGAAGCATTTGCAGCTGGGGGAATGGAGCAACCATTAGCTCAACAATGAACTGATGGTGAAAGAAGAATTGACTTCTACAGAACTAGTCATAGGTATATAGAATACACATACTGACTTTAATTTGGAAGCTCAGATTCAGGTAGCAGGGCTAATACTATCCCTTCACAATTATTTCAGTTTAAAAAAATCCAGTTTTGCCGTTTTATATTTTTGAGATTACAATTAATTATTAAGAGCACAACTTTCTTCCCAAATTCCTAGCATAGTGAAATGGGTTTATATGCAACATTGTTTCCATGAATAAGAAATAAAAATTGCATAAATAAAAAAAACCTGTAAAGTCACAAATGTCTCATAAGAAAAACATGAGCTAGTAAAGATGATCCTGTCTTGTAAGAATAATTTTGCCCTATATTGAGTCATTGAAAATTCACAAGTTATGACATTTCTAAAATTTGTTGATATTTGTAGAAGTATAAATATGTCATCCCTTATGTACAAATAAAAAAAACCCTTAATAGACAATCAAGACAGTGTCTTAAATGTTAACCGTTTCAGAGAGGGATTTTGGCATTGGTAACAAAATGTGAATTTGTTAAAGGACTGTGCCAATCCTAAGTAGGCTCCCCCATAGTTTGCTGACTACATCAGCTCTTGAGATGTGATGTGATCAGAACATGCTCACTAGCTGTTAATGCTTGGTAATGATTTGTGCATCACACAAACTAGTTCTATAAGACAACATGCTACTATTATTATTGATGCCAAGCCTTTAAAACAAGTATATATCCCTGTAAAACAAATATGGTTGCTAAACATATTCTTTAGGTCTGTTGTTTATGAGGAGACAAATTTTGCCTAGACAGATCTTGAATGAACTCAAAATACCTCTTTATATCCCAACAATTCAACTTGTCTTTAGGATAGTAGCTAAAAATTATGAAAAACTATTTCACAAACACACATCTATACATTCTGAGGCCTGCATAAATGTATGTGGAAATGATGGGAGCAAAACCTGGTTGATGCATGATAGAAAACAAAGAGAAGTCATTTTGTTAACATTAATTTTTATAAAATACCTTACAAGAACAATATAGTAACTTCAGGTTACATAATATTCAGAATTGAAAAAAAAAAGTTGAACAAAATATAAATTGATCACATCACTATTTTTACCACATTAAACAAGTTTATAAAAAGTATTTTTCTTTCAGATAAAATAGTTATTTAGAAGAAAAATCTTCAAAATAAAAACTATTGAAGTCCTTTCAAGAAATCAGTCTGAGAAGCATTACGGTTCCAGGTCAAAAGGCTGTGCCTGATTTAGAACTCATTTGTCTGCTTCCAAATGTATCAAGCTTTAAGACACAAATTAAAACATTTACCAGGTCAGTGCAAAGTAAAGCTTCAAGCTGGAAACAGGAGAAACAGAACAATGTTTCTGGTCCAAAATGAATTCACATTATGAAAAGTTGTTAGGTTATGTGCTTGGGATAGAAGAAAACTGGCATTAGAGTACTGGAAAGAATGTTAACACAGAGGCTTGTTATTTAGATGCCGAGTGTCTATTTGTGCTCTATAATGTGAGATACCATCAACATTACTGGTAGACATCATTATCTGTTTAAACTATTTAAAATTGTTTAGCTGTAAGACAAGGATGCATAAACTGCCCTCCTTTCCCCTCAAGACTTGCGTATGTGAGCCCAAAGTCATTCTTAAATTGCCATCTAATTGTAGATTTTTTAAAAAAAATAAATCAGAAAAAGAAAATATTAAATATGTGTCAAGTAATCATCTTGGCTCCAAGATCACTACAAATGGGGACTACATCCAAGAAATTAAAAGCTTGCTCCTGGGGAGGAAAGCTATGGCAAATCTAGACAGCATACTAAAAAGCAGAGACATCACCTGCCAACAAAAGTGCTTATAGTCAAGGCTATGGTTTTCCCAGTTGCAATGTATGGCTGTGAAAGTTGGACCATAAGGAAGGCTGAATTGAGGCCTTTTAACTATGGGGCTGGAGAAGACTCCTGCGAGTCCCTTGGACTGCAAGGCGATCAAACTGATCAGTCCTAGAGGAGATCAACCCTGACTGCTCTTTAGAAGGCCAGATCCTGAAATGAAACTCAAATACTTTGGCCACCTAATGAAAAGGAAGGACTCACTGGAGAAGAGCCTAATGCTGGGAATGATTGAGGGCAAAAGAAGGGGATGACAGAGAATGTGGCCAGATGGAGTCACTGAAGCAGTCGGCATGATTTTAAATAGACTCTGGGGGATGGTAGAGGAAAGGAAGACCTGGAGGAATGTTGTCCATGGGATCGTGATGGTTCGGACACGACTTCACGACTAACAACAACAATCATTTGTTTCATTTAAATCAATTTAGATCTTGTATAGAAACTCATTCAAAGCCAGAAGCCGGATGATCACCCCTCCACTTGATCAACACTTTGAATCCAGCTAAAGAATGTAAAATAAAAGTTAAAGTATGATAAAACTATTTAAGTTTTTGAATGACTCTCCATTGCAGGAACATGGTCATATATCCAACCTAGCAAGTAGCTTATGGATAGACTCCAAAACTGATTCATTTAGGAAGTGATCATATAGCACAATATGATTGCTTAAATATGTTTGTATACTTGTAAGTATGTGCCCTTTATCTCTGGAAACACAAAAATCTTGCAAAGATAATTTGCTATTTATTCTTCTGGCTGCTAACATGCACATTAAACAATTTATAAAATAATGTTTACATTTTGTTAAATTTATATCCTGCTTTTCCTTGAGGAACCAATTATATCATACTCAGCACTCTCAACAAATGTGAGGCTGAACTAACAGTGACCAATCCCAAGCTATTCAATGAGTTTCCTTGGCTAAGGATGGACTTGTTTCTGGCCCAAGTCTTAGTTCATCACAATTATATTACAATGGCTTTTTATTTCTTTTGACCCTCTTCAAAAGCTGCACTTGAGGATGAATAGATGATTTCTGTAATGGTGAAGAGATTTGTAGGAATATTGTTCATTGGGACATGATACCCTTATAAGCTCTTTATCTTGTTAGATGAATCCTGTATACGCTTTACTACTATGTTGGCACAATCAATGTAATAATTTTAAACATTACTATTCATAGGAATTTTAAAAAAATATACTGGACATGATCCTCTGATTACCCTAAACTATTATAATTAAAACCATGCACAGGCATGTGCCAATACACACATATACAATCTATTTTTCTCAACTAGAATTAGAAAATTTTATTCTAAGAGAAATTATATTGTAGGTGAATTACATCCTTTAATTTAGCAACATATTAAGTTTTTAATATATATTTAAATTGGGAGTATTAACAATCATTTTTTTTTATTTTGACTTGAAGGTAACGAGAGAAAGACTATCTACCCTTTTTGATACATTTGGATTCAAATGTAGTCATATTTCATATTTATTTTTCACAGGGAATGGTAGGGATGTGTCAGTGAAAATTCTATTTTTAAACAATCACTGTAAATGATGTTGATTCTATAGTTCTATTAGTACTTTTATAATTTTCCAAATGACCAAGGATAAAAGATGCAACACTGGCATTATAGAATACAGGCATACCTGGCTTCTTATATTACTTGGAAATTCCATTAAACCAAGTCCAATCTTTGTGGAATGTTTACTACCGCTTTGGCCTGTCAAAGGCTTCATCAGATGCTGAAATATTACCAAACCATATCATATTCTAAATGTTGTATCTTCCTCCCTCAATTACAAGGGATCAGAGAAGACTGAAGGGTCAACCTATACATTTGTGTGTCTCTACTCTTACACTATGTAACATATTAACTTAAACAGGTCGGTGATGGTGAACCATGCCCAAAGTATAATATAAATGCCAATTTCCTCCAGTAGGAACGTATTTCATAGATTTAAGAGACGATAGGGAAAATAGCCATTTCAAGGTTAAGTTTGTATTCAGATTACCCCGTTTCAAATCAACAATTTCTATTAAGTTTTTTTTAATAGGAATTGGAAGATCTAACTTTAAGAAGTGGACTTCAATTCCTAGAAATCCCCACCAAGCATGCTGAAGTCCACACATCTTAAATTTGCCAAGGTTGAGAAATACTGATCTAGGGGAAAATGAAATTAATTGAAAAAATTGATTTGGCTTGTGCTTCAAAATTACTAGCCACTCAAGGCAGAAAGTTACGTTCAAGAATAGACACAACACAATAAGTTGATCTGGGGACTGAATAAACATTTAAGGTACAATGTAACTTAATTAATATCCTTGTAAAATTGGTTGATATAGAACAGAATTCAGCAACAGCATAGAAAGTTTAAAATGTTTCTAAAATGATCCTGTCCTCTAAGGTGTGATGAAATAATTATCTTCACAGGAAATTAACCAAATACTTCTTTCCATAAGACAAGATAATAATTTACCTGGCCACTGATAACATAATTCACTCTGCTGGATTTTATATATCTGCCAATATTAAGGCACGCACAGCTTTTCATTAAGCTTGTCAAGGAACAAAAGTCTAATTTCAATCCCACACCTTTTGCATTTTGAATAATTATATCAAAAAAGGATTTATGTTTTCAAGTCATTATCATGCAATTCTGTATATTTTAATTTTGTAAATTAACCATACTGATCTTGAAGCTTAACAACCACATGTCAAAGAAAAGCTACCCAGTGTTGCTGGTCAAAATCCCTTTTAAAATAGACCAGTAACAAAGTAACATATTACACATTCATTTATTTATTTTTGCTTTGTGTAAATAGCAATGGTCTATCAGAAAAATAAAATCAGTAGTGAAGGCCTCATTTTTCTTGCATTTTATTTGAGCAGAAATGCAAAAAGCTTTTAAAGCTCCTTGGAAAAATAAAAATGGAGAGTGCACTTATATATGTATAAAAAGTAACTGACTTAGTAAATGGGGCAAATCAGTATAAAGACAACTGGAAATGCCTCACAGTAGAAAATATGAACAAGAACACAGGAGGACTATCAGCTTTAAAATTGTCATTTACCATCTTGTAAACATGAAAAAAGCATTTCACAGATTAAAAGTTCATGGGAAGTAAACTTCTTTAAATTATTTGTCAGTTCAACCCTGATTCAAAAATATGGCTAGCAAAAATACAGATTTAATTCACTTATATCTTGAAGTGAGCAGTTGATCTTATTCTGAAAAATTGTTCCAACTCATTCTTTGAAGGTACATCCAGGAAAAAAAAATCTCACTTGAATCCCATCTCACAATTATACAATATTTCTCATATTTACACCCACACACACATATGGAGAATTGGCTTGCTGCAAGATTTTCCATACTATAGATTGAGTCGTGGAGAAACTGATGGAGGAAAGCAAGCAAATTCTCTTAGAATGCTCCGTGCTACATCAAGATTATTCTGGGCTATTTCAAGGGCCCTCTTCACTTCTTCAAAAGAATAACCTTCTCCCATAAGTTTTGCAATCTTTGCATCAACATTTTCTATAGATGTATTATGTGCCTTCCTATGGTGTATTTCTGGAGCAGTCCTACGAGGAAGTGGTTTTGGAGGTCTGGCTGGTGCTTGCGAACCATCTACATAAAAAGAAAAAAAAAAGAATGGTCATTTTTTATGGAGATATAAAAAGATATTCCTGGCTAATACAAAGTCATTGATTCTATTCAATTATCTATCAAAGATAATTTCTGAATCTGAACTGGACTGTGTATTTATACATATTTAATCTTTGCACAGATAGGAGGAAAAAAAAATATTATTTGTTTGGTTTGGTTCAAGAACAAGCCCTACTTGTTGACTCTGCCTTCCATTCTTCTGAGGTGGGTAAAATGAGGACCCAGATTGTTGGGAGAAATATGCTGACTCTGAAAACCTCTTAGAGAGGCTGTAAATCATTGTGAAGCGGTATATAGGTATAAGTGCTATTGCTATTAGATGTTACCAAACCATACAAAAAAGATATAATTAAAACTACTTCATCTTAATTTTAACTGATTTTCTCTAATATTTTCTATGAATCTAAGACCTTCACATTTATGATTCCTCTGTTATGGCAATATTTATCTCTATGATGTGCAGTTGCAAGCATTACTATAAAGTATTATTGGAATTAATGAAAATCAGGGGTGGCATTTTAAAGCATAATTTAATAAACACAAATGCAAATAAATTATCTCAGAAGCACAGGTAGTCCTTGATTTATGACAATTGAACCCAAAATTCCTATTGCTAGGCGAGACATTTTTAAAGTGAGTTTTGCTCCATTTTTTAACCTTTCTTGCCACATTTGTTAAGTGAATCACTGCATTTATTAAGTTAATTTCACAGTTGCTTAAGTGAATTTGGCTTCCCCATTGACTCTGCTTATCAGAAGGTTGCAAAAGCTGATCACATGACCCCACGGCATGGCAACCACCATCATAAATATGAAGCAGTTGCCAAGTGCCTGAATTTTGATGACATGATCATGGGGATGCTACAATGGTCATAAGTAAGAAAAATAGTCATAAGTCACTTTTTTCACTGCTGTTGCAATTTTGAACGGTCACTAAATGAACTGTTGTAAATCAAGGACTACCTGTAATTACATATCAGATCACCTTCCATTCTTAAGGTTTATGATTCAACGCATTCCAATAAATTAATTACAATGAAAGATAGTAAGGATTTTTATCAGCTTTCTTTCTCATTCTAAGAGTATTTTTTTTAAAATGCTAATGTCAAACTCTCAGCTCTGGGGTTCTATGCTCTATATAATCTTCATCATATTATTACTATTATTATTTATGCAGTTATATTATATCTTAATCATACATATGAATTGGATTATTTAGTTATTAACAGCTGTGATCATAGTAATAATAATTCCTTGGAAATTGATTTTAAATAGTCTATTCCATCAAATGGCTACACCAATTCTGATCATAAAACGGGCTGAAATAAATATAACATGCTTTATTTTTATTCAAGAATATAAGTATTGTTCACAATATTTTAT
The DNA here is from genome assembly GCF_029215685.1 of Pituophis catenifer annectens. Classification (NCBI taxonomy): domain Eukaryota; kingdom Metazoa; phylum Chordata; class Lepidosauria; order Squamata; family Colubridae; genus Pituophis; species Pituophis catenifer. The sequence goes on along the minus strand of NW_027256884.1, from coordinate 96,935,445 downwards.
TTGATTTGGGTGAGACTCCATGAAAATAAACCACAAAATCTAAATTTATTTTAAAAAATATTTTCAACTGGTACACAAATTTCTATTTAGCTTCAATGTAAATTATAGATACAAACAATTCTGCATTATATTCCTTGAAATGTGACTAAGAAGATGGATATTTAGGAACATGTATTTCAGATAGATATCTTAATATTTGAATAGCCTTATATTTTTTTAAAAAAATGTTTGAAATTGTCAGCAATGAGAATCTTTCAGTAGCAACATTAATTCGCTTACTAGTATCCAAAGTACCATAATTAATAGATAGGAATTTTATATAATACATGCCAAATTATGGATAGAATTAATAAACAATGAGGAGTCCTTGTTGCTTCCTGAGCTTAGTTGTTTGCCAAAGACTCCACACACCATCTTTAGCTACATATATTATCTTCTATTGGAATAAATAATGCATGTAATTTATACATAGCTATAGCTTGTATCAAGTATACCAACATCTACATTAAAAAGATATCCAAATGATTTAACTTGTACATAATGCATATGGGAACATATTACATAAATTGATGAAATTGAATTTTGGAAAAGATCTGTGTAAACTAATTGCATTACTATGCACACTAAAGCAATATATTATAATAAGAGGTTGAAAATAATTTTTTCACACCTTCTATTAGATTAGAACTTCAAACCCATGGCAGAGTTTATTAAAAAGTAAGATATGTTGAAGTTAAATTCATACACTTAGTAAGAACAGTATAGATACATAAGAAGTTTCTACTGTTCCAACAAATGCACTGGGAATTACCTGTTGTCTTTTTTTAAAACAGTTCCACATATTAAAAGACTTTCTGCCTACAGTTATCTAATAGTATCACTCAATCTAACAGTGTAATTCAATTTTGTTTATTGGCAACAAACATAATAACAACACACACACATCCAATCTTGGAAGATATGACTTGGTCCAAGTAAAACCACTTTTAGACTCTAGTTGGAGCAGAAAAGCTAAAATTAAGATTGCTTCTCCTGAACCTGAGATACATTTGCTTTAACAGACATTCATGTACAGAATATCCGTGTAATTTGAACATAGGAATTTTCTGTTCACATTTTTCCTGGAATTTTTACAAATATAATTTTTAGAAGTATAAATTCAGCTTTGTTTAGCTTCCCTCTTAGCAGATAATTTCAAGAATAAAATTGTTGGAATTCTACTTTTGACATACTTTACTCAAGTGTCCAGTCTAATGGTTAAAATATAGGAATGCTCAGATAGCAGACAAGACAAGTACATAACCTTGTACTTGGGGACTCCAAGCCAATTATAACTGTACCTTTCCACCACAAATCTTAAAGGAGATAGTAATCTATTATTGAAAAGTTCTCCAGGGGCCCCTAAAATTACACCAACTACCACCCAATTACAAGCACCTCTTTGTTACTAGAAACGTAGATCACTGAATCAAAGTTGTATAAGGTGTATTTTGAGTCATCAAGAATACAATTTAAAACATCCAATAAAAATGAGTTGTCCAGCCTTTGTGTGGACAACATGCTTAATAATGTAGCAACTGGCTAACTGCAGATATTTTCAATGCATGATTTTCTCTTTCCTGGGCTCAGGCCTGGGTTTGCAAATTAGCATATCAGATACTCTTCTGAAGGACAGAGTTAAATACAATGCAATTCTATTGATGTTTGATGTTCATGTAGCTTAATACTGTCAATCATAGTATTTCTTTTCTTTTCTTTTTTTTAGTTAAGGTTTTATAAGTTAAACAAAAACACAAAACAAAAATATATACAAACATGGATACATTAAGACAATACAAAAGAAAAAAACAAACCAACACTAACTCAGTCCACTGACTGACTTCTGAAAGTTGTTGCGTTGGTGATTGTTTTCTATTTCGTCTATTTTTATCTATACATATCTATTTTAGATGTTTACTTACTTAGACATTTATACATATCCAAGGTTTCTTTTTTATAAAAATACCAACTACATTTATATAACTTTCTAGAAATCCTTCTAGGTATTTATCTACACCATCATTCTATCCTGCCTCTTACATAATTGTCTGTGTTTCTTGGTTAGATTGACAAAAAGTATTATTTGTTGGTCCTATCTTTCCCTCTAACCTGGAGTACCACCTTTGCCAGATTAAATAGTAATCAGTATCGTCTTTCTCTAGCAATTCTTTTGTAAGTCTGTCCATTTCTGCACATTCTGTTATTTTCGCAATTATTTTTTCTTCTGTTGGTAGTAGTTCGGATTTCCAGTTTTGAGCGTACGCTATACGTGCCGCTGTTAAGATGTGAATAATGAGATACTTCATCTCTTTGTTGTATTGTGATGTGGTCATTCCAAATAAGAAAAACTCCGGTTTCATTTCGACATTCTGTTTAGTTATTTCTTCAATCATTTTCCTGATTTCCTGCCAATAATGTTGCGCCCTTCTGCAAGACCACCAGATATAATAATATGATCCCTTTTGTGACTTGCATTTCCAGCACGTTGGAGACATATTTGGGAACATTTTTAACCAGGCGTGCCGGTGGGAGGTGCCATCTGTAGAACATCTTGTAAAGATTCTCTTTATATGGTATCGATAGTGTCAGCTTGTAGTTTTCTGTCCATAACTTGTCCCATTTATCCAATTCTATGCTGTGCCCTATATTTCTTGCCCAGGTTATCATATTTTCTTTCACTGTTTCCTCCTCTAATTTATATTTTATTAAGTATTTGTAAATTTTAGTTACCATTTTCTCATCCGTACTTTTTAATATTTTATCCAATTTGTTTGGTTCCATTTGAAATCCATATTGTGTCCGGTCTGCCATGTATCTTGACTCTATTTGGAGGTAAGGCCACCATTCAATAACTATACCCCCGTTTTCCAATTATTGTCCCCTTCACTGTTCAGTAATTCTTGGTAGTTCCTCATCTTTTCTATTTCTATAGTGTTTGGGTAGATTAAAGCTTCCATAGTCGATAGCCATCGCGGGATTTTGTTGTAGTGTTGTTTTCTGATTTCTTGCCAGGTTTTGTATAGTGAGCCTCTAATAATGTGTCGCTGGAAGTACCTATGTTTCTTATCTGTGCCTTCCCACAAAAAGGCATGCCAGCCTCAATTCAAATCAAATTGTTTTTTAAGTCTATCCATTCTCTAATCCAGTTTAGCAACGCTGCTTTGTAGTATAGCTCCCAATCCAGTAGACCAAGTTCTCCCTTTTCCTGGGCATCCTGTAAACATTTTATTTTGATTCTGGCCTTCTTTCCTTGCCGGATGTATTTCATTACTATCTTATTAAGGTTCTTAAAGAAATCTTTTCCTGGGCTAATAGGTATCACTTAGAAGAGATAAAGTAATCTCGGTAATATGTTCATTTTTACTGATGCTATTCTACCCAGAAATGACAGCTGTAATTTATTTCATATTTCCAGATCTTTTTTAATTTGTTTCAGCATAATTATCTTCTCTAATCGTTGTTGCTTTTGTAGTGAGCCAAATTCCCAAGTATTTTACTTTCTTTGCAATTTGTATTCCTAATTCTTCTTCCAATTTTGTCTCTTGTGTCTTAGTTAAGTTTTTAGTCAGAACTTTAGTTTTTTGTCTGTTAATTTAAAATCCCGCCACTTTACCATATTCTTCTATCTTCGCTAATAATTTAATTCCTGATGTTTCTAGTTGTTCCACTATAAACACAATGTCATTGGCGAAGGCTTGTAATTTGTATTCCTTCTTCCATATCCTCAGACCCTTTATTTCTTCTTCCTTCCTTCCTTCGTTTAGTAAGACTTCCAGTGCTATTATGAACAGTAGGGGCGATAGTGGGCATCCTTGCCTCACCCCTTTTTGCATGTCCATTTTTTCTGTCATGTTCCCATTAATTGTAATTCTCGCTGTCTGGGAAGAATATACTTTCTTGATCATTTTTTAAAAATTATCACCAAAATCCATAAACTCTCATTGTGATATAAGAAAATTCCAATTCAGATTATCGAATGCCTTTTGGGCGTCAAGAAAGATTAGAGCTACTTTTTTATCAATTTTTTGCTCGTAATATTCTAAGACATTTATAATTCTTCTCGTATTATTTTTTATGTGTCTCCTTGGAACAAAGCCATTCTGATCAGAGTGTATATAATTGTGTATGACTGTTTTCAATCTCTGTGCTATAACTGTCATGAATAGTTTATAGTCGACGTTTAGTAGCGAAATCGGTCTATAGTTTTTAACCTGTGTCAGGTCCGTATCTTCTTTGGGGATAAGTGAGATAATTGTTTCTGCCCAAGATTTAGGAGTTTCTGCTTCCAACAGTGTGTCGTTGAAGACTTGGAGTAATAGCTCATCTATCGGGGACTGACAGTTTTTGTAAAATTCGGTTGGAATTCCATCTGGGCCTGGTACCTTGTTGTTCTTTTGTTTCTTCCAGGCTTCCGTTAATTCTATCATCGTGATTAGTTTGTTTATATATCTCTGTGGGTTTCCTCCAATTTTGAAATATTTGTTTTACGCAGATATTCCTTAATGTCTCGGTCCTGGATCTCCTCTTGTGAGTAAAGTTTTTGATAAAATTCTTTAACTATACGTTTTTTGTCTGGATTCATACTATATGTTTGTCCTGCTTCATCTTGTAGTGGATATATTTTTCTACTCTCCCTCTCTTTCTTCAATCTATACACTAGCCAGCGACCATAATATTTCATTGGCTTGTCTCTGTGAGTTGACAGTGCCGTATTACAATGATTTCACTCCTACTTACACAGAGTTGAGTGACCATCTCTCTATCCTGGCAACAATACCGTGGGGTACCTCAAGACCAGTGATGGGTTTCTACCGGTTCGTCCCAGTTCGGGCAAACTGGTAGTGGTGGTGGCGGGAGGCTCCGTCCACCCACCCAACATCACAGATGCTCTGTGCATGCGCAGAAGGTTCCGCACATGCGCAGAAGCGCAGCACATGAGCGTGTATGTGCGCACTCTCCTGGTTCCGAACCAGTAGCGAAGGTAAGAGGAACCGACTACTGCTCAAAACATTATTTTCTCCTCAGTGATACTTAATAACCATAAAAAATTGCTAGGGGAGGTTATCTGGAGTTTGAAGGCTAATAACGATCAGTATGTTGATGACAAAATTCTCTGTAACCTCTGAATTAGGAGAGGCGTATTCCAATCCAGGACAGCAATGGGGTAGATAACCAGTAAACAAAGATCTTTATCTTAATAACATTTTAGATGGGTGGTTTCCACATGAGAATTTCAGAAATTTGCTTGCTCTAAAAATGTTGCTCCTAAAGACATTACCACCACTTGAACCTAAGTGACATATTTCTAGTTTTGGTAAGTGTACTAATTATATCTTTATATGGACGGGAACAGTTTAGCTGTATTTGTTCAGGAAAGGGAAACTTTTTATTTAGATTACTGTAATATATGTTACAAGGGTAGCCTTGTGTTTGATCTGGAAAGAGAAGCGCACACAAAATGTGATATAGCAGGTTGCTAAGTATGGCTCATGATCATACACAAGTTATGCTTCTGTTGGTTTCAAATTCAGTATTATGCTAGGTTGAAGATTCTGCTCTTTACATTAAAAGGTCCTAAATAATGTGGCACTAGGATACCTAACAGATCAATTATGTGTTACAGACCTGATTGATTGGTAAGATCATCATAGGAGGTTCTGCTGTGTGTGCCGAGACTGACTGTCATCTTGCGGTTACTTGCAGACAAGCCTTTTCTGTAATGATGCATGTACCCTGGAATGCTCGGCCACCTGAAATTCATGAGGTACCTACTGTTACATCTTTTAGGTACCTTTTGCCAGGCTTTCCTTCTATCAATGTTTGATGGCTAATTTTGCTTTTGCTTAACATATCTTTACTTTGTTTTTATTATTGTATTTAATTCTTTTGATTGTAAACAAGTCCAGTATCTGACTGTACGAAAAGCACTAGAAACATTAATAATGCATCTTGAGTTTGCATAATATTTCAGCACGTTTAATTATGGATATTTTTTCTAGTAGTGACTGTGATGTTTTCTTCTCTTTTTATGCTAATAGCGAATATGTAGATTCTAACACTACACAGTAATTTTATTTATTATAAACCACTGTAACCAAGACTGACTTCCAGCAGTTTACAACACAAAAACAGAAACAGAATAAAAACAAGGAATGAAAACAGCAGCACATAACCCTGATGCCAAGGTACAGGTAAGAGGGACGTGGTGGCTTAGTGGCTAAGACACTGAGCTTGTTGATTGAAAGGTTGGCCGTTCAGTGGTTTGAATCCCTAGTGTCGCGTAACAGGGTAAGCTCCGTTACTTGTACCAGCTTCTGCCAACCTAGCAGTTTGAAAGCATGTAAAAAATGCAAGTAGAAAAATAGGGACCGCCTTTGGTGGGAAGGTAACAGCATTCTGTGTGCCTTTGGCATTTAGTCATGCTGGCCACATGACCACGGATACATCTTTGGACAGCGCTGGCTCTTCGTCTTTGAAACGGAGATGAGCATCGCCCCCTAGAGTTGGAAACGACTAGCACATATACGCAAGGGCAACCTTTACCTTTCAAACTCAAGCTCTATAGAAAGGAGGGGTGGGGAGTTGATATTCTAAATCACATTTTCTCCATTTTCAATTTCAATACACTTTCTGAAAGATTTAATCTGAAAGATTAAAGTAACAAATTTATCTTTTTGAAAAATTATGCAGAATATAAACTGTTCTGTAATTTTATTCCTGTATATTGGATTTTAATTACCTGAAGAAGATGGCAGTTGGTCATAATCCTGGGATATTCTGTGGGCCTTTATATTTTCACCAGTTAATCTTCTAACAGGTGGTAAAGGAACTGAGCCATTTGTAGGATCAAAAAAAAGATCTGTGAAAGGAAAAATAAAGATCATTTTGTGTATTTCTGTTCATAGGACATAAATTTACAAAAAGGTAATTCAAAGTTAAAAAAATACACAAGAAATGAATGGTGTAATATGTTAAATTTTAATTCAATTGAATTGAATTGTAGGCTCTTTTCATGAAAAGGACTCCCTTCTAATGTGGACTTCACCTTTTTAATGGTTTACTTTGCTAATCAGAAAAATTGTGGTTAATTTTAATCAACTATTGAGATATACCATAAAGAATTCACAGAAAACCTGAACTAGAGTATTAGAAGTCTTAAACATACTAGTTGTCCTGAAATCTTCTCTATCCACTCATTTGCAGATTTGTTCCCCACTATCTGTTACTGCTTTGCTCCAATTGTATTTTATAAACTTTTAACATAGATCCACCCATGCAACAAAGCTTCTCAGAGCTTTTTTGTGGCTTTTTTTGAAAAAAATTAATGTGTGGCAAAACTTCCCCTCAGTGGGAAGAAAAAAGACTCCCTAGGTGAAGATACCTTTCATGAAAGGTGCTTCAAACCAAACATTATTGGCAAAGCATTAGTAAACACACATATGTTCATCAAAGGAGAAGAGTTATATTTAACAGATTTTAAAAAAATAAATGTAATTAACTTTTCACAATAATGATTGGAACTTTTCAATCACTCAATAACTGTTTCAAATGGAAATAATATGAGAATAAATTATTGTGCAAGGTAGGGCTGTAGAACATTTCCAGACCAAGTGCTGCACTTCCTTTTCAATGGCATCCTGGGAGCTTCATTCCCTAAAATAATTACTAGGATCAGGGCAGTGGCTAAATTTGATTTCGCTTCATTTAGTTTTGCATTTAGTTAATATTAAATATAGTTATCATGATTACTCTCTAATTATGTTTTTAAATTTTTCTCTCATGTCCCTTTGTAATTTGAAAACCTTTAAAAGCCTCTGAGGACTACCCCTAAAGGCTTGTTAAAGCCTCATATAAAAAGATAGAGAAGCAAGTATTAGCAATATTCAATGAGAGAAGCATTAAAAAATTAGGACAGCAGTGAAATTTATAAAACGTATAAATTACGCAAAATTAGACTGTGCTAATATTACCATTTTATAAATGGTATCTCCATCAGCAATGCAGAGTCAACAGCTCCAACAGTTATAGATCCTTTAGCCAGCTACAGTAAAAATCTACAGCAGAGAGAAAACAGAGCAGTAGCTATGGATCCTCCCCTTTTTGAATTGCCAACTTTGCTCCCTGCCTCTCACCTCCATTAATGTATTTTAGATAGTTCCAAGTTTTATCACCATTTTGCTGTTTATTCCCCACTTTTTAAAAAAGTCCTTAGACTTATATTTAAATTTTCCTTTGCTAAGGACTGAAGGAAACTCACCTGGTGCTATAAATCCTCCAGATCCAAAAGTTCCTAATAGCCAAAAGGCAGTTAACAAGAAATTTCTTACTGTTATTAGAAAATGAAGTATGCAAATTTAGCATCCTTTCAAAGGCGTCAAGCACAGTTTGAGCAAGATGGCTATTCCCACATCTCCCAGAGTGCTAAACCCACTGGAGACATTTGTGGTCTTCTCACAAGGAGCAGCTGTCTGGGGCATTTGTGGGTGATGTCAATTCTTCTCCTTGTCTGGCCAGCTCTTCATTCCTCTGTGGTTGTCAGTTCTGGTTTTTGCAGAGTTGTCTTTAATCTGCCATTTTTTCCCAGATGACAAAACTCCAAACATAAACTACTTCTTAATTTGCAGATCACTATACCATTAATAGTGTATATTTCAGAAATGTAGGAAATTAACTTGCCGATTTTTCTACATAACCTCATAACTTCAATTTTATAGTGTACTCCTCCAAATGCATGGTTAGATCTATGCTGACAGGCAGGTTAAATATTTGAGAACATTTTTTTATACAGTAAAGTAAATCTATACAGTAAAGTAAAATAATTATCACCATCTCTTACCAGTGGGAGGGTGGTATAATTCATGTCCAGACAGGGGTCTGTTTCCTGCAACAAGTGGTCTTGTTTGCTCAATGAAGCTATGTCGTGCAGGAGGTGGTGGAGGTGGAGGAAGGGAAGGTGGTGGATTGTCGGACAAATCTTCACCTGCATTGACAGAGAAATTATATAAACCCATCCAAAAGTTGATCTAGTAGTACAGTGATTTTAATACAGGTCATTCTTGACTTAATATTATAATTGAACCTGGAATTTTGATCGTAAATTGTGTTGTTAAATGGGTCACCACAAAATACTTTTTGGGAGGAAAGATAATCGGCGCTACCTCAGCTCAGTTATTTGTGACCAACACTTTAGGATTCCAGGCTAGACTTGTCCATTTGCAGGAGCCAAACTCGTCAGTAGATAATGAATTTGGAGGGAAGAAATTTCTATTGAATCAGTCTTCAGTTAAACTTCAAAGCTATTCTGATTAATACTGTGTACGTAAAATATCTTTAGCTAAAATGTCAGAATAAAGGAATTTTGCTTTTTTTTGGGCGGGGGGGTGTAAATCCTTTTAGCTCAGAATTTTCCTTTTGAAATGTAAACTTTTATGATAAGTCGGCCCTTTGAATTTGTGTCCAGACTCAACATTTCTGCTAATAGAAAGTCATATTTCTTCATTTGTAAGATATCGCCTTCCTTGGTCCAAATCAATCAATACATCACTGTAGGGGCCTACAGCCAATACTATATTAATGCTTGTTTTCCTTGAGTCAGGGTTATAAAACTATTCAGACTCTTCCATAGCTGACCCAAGATACAGCCCACATTTTGGTGACATCCCAATATCAGTACAGGCCTTTGAAGCCATTATACAAAATAAAAGTAAAGTTTCTGCTAGAGAAATTGCTCACCCCTGGTTTTAGGTTGCTACAAATAAATCTTTGAAACATATTACATAATATTCTAGTCTTTTTCTCTAAAATGAAAATACAAAAATTAAAAAGAATTTGTGAGCTGCTTAACAAATAACAGCCAGGCAAATTGAGGTAATTTGAGAAAACATGTCTTGATGAAACTATTAATCTAGTTTTTTTGAAACAGTTAAATCTTCCCCACTCCCAATTTAGGAATATAAATTAAAACAGAACACAGTATTATTTTATACTATTATAAATTATGCTGATATATTTATGATAATTTGAGATGGAATTCATTTCATTTTGATTTTGAATAAAATGTTCACATCTAACTAAATTTACATGTGGAAGACAAATACATAAAACTGGACAAATCTTAATCTAATACTACTAAATATTAATACATCAAATGTATTATCACTTGCAGAAAAATGTATTATTATTTTGAACTGACTGTAGAATACTGATAGTCCTCAAATTAATACCACAATTGAGTCCAAACATTCTGCTGCTAAGTGAAATATTTATTAAATGAGTTTGCCCCATTTTACGACCTTTCTTGCCACAGTTGTAAAGTAAATTACTGTAGTTGTTAAATTAGTCAAACTGTTGTTAAGTGAATCTGGCTTCCCCATTGACTTTTCCCGTTAGAATGTCACAAAAGGGAATCACATGATCTTAGGACACTGCAACCGTCATAAATATGAGTCAATTGCCAAGTGTATAGTATGGTCATAAATGTGAAAACTGATCATAAGTCAATTTTTTCAGTGCCGTTGTAACTTTGAACGGTCACTAAATGAACTGTTGTAAGTTGAGGACTACCTGTACATTCATAAAAATCAATGACGCATCATTTACTCGATACTTAGTGCATGATCTTAGATTTAGTCTACAAATGGCTGTGTTTGAAAGATTTATTATAAGGAGCTTGCTTTATTGGAAAGAAAAAGAGAATATATAACCTGGAGGATGCACAAGCAAGTCATAATCAGAGGACGTTCTATTGAGTACAGATGCATGTTTCAAATTTTCCCTCAATGGAGGTCGCAGAGGCGGCAAAGGTATTGGAATAGTAGACTCAAAGGCTTCTCCTAAATACCAAACATTTAAAATACCTTAATTTTTAAACTTTCAAAAACAGCATGTTAATTTTTTCCCTCTAAACATGCACTACTCATACCTATATCAGGTTGTTTCAATTTTTTCATCTCAGATGAAGTATTGTGCATTTCACTACTTATTCCAGAGCACTGACCATTCTCAAATACACTGAAAACAAACATAAAACCTGTAGTTTTAGTCACATAGAAGTTACATGGAATCAGATGCAAAAATGAAATGCAAAATGAAGATACTGAAACTAGTACTAAGAAAATTTAACTTCAGACAACATCAACTTTCCCCCTCTGCCCCCATTTTAAAGACTACAGCACCAACTGCACTTGAACTCAATAGAGGCAGATCAGAACTCAAGCCAAATAAAGTTTGATGAAATGAATGACAATTATAATTCATTTCATAATGTTTCTATAAAGGGAAATACAAACATGAATTCTTAGTTAAAATAAAATAAAAGAAATAAAATAAAATAAGAGAGGGAGGGAGGGGGGAGAGGGAGGGAGGGATATGGATGTATTTAATTTCTGTAACTGTCCATCTCAACAAGTGATTCTGAAAACAATTAAAACAGTACAAAATAAATATATATGAGACCAAATAAAATTTACTATGTATATTAATACAGCTTGGATACAGGGTCCTTAACACACTCAAGGCCCCAAGCCTGGGCACAAAACCAAGTTTTCATGGCCTTGCAAAAGGGCAACAGGGTTAGGACCATCCTTGACTGACAGGATCTACAGTTTGCCCAATCTGTCTGACCGAATTGGACAGATAGAAAGAACTGTCCCTTAATAGCCCGATTGCAGATCATAAAAGGCTTTTCAAGCAATAACCAGCTCCTTGAATTGCACTCAAAACCACACTGGAATATTGGTAACTCACAAAACAGTGATATTACATGCATTAAACATTTTACTACACGTATAGCTACATTCTGTATCAGTTGAAGCTTCTGAGTGCTTTTTAAGGGCAGTCCCATGTAGAACGCATTGCAGTAGTTCAGAAAAAAGATCACAAAGCATGAGTAACTGTCAGCAAAGCCTATCCAGAAATGGGTACAACCAGTGTCATCTTATAGGGGAGAAGGGTGGCACAAAATTTAATTTATATATCAATAAACTGGCATAGTATCCTAAGTTGTGCAAAGGCCCTTCTAGCCATCCCTGGCACCGGATCTTCTAGCAGGAACCATGACTCCAAGAGGACGCCCAGATTGTGCACTGGGTTCATCTGGGGCAGTGCCACTCCATCCAGAACTAGTGATGACAAAACCTTATCATCACAAGCCCCAAATATGCAAAGACACTCTGTCTTCCTTGGGTTGAGTTGAAAACCAAAGTATCCCATCAATATTCTTACAGCCTCCAGGCACTGACATAGGACAGGTAGTCCAGAGTGGAGATACAAAGCTAGGTAGCATCAGCATATGGATGATACCTTATCCACGATTGTTGGATCTCCTCACCCAGTGCCTTCATGTGACTGTTACATAGGACAGGACAGAGAACTGAGCCCTGGGGTACCCCACAAAGTAGGGGCCATGGGTTAGAACACTACCCCCATCAACTCCAACTGGAATGGAGCCTGGAGAAAAAAGGAGAATCAGAGCAATGTTGCTCACCCCAATTCCCAAAGATAATCCGGAAAGAACCGTGATCAATGGAATTGAAGGCCACTAAGAGATTAAGAAGAACGAGGACAGTCACACTATTCCCACTACTGCCAGAGGTCATCTAAGAGAACAGTCACTGCTGTCTCAGTCCTGTACACAGTCAGAATCCCTGACTGAAAAAGGTCCAGATAATCTGTTTCATCCAGGATTCTCTGCAGCTGCTACACAACCATCTTATTTACAAGCTTTCCTAAAAAAAGGAAAGATTGTAGACTGGACAAATGCTAGACTGGTTGAGTCAGGACATGACTCCTTCAGGACAGAGTGCACTAATGCCTTCTTAAGAGTTGATGGAATTACCTCCACTCTCAAGGAGTTATTGATTACTGCCCAGACCCAATCGTGTTTAGTGTGTGTGTGTCTGTGTGTGTGTACTTGCTGAAATATGTTAAAAAGGTGATATTCTATGAAGACATTTAAGTATAAGTATTAAAAGCTGTGAATTATATTCTGAGAATGTATGTCAGCAAAAAGTCTATTCTTTGTGTGAAAAAAAAACTAAGAACAATGCCTAAAAATTTAGCAGAGAGGTACTGAAACCTGATACCAAAATATTTTAAATTCTGGGTAAAGATGTAATCTTAAAAGTAATATTATGATTAACTATAATCAAATATAAAACTAAACTGAATGTCATGTCAAATGGTTCTTTACCATCATCTTCAAATAACCTTACCGAGTATGAGACTTCATATTATGGCAATGAAGTGATTGTGAAGGCAAAGAAACGGGATGGGATGAAGGAATCTTGTACTCATCTTCTACATGTTCTCTTGATTTTTCCGAAAAGGAATTTATAACAGCAACAGAAGACCTCAAGAGAAAAGTACACCAAATCCAGATGAGTTTTTGTTGGTACAGAAAATAAATATATCAATCACTGCATTTACAAATGGATTTAATTACATTTTTTTCTATTTTATTGCCACAACAAAGCCAAAAATAGAGTAGGTATGTGCATTTAATGAGATACAAATGTGTTCCACTTCCTTATGGAGGTTGTGCACTTTGCTCTCGTCTCTCTTTTTCCACAAGCAAAGGAGACACTCAGAAATTTCCAGCTTTGATTAACTACAGCTTTCTTTGCAAAACAAATTCAGATGTCTCAAAACAGAGAGAGACAAAGCAAAGAAGTTTAAGCCATACAATGTTATTTTTAAAAAATTAGAAGAACTGAATATAAAATTAAGGAATCATAGTTGTATTTTCTTTAAATAAAATTTGAAATGTTGTATGTGTCAAAAAAACAATTGTTCCATGGAAATATTTCAACAAATTAACAATTCATCAATCATTTATAATGCAAATTATCACTAAAACATATATCAAAATACAAGATACTATGAATTTATTTCCATAAGATCCAAAGACAATGGTGTCTTCCCAACTCTGAGAGTTCAATCTCCAAAGAAAATTTTAGGAACTGTAATTATGTACGGATATTTTAAAAGCAGGCATTTAAGACATTTAGATGGTATTATAGAACTCAAAAGATTCTGATTATACTTGCAAACACCCTAAAGTGTAAGGGCAAAGTTATGGTTTGTTGGTGTCCATTTTGGTTAGCTTTAGAACAATTAAAAATCAAAAAATGGGGGAGAAATACCCAATGTGATGCGAAGAAGTAAAAGAGATAACTAGCTTCAAACTATAATTTAGGGGGAGTTTCATGAGAAAGGGAACATTTTTCTTCCAAAACAGGGTTTTCACTATTAGGCATTTTGTATTACACAAACTGTAAGTGTTTCAAAGCACTTCAAGCTATATAAAATATAACCAAAAGGAAGGTGGCTTTTTAAATTAATTTATTTAATAAAAAGTATGTAACATTCAATGAAATATAAGGCTTATAAAGATAAAATGCAAGAATTTACTACTTTTTGTAAAGTCTCTGAAACAAGACAAAACAGACGTGTTTTTTAATCAGTATCCCAAATGAGTATTTCATTTGCCAGCAGGAACATTATACAAAACTACAGAAACTGGATTAATTGTGTTAATGAATATATATGTGATTCAAGATTATACTTGAACTGAAACTATTAATTTGACATCTAGCATTGATCATTTCAGATATAACATTTATAACATTTTTCAACTATAAGAACCATATCAAATGACACCAATGATCTCACATTCAGTTGTCAAGGATAGTGCTTCTATGACATACTTTATGCATCTGACATACCATCTTATGATCTATCTAATGAATAGATGATAAGCCCTGGCAAGTTCGATTTACTCTAATAAGTTTTATGTTGGCAAGATCAAAATTGGATTTTGGAATGCCTGCTTAAGCATAACTTTGTGAGCAAATGATACTATAGACATATGAGATACTATTTTTGATTATGTAATTTAATTGACCTATTGAATATGTACAGACATTTATTTTTTACAATATGTTTTAATAGTATACAGTATAATAAAACAAACAAAAGTTATATTTATGTAGTTACCAAGCACATCTAAATTATATTAAAGTAACAAACTGTCTTTACAATCCCCAAGGCAGTCACAACTTTTGAGCACCCCTAATGTTTGGAAATTGAAAGCTGAAAAATTTGACTCGCCCCAATATACAGTATACATTCTTAATTTACAATGTATGTTATTAGTTATTTTTTTTCTTGTTTTGCAATTTTAATCGGTTTTATTCATTTCTATATTTTAAAACTTGTTATTTTAAATCACCTGGAGTTGTATGAGATGTGCAGTATATAATAAATGAATAAATGCTAAATAAATAAATAATTTTATATTAATTATAAGTAATGATATGGGGCTGCCCTTGAAAAGTATCCAGAAGTTTCAATTGGTTCAAAATGTGGCAGTCCACATGGCTTTATGCAGGCCTAGATATACACATGTGTCATCTCTCCTGCGGCGACTGCATTGACTACTGATCCACTTCCAGATCCAATTGAAGATGCTGGTTGTCACCTTTAAAGCCCTATATGACTTGGGACCAGGTTATTTGAATGATCATCTTTTCCCAGTTATATTTACCTGACCCACCAGAGTAGAAGGAGCAGGGAATGTTACTGGCCCCTTCTCCTAAGAATGTTCATCTAACAGGACCAAGAAGAAAGGCCTTCTCCATGATGGCTCCCTCCCAGTGGAAAATTGGGATAATTTGAGATAAGATTGGCCCCAGTACAACTTTCAAAAGGCCCTGAAGACATGTCAACGAGCCTGGTGACTTCAGATCGAGATAGAGCCTATCAAGTGGTTTATTTGATTGATAGTTGTCATCACGGGAATGGGGTGGAGGGTTACTGCTTGTTACTGTTTTTATATTGCGTTTTTAAACTGCCCAGAATTACTGACAGTGAGTTAGGCAGGAATATACATTTTCATAAATAAATGAAATACATTTCTGATGTTTTGCCACATATATTTTTTTAAGAAAAACCTTAATAGTTTCATGTTTTATCAACTGCAGTGCATATCATGAGGATTCTGTAAAATTTCAGCTTTAATAAAAATAAACTATTTCCTCAAGATCCACTCAGATGGTCCTGCATCTGGTACTTAATGGTTACAGGGTTTTTTTGACTAGAAAGAACACTCTTGCTTTTATACTTTCAGCCTAGAATAAACAGTTAATGGGAATCTATAAAAGAGGTGGTGTGAGAGATATTTATCATATCATCAGATTCATAAGAATTTAAAGATATGGGGAAAGGGATTATAACTAGTGGTGAAAAACAGCATTT
The DNA here is from genome assembly GCF_029215685.1 of Pituophis catenifer annectens. Classification (NCBI taxonomy): domain Eukaryota; kingdom Metazoa; phylum Chordata; class Lepidosauria; order Squamata; family Colubridae; genus Pituophis; species Pituophis catenifer. The sequence continues at coordinate 96,919,152 of NW_027256884.1, read as the reverse complement.
ATGAAACAGAGTCCTATAGAGGAAAAAAAGACAAAAGAAAATATCTTATTAAAAGTCCTTTTATCAGCACTATACACAATTCTATATTTATTCTCCCAGATATTTGTCTAATTTATGGGAGACTAGAAGGAAAGAATGATGGTGACTGAAAATTGACCATTCTATCTCCCTTAGAGAGGTTAATTTCAAATTCTGAATTTTTAGTTTGAATTTTTAGGAAAAGTAAATAGTTTTTACTCTTTTCCATTTTTATGATGGTAATTTGGGGTTCATCGTAACCCGCTTTCCTCAAACCTGGATACTACAACTGCTGAATCTTTTTAAAAAACTGCTTTTGAAACATTTTCATCAAAATTCTTTCAATGACTTCTATAATTAAGCATTATTTGTGTGACTATATGCCTTCAAATCAGTGTTGATGCCTGGCGAGTGTCTGGAAAACTCTTTACAGTTTCATTGGCAAGATTTTGGAACTGTTTTGCCACTTTCTCCTCCGTACGGTTGCGAGAGGGGGCATGGTTCATGGTCACCTAGAGGCTTTATGACAAGGTAGAAATAGAACTTATAGTCTCCTAGCAGTTGCCAGGATTTATGAAAAGTTCCGGAGAGAGCCTTTCGGGAGGTAAATCTACTCTTCCCCCATTTTAGAAAATGTTTTTTATCATTATTTAAAAATGAAATATTAGATCAACCTAATGACTCCTAAAACAGACTTTATTTCTCCTGACAAAAAGCCTATTGTTTCAACAAACAGAGATGAAAGAGAAGATGGCGGGTTAATTCTAGAAACTACTTTTTTCACTTTAGTGAATCCCATATTGACACAAAATTATTATTGCCTTATTAACTCTGATTTTTCAGAGTTTTGTATGCATCACAAATTCTGCATTTTTAAGACTTCAGTAAAGATCTATGTTTTGTGATTATAATTATGAAATGCCTATTAACAGAATCTGAAGGATCCATGATATGGTAACTTTCAATATTTATTCACAGCCTTCTTTAATGCTCTTCTATAATATTTTTATTATTTATATTTTTAAAATTCATATTTGAACACCACTTCTAGATAAATGAAGATCTGAAAAGTCCAAATTTGTGAGCATATTCTACTCAATACATAATTCTAATTCATAAAAATAAAAAAAACTGCATCCTCATAATTTATATAATTAATGTTCTTAAAATTGAACTTACTTCATATTTGGCATGGCTGAAACAACTGGAGGGGGAGGTGAAATGCGAGGTGGAACATCATATTCTTCATTACCTAGATGGCCATTTGAAAATATCTGCAATAGATAGATTTCACAGGATGGTAATTTGCAAACTATATGCAAGTAAAATGCTCATTTACAACATTTTGAACCCATTCTCATCTTTAATTTCATGATTCTTCTGCCTGTCATCAATATCAATTTCATGTATTCAGCACTATAAATAATTCAGCTAAGGTTTCCTTACACACTTTTTAACAGAACAGAATATGTAACAAATATAACAGATATTTAGGAGAGCAGCAGCTCGAACTAAGAAATTTCCTGACAGTGAGAACAATTAACCACTGGAACAGCTTTTAGAAGTTGTGGATGTTCCATCATTGGAGGTTTTTAAAAAGAAATTGGAAAGCCATTTGTCAAGAACAGTATAAGGTCTCCTGCTTGTGCAGGGAGTTGGACTATAAAGCTTCCAAGGTCTCTTCCAACTGTTATTCCATTTTGTATTTTGTTATGTAATTAATTTAGCTAGGGTTCCCTCAAACACTTTAATAAGCATATTCCTTAAAAATGTCTGATATAGAATTTTTTGTTTTTAGTTATTTTACTATACAATTTTCAAATAAATTATAATAGGCCACTAAAATATATATTACATTTACCCTTATACTGTACTATTATTTAAGCATTCATGTTCATTAAACTTCATATATTGTATCATGTATCTTCCAATAGTAATTATGACATTAGAATTGTTGCAGAAATCTTGTATCATAACACATGCAATAATGTTTTCTACTGATATCTGAATTTGCAGTAAGTCCAATTATTATTTCCTATAAATGACTTCCTATTATTTAATTATTCCATACACTTCTCAACAGCATCAGACTTCAAGTTCAATATTCCTAACTAAAACTAAACTTCATGCATCATACCATCTGGCTCTTACCTTGGTACCTTCTAAAGGTAATTCAGGGAATCTGTGCTTTCGTAGAAATAATGGGTCAGAACCCATACGACAATGTCTTCCATTCATATTTGAGCTTGCAGTAAGTCCAGGTTTGGGACAATTATCATTTCCTACTATACGACATCCCACAATTTGATTATTCCCACACACTTCTCTGGGGCACCAGGCTTCAAGTGGCATTGGTTGTTCTCTGGCAGATACACTTTCAGGATGATGCAAATGTCTACTTAACCTATTATCTGGAGGAATGGGTGGAGGCCTTTCTGGTGGAGGTGGAGGTGGATCTCGTATTGGTGGTGGTGGTGCTGGAAGAGGCTTGTCTTGTTTCCTCATCATACCTGGAGAAGACTGAGACATAACACAAAATAAAATGCTTCATTAAGTATATAATCTATACTTAGTGACAAATACAGTATTTTGTATAGTCACTTTAATTCATACATCACTGGCTAAAATGATCAGCATGAAATTAAAAATTAATATTGTAAAATTATTTGAATGAATCAATATAAACACACCCAAATATAAAAGCAAACCCATGTTATAAATTAAATCCAGAAGCCTAATCCTTCAGTGTCAGTTAAAATGATAACATTAATTAAAATATCAATGAACAAACAAGTAAAATAATTAACTTTATAAGGTATCTTGTAATTTTTGAAAAGAACCTAGACTATATAGAAAGTATCAAAGTATCAACACAGGGAGGCGATTAGGATGTTGGTTTGAGCTTGGCAATTTGGTTGCAAATGTTTCAAAATCCATTCAAGGAGACATTGTCAGTTCAAAACACACGGATGATGTCTCTTCGAATGGTGACAAAACGTTTGCACATTTCAATAGGAAGGAGAGCACAGAGTTAAATAGTGAAGACACATACACCAGTTTATATGCTTTACTTGTTCTAATTATTGTTTGCTTTTCCAAATACACAAAATATTGACTTCGTGAAAAGATAAGCAAAAGCTTAGGTGCAGGAATGATTGCAAGTTAATCGATTTCACTGGATTTGAATAAAAGCAGATAAACCCTGAGAACAACAACTAAAGAGGGGGTCAGTATGCTTCTAAGAAAAATAATGTTACATTTCTAAGTTCTATTACTAAATTGTACTTTTACCTTTGGTGAGTTTGTCGGGCTGGCACAAGGGGATCGGGAAACTCCTTTCTGTATTAGGTCCAATCGAGGAGGTACTGGTGGAAGGGTAAGATGGGATCCTTGTATGGGATCAGGAAATGGTTTCCTTCTTTGAGCAAGAGGAGATGATCCTGGAGATGTCACTGGGGAATTCTGTCTTTCATTACACTGCAACAGAAGATGTTATGAAGTATGTCATATTCACAATTCAGGGAAAGCACCAATTTGCAAGTTCTTACTAGGCACCTGTCAATTATAACAATATAAGATGTTTAGACTGGATTTGGCATTTTTTGTCGCTCTATCGAGTCTTTCCCAAGGACCTGGGACAGGCAGATGTGGATGTTTGATGGTGTTAGAGGTATCACCTCAGGATGCAAGCTGTTTTGGGTAAAGCTGCTTTTTCAATTGACTGATGGCGCATTTGTCAATGCCAATGGTGTTCAAGTGGTGCTCTAGTTGTTTTAGGATTGCGCCCAAGGAATGTATGACTATTGGTGCTACACTTGCTTGCTTTCTATTTCTATTTGCAGGTCTTTGTATTTTATTATTTACTTTATTAATATTATATCCCACTTTTAAAGGAGCACTTAGCAAAACTCGGCTCTTCTTTCTCTTCACAATTTTATTCATAAATCACACTCTGCTCATTTAGCAACCACAATCTGTTTCTTAAATCAGAACAGAAATGGTCATTAAGTAAACAAGTGACTGAAAGAGATACATGTTACAAAAATCACTGGTTGCTGCTCTCTCATTCAGGTAAGTTCTCTCATACAGTGTCCTATGCCAGACCCGTTTTGCTTAAAAAAGCTATTTATTCCTGACCTGCTTTTCTCCACAGATCAGCCCTTTCCTAAAAAGTGCTAATGGCAAGTTGACAAGCTCATCTCTGTGACCTTAAATAGTTGATCCATCCATTGCTGACTGAAACTGACCAGCCCTTATTCAATTTCACACTGAAAACTTGTCCTGCCAACAAAATTCGGTAGAAAATGTGCGCATTTTGATTTTTTGTTTTTAAATTTATTACCACCATGGTATTTATGAAATTGCTTAAATGCTGCTAAATGAGGGGTACCTATAGTTCCGTCAGATTTGGATGAGAACTTCATAAACAACTAATAAATTTGGTGTTAGGGTTGTTAGATACCCTCATTCTGATTCACTAAATTGTTTCCTTCTTGGAACAGAACAGAGGAGAAATTGCCCGCTTTTGACAGCCTTTTATCCCACTTTTGCCAGTTAACATTCAGTATTTTGTTGGCTTTTAATAAATAATTATTTGAATTTTCATCTTCATGAAATGTTTAATAACAAAGCAAGACATGATAAATCTGCTTATTCTTTTTCTATTTTTACCCCATACTTTTAATATGTCACTTACTAATGATTGTTCTCTCCTAAAATGTTTCTTTATATGAAGCCAAACATTTGATTGTAACTTGTAAAACAAGTGGAAATCCTCTCCCTCAACAGAGGCAACCCAGCAAAAGTCAATATAATCCAGTCTATTATCTAAATTAGACCACTAGCGTTATACAATTTGAAGTTTCATACTGCTTGACTACCTCACTCTTTGGAATCTTGTAATATCATTTATGCCGGTCTATTACTATAATAAAGATTTGATTGATTCTAATGACTTAAATTTAATCCTCAATCTTTTGTTGGACCATTTAAAGTTAGTTATTTCTCTCTGTCAGTAATTTAGTGCTCTATCTTTAGTTTTTATTAGAGTTCTTTAAAATAGAAAACTAAGCCTTAGCAGAAGGATCCTTACCGTTGGATGTTTTCTGAAACAAGACTGTTTTTGCTTTCTGTAGTTATTTGCCATTATGTTTCTCAGGAGGTAATTTGTTTTTAAAAAAGGATCTTAAATTTCTAGGTATTTCATTTTTATAACAGTAATGCCATTTCAGTTCTTTAATCTGATACTTTGGTATTGAACCATACTGTGTAAGATCAATTCTAAAGAGTTCTTTAAATAAGTAAATGTAAAAAGACTATCATCGGAAAATAATTTCAATTTCTGTTCTCAAGTTTACTAATTTGTTTCCTGAAAATATATTGGTGCATATATGCATGTCTGCATATGTGTATGTTACATACACAGATGGACATAAAATTATACCAGTGGCCAACTTTATGCAGGCTGGATATCAGCCAGCACTCAGCATGATTGCCACCTAGCCAAGAAATTCAAGCGAACCCAAATTGTGACATTGTTGTTAATGATTTTGTTTATATTTGCTTCCTTCTTTTACCTTCATTTATGTTCTGGCCTAGGCTTTTGAGACAGTAAAAACCACACAATTAGTCCCCAAAACCCTCTTTTTATTTCAAACGGTGTGAATTCTGTTCATTCCCAGCCCGTGATGAGTCACAAATAGTTTTTAAAGAGCCCGACAGAAATCTGCCACAGTCCTTCGGGATAAGGCAGATAAGCACCCACCTTTAGCTCCCTTGACACGCTGCCAAAGACCTAATTGGCAATTAGTTTTGCAAGGCCACATGGAGCACAGAGTCAAAATGGAGCTTCAGAATCTAAACCGACAGCACAAAAAAATTGCTTTCTGAAAAGGCTCACATGCCTTTGCTCCTCCTTTATTTCTTATGAGAGGGGCCAATCATCTCCAACCCTTACTCCTGAGTCGCCCCTTTTGTCTTAACTGTTCTTGCCTTCTGGCAGCTCTGTGCATGCGCGCACTGGGAACAGGCTCCCCCTGTTCCTCTGCCTCACTGACATCAGGCTCTGGAGTCAGCATATAACTCCACGATGGCCCTGACCCTATCTCAGCCTCCGACCCTTCCTGAGAATCCAGGACTTGCTCATGTTCCTCTCCAGCCTCCTCACTGTCAGACTCTGCTTCCAGCTCCGCAGCGGACCACAAAATTTATTGATTTCCATTTGCAAATTAAGTGGGAGAAGTTCTAGAACTCTATCCCCAAATTATCTTATATAGGGTAGGCAACAGTACTACAGGCATAAACACAGCTTAAATATACCGACTATAAAAATTTGTTCTACGTATAAGCCTACTTTCAATCAAGTTTTATGAGATCTCTTAGAATTTTTTATTTAATCCTCAGAACATTCAAATGGGTTGAAATATAGTAAAATATGAAAGATATTAGCAGTACATGCATAATCAGTTATGGAAAGATCTTCAGCTATAAATTGCATACATATATGAAGTGGTGACAAAATAGGTTGGCAGGAACCCCTGGCTCAGCAGTTGCTAACAAACTACAATATCATTGATACTAGCAATTGTAGTTCAGCAACATTTGGATTGATACAGCTCGCTATTGTAGAAATTAATCTTCAACTGTAATTAGCTATTATAATTAATGGAATATCAGAGTGAATCTGTCTCTGATACCTGGTTTTAGATAGAAAACATAGGAAATACTCATCTATCCATACCTTTCTCATGGAAGCACTTAGATTGCTAGAGTTAGAAATAAGCTGCTGAGCTAAATGGTTTTCTATAATAATACAAAAGGATTCTTCTTATTTTCCAACATTCTCCATGAAATAGAGAGAATGCATCAGTTTACAGGCAGTGAATATGCAATGATGTAATTTAGTCTACTAGTTCATATTTTTACGCAACAGTTCGTTTAGTCAGTGTTCGAAGTGACAATAGCATTGAAAGAAAGATTTATGACCGGTTTTCACACTTATAACCATTGCAAATTCTTTAATCTAGGGATGTCAAATTCAAGGCATGGGAACCAAATCCAACCCGCGGGGTGGTTAGATCTGGCCCGAGAGGCCACCATGGAAACAGTGAAGGACCAGCCTGCAGTGCCTCTGCTGGAGAAAACGGAGCTCGGGAGGGCCATTGACAACCCTCCTGAGCTCCATTTTCACTGGCAGAGGGTTGCAGGAGGTTGCCACAGCCGAAAACAGAGATTGGGAGCCCATTTTCACTGCCAGAGCGCTGGGCCTCCATAGGCACCCCTGATGCAAGTGACATCGAGCTCACCATGCCCACCCTGGTCACGCCCACCCTAGCCCCTGAGATCAAACACAACCCTGATGCGGCCCTCAATGAAATCGAGTTTGACACCCCTGCTTTAATTGATGTGTAAATTATAATTGCAAACTACAAAGTCATTGCATATTTCAGGAAAAAGAGAAGTACCTTTCTCACAGAAGCTAATCGATTCATCATCAAACACTCTTCTCTGTCATCATCATCATCGAAATCAAGCATAGGAATACCAAAGCTATCCAAAATACTGCAGCATCTTATGTTTTCATCTCTGGGATCAAAGGGATCTACGATTATGGGTTCAGTTCCTTTGATTTCACAACGGCAAAAAGGACATCCTTGACCATCAGATTCCTGAATTATGAAAAACAAAAATGTTTAAATGCTGAGAACTATTTAGCACTATTTTACTACATAGAAGATTATTAACGTAATGAAAAACATATTAATAGTATTTTTAAAAACACAGATACAAATATGGAGACAAAGAGAGAGAGAAAAAGCTTCAAATGAATAGCAGCACCAGCAATTTTCTATTACATACGATGTTGGGAAAGACCAATGGCAGTTGGACAGACTATCACACTCTTTGTTTTTACATAAATAAGATACATTCATGCCTTTTTGTCAATCTTAATATATCTCAAACATATTTAGAAATTAGAAAAAATGATATTATTCCTCATGTTAGGGAATTTAACTTACCCATCAGGGGTTCACAATCCCTGGTGATCACAAAAAAGGAAGTGCAAGATCTATTTCACAGACAAAAGCCAGGAAAAGCACCAGACCCAGACAAGATAACTCCTTCTTGCTTAAAAGTCTGTGCTGACTAATTGGCCCCATCTTCACCTGAATCTTCAATAAATCACTAGAGATGTGCTATGTTCCTTCTTGCTTCAAACGCTCTATCATCCCAGTGCTGAAGAAGCGCTCCATCAAGAAACTGAATGACTATAGACCAGTTGCTCTAACATATGTAGTTATGAAAACCTTTGAAAGGCTAGTGATGTCCCACTTGAAAACCATAATAGATCTGCTGTTAGACTCCCTGCAATTTGCATACCAAGCAAATAGATTGACAGATGATTTGTTAATATGGTTCTGCACTACCTTCTACAACATCTTGAATCTCCAAAGACCTATGCAGGATCCTCTTTGTAGACTTTAGTTCAGCATTTAATACCATCATTCCAGATATTATTCTAACTAAACTAAACCAGCTAGCGGTACCTGCACACACTTGTAAGTGGATCATAAGCTTCCTAACAGACAGGAAGCAGCAGGTGAAGCTAAGCAGAATCACATCAGATACCTGTACAATTAGCACAGAGGCCCCCCAAGGATGTATGATGTCTCCTCTTCTCTCTATATACCAATGACTGCATCTCAAACAATCCATCTGTTAAGCTACTGAAGTTTGCAGAAGATACAACGATTGGTTTCATTCGAGACAACGATGAATCCGCATACAGACAGGAGGTTGAACAACTAGCCTCAAGATGCAACCGGAACACACTCAAAACCGTAGAAATGGTGGTAGACTTTAGGAGAAACCCTCCCATACTACCACCTCTTACAATACTAGACAACACAGTATCAACAGTAGAGACCTTCAAATTTCTAGGTTCTATCATATCTCAAGACCTAAAATGGATACCTTACATCAAAAACGTCATCAAAAAAGCACAACAAAAAATGTTTTTTCTGTGCCAACTCAGGAAGCTCAAACTGCCCAAAGAGCTGCTGATATAGTTCTACAGAGGAATTATTAAGTCTGTCATCTGCACCTCTATAATTGTCTGGTTTGGTTCTACAACGCAACAAGACAGACACAGACATCAGATGATAATTAGAGCTGCAGAAAAAACAATTACTATCAATCTTCCATTGAGGACCTGTGTGCTGCATGAGTCAAAAAGAGGGCTGTGAAAATATTTAAGGACCTCTCGCATCATGGACATAAATTGTTTCAACTCCTATACTCAAAACAACCCTATAGAGCACTGCACACCAGAATAACTAGACAAAAGAACAGTTTTTCCCCGAACACCATCACTCTGCTAAACAAACAATTCCATCAACATTGTCAAACTATTCACTAAGTCTGTATTACTATTACTATTCTCATCGTTCCATCACCCATTTCCTCCCACTTATGACTAATACTGTAACTTGTTGCTGTAGCCTTATGATTTATATTGTTTCCTAGTATGATTTGATTGCTTATTTGTACCCTACGACTATCATTAAGTGTTGTACCTTATGATTCTTAATGAATGTATCTTTTCTTTTTATGTACACTGAGACCATATGCACCAAAGACAAATTCCTTGTGTGTCCAATCACACTTGGCCAATAAAGAATTGTACTGTATTGTATTGTACTGAAAAACACAATATTCTTTACTTATCAAAGAATGAGGTAATATGTACTGTTTTGGTAATATTGCATAATATTTTATAATAGTTTATTGTTGACACCAGATGAAAAGATGCATGCTGCTATTTGTGAGACTTTTTATCTGATTGATTAGTTACCATCATTTGGTGTTGACTCTTAGCAACCACACATTTTAGTTGTGAGAAAGTAGTGCAATAAGCTAATGATCAGAAACCTATTTAATGCAGGATTCTTTTAAGAAATCTATATTCAATGCACTTACATCAAATATTTCATTAAGAAGTTTAAGGCGTTTTCTCTTTTAATTTTTACAACAATCCTGTAAAACAGATTGTAGCAACTCATCAAAAGTTACCAACAGAATTTTATGGCTGTTTGGGTATGCAAATATGGATCTCCTTAGTCCAATCATCACATTGCAGGGCTTTATAACCAATACTGCTTATATATTATTTAACTCATATTTGATTTTTAGAACAGTGGAGCTGCAACTTACATAGTGAAAAGTTTAGGGCTGAGGAGTATAATCTTTTAGATTACTAAGGACTAAACTGATGTCAAATCCTAAAGTCTCATATCAGAAGAGCCAACTACCATTGTCAATCCTTCTTAGGCATTTATACCATTACTTATAAATATGTAAAATATATACTTTTAAATTTTTAATACATAAATTAGGCATTTAATTTACTGAAGTCTTTTTAAACATTATAATGCAAACCAAGATTTAAAAAAATACATGCATGTGCCCACCTATATAATTCAATTTGGGTTTTGGGCATGTACTTGTCAGATTTTAAAATGTTTACTACAGAAAAAGTGCCAATTTATTCAATGACTTCTGCTTTATGCTTTAAGTTAAGTTAGGGATCTATGCAAAATTATATAACAATAAAAAAGCAAAATATGGCTATAGTAATATATACATAGAAATCAATTAGAAACCTTTGTTTAGAGAAAAAATTCATCTCATCTTACCTTATTTTAGTTGTATTTTTATTTCAGTGCCTTTAAAACAAAGGGATACCCAACATGCACAGGGACTGATCGACCTTCGGCATAAAATATCATGCAAATGTGATTTTGTATTCACTAAGGAGCTGGGAGTAACTTATTTTATTAAGTAAAACAGATGCTTTATTATGATAAAAAACTACCAGAACTCTCTCCTTAGGCATCTCTAACGAGCCATTATGACAGCAATTAAACACTAACCATTGGCAAGTAGAAACTGAACTGCTGCAGTATATTCCCTTCATCAGCTTGTTAATTATACAGAAGTTAAATGTGCAGTGAAATTTATTTTAAACGAAATGACTGTTAATGAAGGAAAACCTAATACTCCATTTACTTGGATGTCACTAGCTAGTTACAGCTTGACTATATATTAAATGTTTTTGTTTTATTAAAAAGCTACATTCCCACTGATGCTATGACCCAGAAAAATTCTATGATACCGTGCTTCTAATTCTATATTGTTTTCACAACTGCTTCCAAGAGAATATCCCTATCAATGAATAAATGGGAAGATATTTTTTAAAAAGAGGATTCCTATCATTTATGCAGCCTCTTTATATTATAGTTAATTTTTCTGATTAAGTGATTTCAGAAGTTACAAGTCAATGTTGCAGATATTCTTAGTGACTGAATATTCATCTTAGGTGGGAGAATTATACTGTTGGTTGATTTTTGTCTCATTTATTTGAGAATATTTTTCTTTCCATGCTCAGTTATGTCCCCTTGCTATTACAAGTGTCAAACTCTTAACAGCTACTTACAAACAAAAAATAATTCAGAGTATTCTTTAAACAGATTTACTACAAAGGACAATAGAATTAAGTTACATCAAACTTGGAAATGTTAAATTCAATACCCAGGTTTGTTAGTACCCAGTTTTTTAAATCTTCTTGCTAACTACCCACCTACCCATACACTGCATTTTCCTGATAAAGAATATAAAAGTGTTCTACACTTACAGTATTTGAAAGAAGTTATGCTATTTCTCTACATATGAATAAACTATCATTTCAAGATTTATTCCTACAACTAAAACATTAGTTAATGTATCAATACAAAAAAGAATGAGAAGTAGAAAAAGGGCATGTATGAATTTGATTACAGAAGGACAGTTACCTGCCATGCAGTCAGGCAAGATGTACACATCAAATGTCCACAAGGTTCAATCTTCACATCTTTGTCATTTTCAGCACAAATTTTACAAAGCTGGAATGTGGAACCCATTTCACAATATAATTCATATTGTTCCTGAAAAGGAATGACTGCAATGAAGAGCCTCTGAAAATGATAATATAAGAGCTACTTGGCTTACCATTCAGGTTGTAACTTTTACATCATAACATATACTAGTAAGACAAATTGTTACTGAAGATATTCATATATTTATATGTTATTGTTTTTTCAAATACATGAAAATCTATTTATACAAAATTTCTATTGCTCATAAACCATAAAAAAACCACCCACCCAGCATTGTAATGCTTTAACTAAAATAAATTATTCTGATTCAAATCTGTTGCACAAGAATCTACATCATCAGAGAAATAAAGCATAATTTGGTTTTATTCAAACATTACCAGTAGAGACAGAATTTTTAAGTAGAGAGCCAAAGACAAAAATAGTCTTTTGAATCCCATCCCAAAGCCTACCATCAACTGCATCAGTTAATGATAAAAGGACAGTAGTTCATTAAAATTTGCCCTAATAGATTAATTCAGGTTTCAGAAATCACAAATACTTTTTGTGGTTTATCTAAATGCATCAAGCCTTTTAGAAAGGAATATTTTTATGATATTTATTGGATTTGGTATTATTTAATAAGTAACTTTTTTGGTAATACAATTATTATAATGGCAGTAATACAAAGTCTTGACCAGCAGGAGAAATTGCGCTTAAAGTATATATTCTTAAAGTATATATTTCTTTTAGAATTTTAAACAAAGATTTGTTGCTGCCTCCTAGCCATTATTGAAATAAATACATTTAAAGTTAGGGGAAAATACAAAATATGGGTAAAAATCCCAAAATACTGTAAAAAAAGTTAAATAGAACAATCTTAAACTTCAAAGTGATGAAAGAGAATGGAGTAAAACTTAAACAAAATGATAAAAACAACTTAAAAAATCGACCTGTCCCTTTGTCATGATTAATTTTCTGAAAATTAAATGAAAACTAGTTTGGGTTAATTTTTTTCCATAGGAATAACAAATTCATTAAACTAATATGCTTATAGTGATGCATACTTAAAAGTATCTGAAGTACTGGTATCTTGGCAAATCTTTTCTTAATATGGTTAGCCCAGTCCAAACTGGATTTTAAACTCATACTCAGAATTTTCATGGTCCTTGAGATGTGTTGAACTGCTGTCTCCAAAACCCTTCATCACTACAGCCATTCTGACTGCTATCAGCCTAATGATCAGTTATCATCATTAGGAGACACAATACATAAACTGTTTTAAAAATGTCTATATACATATACATATACATATACATATACATATACATATACATATACATATACCCACACCCCCACACACCTATATATATATATATATATATATATATATATATATATATATATATATATATATATATATATATATATATATCTCCTTAATGGATATGAATGAATAACATACACTCCAAGTGAATAACATACAATATACCTGTGTAACTTTTATATGATCATGTGGAATAGGTTCACATAGTCCTGTCAGATCAGGATTATAACTTCGTCCATCTGGATAAAGATAGCTGAAATGGAAATAAATGTTTGGCTCTTCATTTATATACCTATTGAATACTTAGATGATGAGTGAACAGTTTTGCTTTTTCCATTACAAATAGTCTTCAGTTAACTATGGTAATTGAGACAAGAATTTCCATTGCTAAGTGATGTGATTGTAAAACTTGATGTCATATAGCACAACAGTGATGACAGTTGCAGCAGGCCAGTTGCCATCATTAAGTAAGGACTACATGGGTTTTTAAGCAAGGATCTCACATGGCTGACTTACTGGCAGCCTACCCATTGACTTTGCTTGTGGAAAGCCAGTAGGAAGTCACAAATTGTAATTATGACTGTGGATTATTGCAATTGTTGGAAATCTGGGCTGGTTGCTAAGTGCCTGGATCATGATCATGTACAGTAACTGGGAAGTTTCATTTGTAACTACCATTTATTCAACACTATCACAAATTGGAACCATTGCTGAATGAGTGATATTGAAAGACGATCTATACAAGTATCTCCTGCTAAAAATTCCCTTCCAGAAATGCCTGTTTTTCATTGAAAGATCTATATTCTTAATGTCTTCCACATAGAAGACTCTGCTAACTGCACCCCCCTTTCCTCTGCTGATTTCACTTCACAATTGCCATCATTCTAGTCCTGTTTGCCCTAATTGGGGACACAAGAAAAATTCTCAGTTGAACGTTTTAAGGGAAACTAGACTTTACAATTATGATAATCCAATCAGATCAAAAATACTTTAACTCAGGCATTATAACTCAAACTCAATCGTATCGCAGGTCGTATTGTGACCTATCGGGATTGTTTTTGTGCTTGAGGAGCCAGGATGGGTGTGGCCTGCATGGGCCACAAGTTTGATATCCTTGCTTTAACTTGTGCCTGTTGTATTAGTAACCCATACCTTCTATATATAAATAATTTATACTCACAATCCTTCCCGGCTGCCATCAATTAGAGCTTGAAATAAAGGCTTATTGTGGGGTATGGTCTGTAAAATATTTCCATCACCAGTGACATAACCAATAGCCCACTGCCCAAGTCGAGTGCAACTTAATCTGAAAATGTAGCTGTAAAACGAAGGACAATGCTATAGTGAATAAAAGAGTTGATAAAGGCGGGATAAAAATTTAAAAAGAGAAATTAGAATATTTGTGTAATCTAAATTTACCAATATTTTCCACTTTGGTTAAAAAAGTAGACAAATAAAATCTTATGTTGAGCTTTATGGAAATCTAACTATTTCTTAATTTAGTTGTAATCAGACCGAGCACTCAGCTGAAACTTAACTGTTTGACTAACAGTGTATTATAAACATTAAAAACAGTTTCTTTACTGTCAAATAGTTCTACGTGCTACATGGTTGCTCCTTCAATTCCTATGTATAATGGCCATTATTGTAAGTGCTTTTTTTTTTTAATATGGCTCACCATGTCACTAGTTTTCCTATCACCACTGTTTGGAAATGACAACAACACAAATCATTTTTTTTTATGGAAAATCTAGTTGTTCTCAACAGACCCCTAGCTAAATATATTCAAGTTTTCCTGTTTCTACATATTGTTCATGAGGATAATTATTATGATTTTGAATTATTTCCTCCCAATCCCCCTGAACCAAATCATCTCTTACTGCAAAGTTTCTGGTTGTAGTCCAATGTCATTAAATTATGAAATTTCCCAGCCATCCAGAAACATGACTAACTAGTGGCAACCTTCCATAATCTACTGAAGTAAATTGGCAAAAAGTACTGAGTTCATTACCTTCCTGGTTTGGTGCTATATTTCTGTAACCGTGCTTTAACTTCATCATAAGTCAGAAATGCCATATATCCAGGATGAGTCACAGCTAAGAAGTTCCAGTTTCTTAATATTGAACCCCAAGGCTAAGAGTAAGTGAAATATATAAATATGTATTTATATGTATATACTTAATATATTGTATATTTACCCCAATTTCCTCTAAGAATAAAGAAAACATTTTCTGTAATACTTGCTACCATCAAAGATAACAGCCATTTAAAGTTAGTTACAGTGAAAAATAAGGCATTTTAAAGTAATGTTCAGATTAAAAAAATAGCTTAAAAGTGAGCAACGAATTAAGAATCTGAATAGTATCACAAGTTAATGGAAATAGTTCAAGTCTGAAACAATCCCATTTCAGATCCAAAACTAATGAAATATATAAGCTTTTATTAAAACGATGAAAGCACTATCACACTGCAAACCCTTTGGACTATTTTGTAAAAAGGAGCAGGACTTCTGTCATCTGTTGCTTTCATAAATCTGCCATTCACCCCTTAACATTTATATCATGTCTAGATGAAAGCAATTTCACGTTCTGAATAAAAATTTAGACTAATTAAAAATAAGAAATGAAAGCAGCACATGAAGAGAAGGAAAATGGGATTTAATTGATAACTAGATCAGTTCATGTTTTCATGTGAATTCATTATTGCAAACAGTATTTTTTTAAAATCTGTATGTGTACCTTTTGAAGTTTTGTTACCCGCAGAACTAGTAATATAGTGTTAATTGTATTACCTCTGCCATGGAAAACATAAAATATATCAAATTTACTAAAAAGAAACGATATCCTGAATTAAAACACCTCCTAGCAGGAAAAATTGACAGAAAAAATTATAAAATTCTTCCATTTGTCTAAAATTGCAAAATCCAGCTATGTTCAAATAATAGAAAAAAACATGTTCAGTATTATTTCAGCTTAGCTAAATTACCTGAAATAATCTTGTGAAGATATCAAATTCAAAAACTGAAATATAATCATTGCATGTTAGATCAATAGTAGACTTCAAAGCCATCGCTTCCAGACCAGAACTAATCTGATGCACCTCATGAAGACATTGTCGGAATACTTTCCAAGGCACTATGGTCCTACAATAAGGAAACAATACATATGTGTGTGTTAGATAAAACACAATTTTTAATTATATCTTTTATGTACACTGAGAGCTAATGCACTTAAGGCAAATTCCTTGTGTGTCCAATCACACTTGGCCAATAAAGAATTCTGTTCTGTTCTGTTCTGTTCTGTTCTGTTCTGTTCTGTTCTGTTCTGATCTACCCTACCCTACCGTACCCTTTTCTATTCTATTCTATTCTATTCTATTCTATTCTATTCTATTCTATTCTATTCTATTCTATTCTAGCTGTCTTTAATAACCATTTGTTCAGTGACTATTCAAGGTTAAAACAGCACTGAATGAGGAGGAGTTATGGTAGGTTTCCATAATCATGGCCATCAGAGTGTCCCCATGATCATATGTTAATTATGATTTGCAATTGGCTCACAATTATGACATGGAGGGATCTTGCAGTTGTGTGATTACCATTCTCAACTTTCACTGCTACCTTCTGACAGGAACTTTCTCATTAGTTCTAGGTTGGTTCACTCTTTGATTATTTTCCATCCATTGCTTCTTGTCTTGCCTTCAGGTGCTTTGGAAAATAGATTCTTATTTGTGACAGCCCTTTAGATATTGGAACACTGCTATCATGTCATCCCTAGCCCTTCATTTCATTAAACTATACATATCCAATTCCTGCATCCATTCTTCATGTTTTAGTTTTCAGTCCCCTAATCATCTTTATTGCTCCTCTCTGCACTCTTTCTAGAGTCTCAACAACTTTTTTATCGTGGACACCAAAACTAGATGCAATATTCCAAGTGTGGCCTTACCAAGGCATTACAAAGTGATACTAACTTTAGAAAAAGTACTAACACTTCATGTGGTTTTTATTCTATCCCTCTGTTAATGAAGCCTAAGGCTATGTTGGGTTTTTTGGCAGCTGCAGCATACTGCTAGCTCATATTTAAGTAATTGTCCAGGACTCCAAAATCCTTCTCATAGTTACTATTATTGAGCCAGGTATCACCCTGCATTTGGTTTTTCTTCCTTAAATATAGAATTTTACTTTTCTCACCACTGAATATCAATTTGTTAGACAGGGCCCAGTGTTCAAGTCTATCAAGATCCTTCTCTGTGTTGAACCTATTTTCTAAAGTGTTGGCTATTTCTGCCACCTTAGTGTCATCTGCAAATTTGATGAGTTCTTGTTTTATCCCCTCATTTAAATCATTTATGTAGCTATTGAAGATTACTGGGCCTAATACAGAGCTTTGAGGAACCCCGCTGCATACTTCCTTTCACGTAAATGCAGTTCCATTAAGGATTACACGTTGAGTGCGGTTCGTCAGCCAGTTACATCTGGTGATAATGTTGTTTAACCTACATTTTTCTATCTAATCAAGTAGTAAGTTATGGTCTATCAAATGCCTTACTGAAGCCCAAGTAAATTATATCCACAGCATTTCACTGGTCCACTAGTTTTGTCACATTGTCAAAGAATGCAATAAGATTTTGCTTACAGTATCAGTTTGCTTATCTACCAACAATATTTCTATTTTACCTGAATTTTACCTTGTTCACTCTTCTCAAGCACATTAATGAAAGTATTCAAGAATCAAGAAATCAACTTGGAAGTGAGATAGCAAGGAGCAGTAGATTTGGAAATTACTAGGAAGTGGGTAGTTCCTTGTTCTAAAAAAGCAGGAATACCTCTATAGCAGGGGTGTCAAATTAGCATCGTCACGGTGGTGATACATGACGTATTGTGACTTTTTCCCCCTTCACTAAACTGGCACGTGACGTATCCACACCATTGGCCATGAGTTTGACAGCCCTGCTCTACAGCATAGTACAGAAGATGGAAACTTGTAGGACATCATGGGTAAATAGCCAAGGTGTCAAAGAGTAGTATATAGCATTACTTTCTGGAAACAACTGTAGAAGGGAATGGAATGGAATTATTGCAAAACTGTGCTCCCAGGGCCCAACCCTAGATTTATTTAGGAGACTAGCACAGCCAATGTTATTAAAAGTTATTAGGAAGTTCAAGTAAACTAGCAAAAACTTCCTGGCAGAAGTTATCAACAGACCAAAGCAATTTTATTCCAATTTCCTGATTGGAATGCCTGTTAAAGTAGTTACATATTTTTCTTCCAAATGTGCCTAGAGTTCCAAAGCCATTGCCTTTTCTTAGGCAAAGGTATTAAATTTAAGGCCAGATCTTCCTTATTAAAGAAAGTTACTCTTTTTCTCTAAATGGCATTTTAGCCTACTTATTTAAACTGGAAGAGGTCTCCCTCCAAAAAGATATTAAATATATCCCTGAATGGGGACAAATCCAACATGATCAGATATCAGCCAAGTTAAGCAAAAATCAAGTAAACAAATGCAGCCTGCCTACATCTTCAATATCCACAACTAAAAGAATATTCAAAATGATAAGATAGGAGCTTGCTGTATGTACTACATTTAATATTTGTGTTAGTATGGCATTTAACTATAAATTATTTATTTTAATTACAGGTAGTCTTCGATTTACAAATGGTCATTTATCAGCTGTTCAGAGTTACCACAGCCTTAGAAAGGGTTCTTTATGGCCTATATAGCTCTTTCAGCCATCGTACAATGTTATGCTGCCCTTCCTCTGTGGTCACATGATCACATTTTGAGTGCTTGCCAATTGGGTCACACTTATAATTGTTTGCAGAATCCTGTGGTCATGAGACTGTGATCTGCAATGTTTTTTGCTGGTTTCCTGTGTTTTTTGCCAGTTTCTGGCAAAAAAACCACCCATTTAGGAACATGGATTCATGCTGATTTGCTTTGTGTGATTTGCTTAACAACTGTGTGATTTAGACTTACCACTGTGCAACTTGCTTAATGACCACCATAACAAGATGTAAAATCAGGTCTGATCATGTAGTTGTCTTACAACTTTCACAATTTACAACCCAAATCCCAGTCCCAAATGTGATTGTAAATTGAGGACTACTGTACATTGGTAATCATATTTGAAGCTTAACATTTATATTAACTCAGTGATGGCGAACCTTTCAGAGACTGAGTGCCCAAACTGCAACCCAAAACCCACTTATTTATCGCAAAGTGCCAACACGGCAATTTAACCTGAATAATGAGGTTTTACTACCTAAAATAATGATAAACAAGGCAGAGTTCAGCTAATTGTTCTAAGAAAAACGTGATAAATGCACTTTTATGCCCTTCAATTTTTTTCTGCTTTTGAAATATTACGTTTAGCAACAATAAAAAAGAAAAACTTTTGTAATATCATTTCTCTTTCCTCTCTCTTTCCCCACTCTCTCTGCCTCTCTTTCCCTTCCTCCCTCCCTGTCTCTCTCTCTTTCCTTCCCCCTCTCTTTCTCTCTGCCTCTTTCTCTCTCTTTCCTTCCCTCTCTCTCTTTCTCCCTCTGTTTCTATTTTTCTTTCCCTTCCTCTCTTACCCTCCCTCCCTCTGTTTCTCTCTCTCCCTTTCTCGCTCTGTTTCTCTCTCTTTTCTTCCCTCTTTCTCTCTTTTCCTCCCTCTCTCTCTCCCTCTCTCTCTCTGTCTCCTCTTCTCTTCGTCCCTTCCTCTGTCTCCCACCCCCGGGGCGGGGGGGGGGGGGAAGGAACCCCTGGACCTAATAAAAATTAAACATTAAGGGTTACAATTAAATGTGTCAGGGGATTGAAGCAGAAATAAAATCACCCAAGTTCAAGTATGCAGCACCAAACATTTTAAAGCTCTATGCAGCGAAATTAAATGTGCCAAGTTCACCCTTTGGGTCCCATTCTCCTAAACTTCTCCATATTGAGAGTAATTCCACAGGCATGAAATCTCACTTCTCCTCAGCCCAAAGAAAATTCATAATTTCTCCTTCCTCATATTTGGGCAAAAAACCTCAGATCTGTGTTTGTAAAATATTTTTTTAATCCACCACCTAACTAGTAGATCACTTGAAATTCAGATTCAAGTTGTTACTTTCTGCATTTCTTTAATTTCTCCCCTTGATCAGCAGAGCAAATCCCTATTTTAATATTTCTGTGATTTCACCATCCAGTTCTGCAGCATTTCCTCATTTTAGCCTGCTCGCAACATTTATTAGGATTTCTCTCTATGTACACATAACACCTCCTCATTGTAAGTCAGTCTCTGTCTCCTCCTGTCTCTCTGCCTCCCACCCCCCCACCCCCCGGAGAGGGGAAGGAACCTCTGAACTGGTAGTGGGTGGTGGGAATCTGACGTCTGGAGGTTGACAACCCAGGAGCAGTGCGCCAAAGACCAGCTGGTCAGCGGGCAGGCGGGGCATCCCAACATAGGCAGCTCTGCAGGAAAAGCAACTGATTGAATATCAGTTGCTTTTTTATGCCGAGCAGACACAGGGTTGCAATGTGGCTCTGCACTAAATTTGCAAAAGCTCTGTGAGAGTAGGGGGCAGGCCATGGGGGCAGCAGCAGCAAATGTACTGCAACAAAAGCGGAATGCTGTTTCGTGCAATTTTTTTAGTCCTTCAAACTTTTGTTTCCCTGCAAACGACAATGAGAAACATGATGGAGATGGGCTGGGGCGACAGCGCACATGCCCACAGAGAGGTACTAACCACCTGTCCACCAGGGTACTAATTCATTGACTATCATTCAGAATGCCCTAAAGAAGCATGTTTACTTCATTATCTCATTAAGCACAGTTGTAATTTGGTATTAACTGCTGCTTTTAATTTTTTATTTTATGACTCTATTTTTGTTAGTATTGATTGGCTTTTATTTTATGCTGCTTTGAGCCAAAGTCTTTGTTTCTACCTGTTACTTTTTGCTAATCATGTTTTGATTTCTGCCAATCGGTAATTATTAATACTGCCTTCTGCCTTTTCTTCTGAAAATCTTCCTAATAAGTGTTTGTTTCTAAATATTTATTCATTTATTTTAGATTTTTTTTTAAAAAAAAAACCTCTTTATTATTTTTATAGATAGCTCAAGGGCAAACACACCTAACATTCCTTCCTCTTCCTATTTTCCCACAACAACTTATGAGGTGAGTTGGGCTGAGAGAAAGTGACTGGCCCCAAATCACCTATATTATTTATAAATGTAAAACTAGTATAACACTGATGCCACATTACAGTGGCATATAGTGGTTACCCAAAATTTTGTTGCTAATGGCAACAGCTTGTTTTGAATTTTTCACTTAATTCATACACATTGTGATTTTACTACCTATTACAAAGTTATTATATCTTCAACACTTGCATCATAGCCAGGTAAATCTTTGGTAAATTACACATGATATGTAAAGACTTGTGATATATACAACAAACCAATTCAATTATGTATTCTTCATAAAATCTTCATATCTTCTATATTTAGTAATAATTTAAAATTTTATTTTCCTGTCTATTGTCTATCACAAGTTTCTATAAAGAACTATCACTTCATAAAATATACTAAGATAAAACATCAAATAAGATTGAATACCAGAGGCCGATTTCAAGTATAATGAAATATAGACCTTTGATTGGATTAGGAGCATTTAATACTTTATATGTTTTAGTCTAATTACCATAATGTCTTGAGAGTTTGATTTGGAGTACAGTGGGGCAAAAAAGTATTTAGTCAGCCACCAATTGTGCAAGTTCTCCCACTTAAAAAGATGAGAGGCCTGTAATTGACATCATAGGTAGACCTCAACTATGAGAGACAAAATGAGAAAACAAATCCAGACAATCACATTGTCTGATTTGGAAAGAATTTATTTGCAAATTATGGTGGAAAATAAGTATTTGGTCAATATCAAAAGTTCATCTCAATACTTTGTTATATATCTTTTGTTGGCAATGACAGAGGTCAAACGTTTTCTGTAAGTCTTCACAAGGTTGGCACACACTGTTGCTGGTATGTTGGCCCATTCCTCCATGCAGATCTCCTCTAGAGCAGTGATGTTTTGGGGCTGTCGCTGGGCAACACGGACTTTCAACTCCCTCCAAAGGTTTCCTATGGGGTTGAGATCTGGAGACTGGCTAGGCCACTCCAGGACCTTGAAATGCTTCTTACGAAGCCACTCCTTTGTTGCCCGGGCGGTGTGTTTGGGATCATTGTCATGCTGAAAGACCCAGCCACGTTTCATCTTCAATGCCCTTGCTAATGGATGGAGGTTTGCGCTCAAAATCTCACGATACATGGCCCCATTCATTCTTTCCTGTACATGGATCAGTCGTCCAGGTCCTTTGCAGAGAAACAGCCCCAAAGCATGATGTTGTCATCCCCATGCTTCACAGTAGGTATGGTGTTCTTTGGATGCAACTCAGCATTCTCTCTCCTCCAAACATGACGAGTTGTGTTTCTATCAAACAGTTCTACTTTGGTTTCATCTGACCATATGACATTCTCCCAATCCTCTTCTGGATCATCCAAATGCTCTCTAGCAAACTTCAGGCGGGCCCGGACATGTACTGGCTTAAGCAGGGGGACATGTCTGGCACTGCAGGATCTGAGTCCCTGGCGGCGTAGTGTGTTACTGATGGTAGCCTTTGTTACGTTGGTCCCAGCTCTCTGCAGTTCATTCACTAGGTCCCCCTGTGTGGTTCTGGGATTTTTGCTCACCGTTCTTGTGTTCATTTTGACCCCACGGGGTGAGATCTTACGTGGAGCCCCAGATCGAGGGAGATTATCAGTGCTCTTGTATGTCTTCCATTTTCTAATTATTGCTCCCACAGTTGATTTCTTCACACCAAGCTGCTTGCCTATTGCAGATTCAGTCTTCCCAGCCTGGTGCAGGTCTACAATTTTGTTTCTGGTGTCCTTTGACAGCTCTTTGGTCTTCACCATAGTGGAGTTTGGAGTGTGACTGTTTAAGGTTGTGGACAGGTGTCTTTTATACTGATGACAAGTTCAAACAGGTGCCATTAATACAGGTAATGAGTGGAGGACAGAGGAAAAGAAAAGAAGAAGGTAACTTCTTCTTAAAAAAGAAGTTACAGGTCTGTGAGAGCCAGAAATCTTGCTTGTTTGTAGGTGACCAAATACTTATTTTCCACCATAATTTGCAAATAAATTCTTTCCAAATCAGACAATGTGATTGTCTGGATTTGTTTTCTCATTTTGTCTCTCATAGTTGAGATCTACCTATGATGTCAATTACAGGTCTCTCTCATCTTTTTAAGTGGGAGAACTTGCACAATTGGTGGGTGACTAAATATTTTTTTGCCCCACTGTATATCTGTGCCCAAGTTAAAAAAGAAAAAAAGGAAGAAGCATTTTCAAACTAACTTTTAATAACAAATATAGCTTCAAATATATATATATATATATATATATATATATATATATATATATATATATATATGTGTGTGTGTGTGTGTGTGTGTGTGTGTAGGTCTTTGGTTATTCGGGTCTTCTCCCACGTAAAATTGGAAGTGTCTTGGCGACGTTTCGACGAAGTCTCATTCGTCATCTTCAGGCTGGTGTTCTCAGCTTCATGCTTCCAGGAGCAATGTGAGATCGCAGCTGTCTCTTCCTTTTAACTGCTAGTGGGGGTGTGAGCTGATTGGGTGGGAACTTGGCTGTGTTCTGATTGGGTGGAGGTGTGTTCTGATTGGTTAGGGGCTTGGCTGTGCTCTGATTGGATGGGGGGTTGGTTGTGCTCTGATTGGCTGGGGGTGTGTTCTGTTTGGGTGGGGGCTTGGTTGTGCTCAGCTTAGTCTGAGTTGCAGGGGGATTTGAGCTGGTGAGCTGCGTTGTTGTTGTTTGGCTTCGTGTTTGTGGCCGTGCGAGCTCTTCATGGTGGGTGTCAGTCTGCTTCATGTATGGATTGGAGGGGTTTAAAGTGGCTAATGATGCAGCTGCGGTCTGGCTTCTGGTCCTTGGTCGTGGCTCATTATCAGTGTGGGTTTGAGTCTGCTTTCTGCGTGGATGTGTGGTGGTGACATCCTGTGTGGCTCTCGTGAGTGTGGGTCTGGTGTCATTCGTCGTGTTAGGGACTCGTTTGTCAATAAGGGCGGGTTTCCAAATGGCTGGTAGGCGGGAGGTATCGTCTCGTTTGTTCATGCTGTGTGGACGTTTTTCTATCTCGATGGCTTCTCTGATTATTCTGTTGTTAAAGTGTTCAGTTTTGGCGATAGTTCTGGTCTTTTTAAAGTCAATATCATGTCCTGTGGCTTTAAGGTGTTGGACCAGGGAAGAAGTTGGTTCCTCTTTTCTGACTGAGTTCTTGTGTTCTTCTATGCGTGCACTTATTCGTCTGTTGGTTTGTCCGATGTATGTGGTGGGGCAGGCGGTGCATGGGATTTCATATACTCCTTGATTTTCTAACTCAATTTTATCTTTGGGGTTCCTTAGGATAGTGGATATTTTTCGGTTTGTGCAGAATGCTGTCTTGATGTTATGTTTGTGGAGGATTTTGCTTATTCTGTCTGTGGTGCCTTTTATGTATGGGAGGAGGGCTTTGCCGTTTTCTTGTTCTCTGTCTTGGATTTTAGTGGGGGTTTCTTTTTGGATTAGGTTGGTGATCTTATTTCTTTGGAATCCATTGGATGTTAGTACGTTAGTGAGAGTGTGTAGTTTGGTTTTTAGGTGTTGTTCGTCAGCTAAGCGTTTTGTTCTGGAAATGAGTGTCTTGGCTACAGAGTTGATCTGGGCAGGGTGGTGGTGTGAGAGTGCGTGCAGATAGCGGTTTGTGTGTGTTTTCTTCTGGTAGATAGCAGCTCACCAGCTCAAATCCCCCTGCAACTCAGACTAAGCTGAGCACAACCAAGCCCCCACCCAAACAGAACACACCCCCATCCAATCAGAGCACAACCAACCCCCCATCCAATCAGAGCACAGCCAAGCCCCTAACCAATCAGAACACACCTCCACCCAATCAGAACACAGCCAAGTTCCCACCCAATCAGCTCACACCCCCACTAGCAGTTAAAAGGAAGAGACAGCTGCGATCTCACATTGCTCCTGGAAGCACGAAGCCGAGAACACCAGCCTGAAGATGACGAATGAGACTTCGTCGAAACGTCGCCAAGACACTTCCAATTTTACGTGGGAGAAGACCCGAATAACCAAAGACCTACATACAAACACCCGCGAAAACCTGAGAAAACATATATATATATGTGTGTGTGTGTGTGTGTGTGTGTGTGTGTGTGTGTGTGTGTGTGTGTGTGTTTTTCCTCTAGCCAGGTTTTTCCTACGTAACCAAAGTTTTTTTCTGCAGCCCTAGCTCAGTAGAATCACACTGAGCTAAGGCTGCAGAAAAAACCTTGGTTACGTAGGAAAAACCTGCCTAGAGGAAAAACACACATAAATCCTATGAAGAAGTAAGAATATCTATCTATCTATCTATCTATCTATCTATCTATCTATCTATCTATCTATCTATCTATTTGTTGATTAAAGGAACTTTCATGAGCAATAGGTTTCAGGTGCTTCTCTAGACAAGCAATAAACCTGTAGTTCTAAAACAATTCCATAGGCTTTTACAGAGCCTGTGGCTGTTTCCATAGGCTGTTAGCAATTTTTGAGATGTATGCTTGCATCAACCATTCTTTGCAAACTATTACCAAAAAGGTCTATTTTAACTGGGAGGAGAGAAAATGTCAGTCTTTCAGGAATCTCTATTAAATGTGAAAGTGTACCACTGAATTGTTTATTGTATTTTATTTGTTTACTTCTTGCATTTATTTATTCAATTTGTAACTCACTGCAAATAATTTGTCATTTGTGATATTATACAATTTACACGAGTGAATGTAAATGAACTAAAAAGTAATAAAAAGACACTCAAGTGAAATATCCACTAGCAACTCTACCTTCTATACTGATATAGCTGATACTTACTTTTCTCCAAAGAACTTCTTCCAGAATTCTGCAGCATCTGCTTTTGTGATACGAAAGTTGTCACCCTGGAATTGAGCATTAGGGAAGATTGCCTTTATTTCTGCAAGCATATGACTGAAGATGAGGGACAATTTTGTAAGATTTCGCCTGCCAAAACAAAAAAGAAAAACAAGAAAAAAATAAAATCTGAACAAAGAATTTCATTGAACATATAAAAAGAAGGGCTACATCATACAATAGGAATTCCCCTTCCTAAAATTAGGAACTAGCAGTGACTCATAATTGGAGAAGATACACCTAAATACAAACAAGAAATGTAAAGGCAGAAGAGTAACCTGAGAACAAAACAACTTAAATCATTGCTGACAAGCAAAAAGCCACCATGAAAGGGGTTACTGTTCTAGGGAGAAAGACAACAGAATGAGAAAACACACTTGTTTTCAAAAGTTATTTTGAATCCATCCATCCATCCATCCATCCATCCATCCACCCACCCAATAACACTGCTTTACATCTAATAACTGACTTGGCTGTAGGAAACTGGCAGGGAGTCACAAATTGCAATCACATGATTGTGGGTTACTACAATGGTTGGGAATCTGGGCTGGTTGCTAAGTTCATAATCACATGACTGTGGCGAGCTTTATCTGGCAGAATTTTGAGGACCAGTCATAACCATTTATTCAACACTATTTCAAGTTTTGAATATCAAAACATCTCAGAAAAAACTATCAAACCTATCCCAACCATATAGCACCATAAAAAGGTAAAGGTTCCCCTCGCATATATGTGCTAGTCGTTCCTGACTCTAGGGGGTATCCGAAGACGTCTCTGTGGTCATGTGGCCAGCATGACTAAACTCCAAAGGTGCACAGAACGCTGTTACCTTCCCACTAAAAGTAGTTCCTATTTTTCTACTTGCATTTTTTACGTGCTTTCGAACTGCTAGGTTGGCAGAAGCTGGGACAAGTAACGGGAGCTCACTCTGTTACACGGCACTAGGGATTCGAACTGCTGAACTGCCGACCTTTCAATCAACAAGCTCAGCATCTTAATCACTGAGCCACCACGTCCCTTACTATAGTACCATACAACTAGCTAAAATCCTCCAAAACATTTTAAATAAATCAAAAGAACCAGCAGCCCTAGAAGAAAAAAACAACATACATTAGTAATTGTAACAGTCGCTATGTAGAACAAACAGGCAGAGGACTAGCAGAGCATATCCATGAACACTAATAGCAGTCACAAGACATTATGGAAACTCTTCAATTTCACAATTCAGGGACAGACATAACCATAATCTGAACTGGGAAACTGTGAACATTCTAGACCAAGCTAAGTCCAAAAAAGTCCCCCCAAAATCCTGGAACTCAGATATATCAGTCATCAACAGGCATATAGAGATAAACTTACCATTCGAGAGAGAGGGGGGGGGAGGGAGGGAGGGAGGGAGGGAGGGAGAGAGAGAAAGAGAGAGAGAGAGAGAGAGAGAGAGAGAGAGAGAGAGAGAGAGAGAGAACCAAGATGCTAAAAACAAAAGAAAAAGACCTGCCTCACCACCAGTAATCAATAACCCAGATAAGCAGAGATTAATACCAAAATTAAAACTAGACAAACAATTAAGAAGTAAACAATATCCCAATTAAGAAAATACCAACAAACAACCTAAACAATCAACCTAATCACTACCAAGAACTACCAAGAAACTCCCACTAGCAGACAGGACACACAAACTATGAGCAAACCCCACTCCCTTCTAGAACTGATGATGCTATCTAGTTGGGTTATGAAACGTCTGCAAGAAAACAACCAAGTTCAGAGATCACTAAGGGCTCCACAGTTTGTTTGTTTGCTTGTTTGTTTAAGAAAATGTACACAGCTGCCAACTTACTGTCAGTGACTCTGGGCAGCTTACAATATAAAAAACAATAAAAAGCAACAACCACTCCCTCCCAGCAACAATTAGTCAAATAAGCCACTTGATGGGCTCTACCTCACTCTGGGTTCCCCAGACTCCTTATCAAAACCTGGTCTTCAGGGACTTGCAAAAGTCTGTCAAAGAGG
Source organism: Pituophis catenifer annectens (assembly GCF_029215685.1). Classification (NCBI taxonomy): domain Eukaryota; kingdom Metazoa; phylum Chordata; class Lepidosauria; order Squamata; family Colubridae; genus Pituophis; species Pituophis catenifer. The sequence goes on along the minus strand of NW_027256884.1, from coordinate 96,890,895 downwards.
AGGCCAAACTTATCTGCCAAGTATGTTCCATAGGGAGAAAGCCCTTCTCCTTGGTCACCTGATCTTTCAACATCTTCTTAGCCAGCTAAATGACCCTCAGCTCCAGTTGGCTGAAAGGCATTATTAATTCTTGATGGAATCACAATCCCGCACTCATCTGTGAAGCAGACTTCTATTCCATCAGATCTATCCCAGATTGGCTAAGATTAACAACCAATGAAATTATTTAGCTTGGCAACACTATGCTTAGGAAGGATCCAATGATCCTGGGATGGGAGAAGGCACAACCACTGGAGCAGGAAGCAGCCGTCATTCAAGTAAACTGGAATAGAAGTAGGCTTTGATACTAAATCCAGAGCCTCAATTATCATTATAAGTATTAGCCTCATTTAATCTTCCTAAGCCTGATGGGGCTCAGGTCAGAATTTATTTTTATTCTCAGTGTCTACTACAGTAGAGTTGACATTTACTCCCAAATAGTTGCTTCTTCAAGAAGAACTTTGTTGCAAGCTTGGCTTGTTTAGTGGAGCCATGAATCACTGACTCCAATGTATTGCACTTCAAAGGCCTTGGAGGTGACCATGAACTATTAAAAATTCATGATCTATTATGTGAATTCTGCTGTTCTACTTAATTTATTAATACCTTATTTTAAGCAATGGACTGAGACTTCTGATTGGAAATTAGGTGTGCATATCATTGATATTTAGGTGATAATGGAAGAGACAGCTGTAGTCTATTCCCAGTACTGCTGGATCATGAGCTTGCTTCATCATTCCATATGTCTTATTTTGTTGGATTTATGAATATTTTCTCTCTCTTTGGATTTCTTTTATTATAGAAATCAGGAGTGTACTGTGCTCTTCTTGAACCCTCTGAGAAAACCTCAGCATAGGAACACAACCTCAGGTGACATTACTTGGTCTCCTCTCAGAGAAAAGATGATCACAATAGGCTGTAGCTGGTATCTAGACCAACAGTATGATAGAGCATGGTTCTCAACCTTTTCTTCACCATTTAAATAACTTTTGTGGCTATGGATCACAGCCATGGACCCCCAAGGCTTAAAGATTTATTGGTAAATCATAACATTTTTTATGGTTCGTCTGTGATGACACCGCGACCCTCTAGGGGTCCGCAGACCATAGGTTGAGAACTATTGTGATAGAAATTTTTGATGTTGATGCTGCAGCTTGATTGCTTCATTTTGCTACAATAACTTTGAGGGTAATTTCCATTTAGTTTGACCTGTTTTTGGCATACAAAACTGCTCAGTCACATGTGGCTCACAGTGCTATTCCTGCCTTTCATTTTTTTCTATTCTCTCTCCAAGGCTTGTTCCAAATGGTACCCCCCCCTTTCCCCCCCCCCCAATTTACTTTTTCTTCTTCCTGGAAGATTGAAGAGAGGTTTTTTTTAGAGACAGAGACACATCTTATGTCTATCTTCATTTAGATGAGGTAGACATAACCGTTTCCTGTTAGCTTAATCTCTGCTGACTGAACAGCCAAAAACATATCACAAAAAATAAAATCTCCTCCATCTTCTTCCTAGAGAATGGAATCATTTTTCAGTTAGATGAAGAATATTTTCATTGTCTGACCCTAGATACTGGAACATCTGTTGGGTTTGGGATTTATTTATTTTTTGTCAAATATTTTTTCCAGAAGACTTTTGTTGACAAGTTAGACTTTTGTGCTTTGATTTTCATTTCTGATTCTGACTTATTTTTTAAAAAAATATTGTATTTGTGAAATTTTAAGTATTAAAAGCTAAATGGAACAGTGCTTTAGCAGCAGATGGACAGGATATTAAAAAAGGAGTTTAAATAAACTATCCAACACTGCCACTTCAGGAAATCCATAAAATATAATCAATTCTTATCATTTGAGCAGATTTATTTTCTTCTGTTTTGTTTTAGAAATGTGATGCTTTAAAACCCTAATTGTTATGAATTAATATATAATGCTGAAATGGATTTTGTTTATTTCCCCTTGTCTCCAAATCTCTTCTGCCTTCCTTAAGAGGCCTTAAGGAAAAGGAGGCATTAATATCACATAAAATGAGTGCAGCTATAGTTCCCACTTACTGTGTTTTAATTAGCAATACACTTTATATGATTAACATGTTCACTCAGTTTTAAAGATATATATCTTCAATATGATATAAATAGCTTTTAACAGATAGTTTTATGCTTATGTTTTTAATTTGCTTTCTGTTGTAGCATACTATTACTGTGAAACTATTTACTGTGTTTTATTATTTGCATTAATGCTTTTAACTATTTTGTAGCAATTTGTGGAAAAATAAGATAAACATTTAAGAAATAATGTAATACAATTATCATATCTATATTTACATTTGAAGCAACACTTCAGATAAGATTTTTCTCTCTTGAGAAAGTACATTAATGAGTAATTTAGAAGCCCTTCCAGAATGGACTCATCTACTGCTTCTCTGTGATGTATTATTTAGCATTTATAAATCCCTGATTTATTTATTCCCTATTCTGTTTCTCCTGATCTTTCTGCTTTTATCTATTGGTACATTTCAATTTCTTTCTGCAGCTTATGAAATCTCATTTACTGGAAAAATGAAATAGTTTCCCTTAAAAGTGCTTCACCTGTAGCTTAGTACAGCTTTTAGAATCTTTATCACGTGGCAATTTTCAAATTTCTTTTTTGAAGTCAAGGTGGGAGGAGGAAATGAGGAAGCTTTCATGTTTGAAAGGATATATCTTATAAATTATAACTCCTAAACTTGTGATTGTATGGTCTCTTATATCTTACAATTTGGGAGAATATAACCTTGTTCCCTTTCGAATTCTTCTATCTGGGCCAGTGCTGCAAAGGAAGCACCAAGCATTCAGTATTAAACTGTTTCAGTTTCAATTCAGTGTAGTGGAAGGAACAATGTTTTTACTTAGATTAAAAAAAGAATGATTATCCTATTCACTTCCATTCTCTTGCTTTTCAAAATAGCTCTTTTGACCTAAAAACATAATCTTCTCTCCAAAGACCTCCTACCCCAAACAACAGCACTGCTGTTTGTTAGATGCATGGACACATGTAACTAGAACCATTTTTTCTGTTTCTACCAGACATATACTGCTTCTAGCCATGAGTATATCTCCTCTGTAAAATCTCACTGAACAAACCTTACCTAAGTGATTAGTCAGGAGGATCAGAATAAGATCTGCTAGCCAAAGAAGGAAGAAAGTTGACTTTAGTACTGTTTCCTCTCCATTCTGATGCTCCACTCTTCAGACAAGTGGAAACATTGATGCTCACCTCCATTAGCAATCTAGGAGCTGTAGGGAAGGGACAGGAAGAGGAGCTGCCTCCTTCTGAATCGAAGTCCAGGGCAGATAGTGGAAGGGATGGCTGTAGGCTTGAGGCCACCATGTCACAGACAGCTTTTGGTTCTAGATAACCTTAAACATCAGTTGAATAAATCATCCAAATATCTACCCCACTTCTCCAGCAGAGGTAGGCAACTAGGCAATTAGTGGCAAGGCGCATTTTCTCAAGCAGAACAAAATGCTTGCACAGTACATGAAGCAACCATCACGGCAAGCAGCATAGCAGTCCAAAGGCTTTAGGCGTTACCTATCTACTGAACTTGGATAACCAGTCATTCAGCCTGATGGACAATATCTGATTCTTGTACTTCCTCCATTTGACTACTAGTTCCCCTCATTTCAGCAGGCAGACAGTATTCTCTCCATATTAACAATACAAGAAAGAAGTATCCTTATATCCTTATCATCTACTTTATCTCGATCCAGTTAAAATGAACTTCTTACTTCCTCTTCATCATACATTGGTCTGCTACTCTAACCACCAGCACTTCCCATGGTGCTGGACCTGAGCACAGATGGCTTTTCCTCCATAGCAAGTTGCTAAATGTAGTTCACATAGTAGCTGAAGTCATGAACTACATAATTGAATCTGCTGGGTCTATTTATTGGCATAAGCAGCACTGTTGACCGACTGGATCTGTTTGTACAGGATTATATTAGTCAGCATTGGTATCCTCTCAACTAGTAGAGCCCTTACAAATAAAGAACGTAAGACTGTTGGTTATTTCCACCATGATGTGAAAAGGAGGCAGATTCTAGACCAGTTCCAAATTATACTCCTCTTAATTTTGGAGACTCATGACAAACTTCTTATGCAACTCTGATAAGTCCTTGGTACTATAAAAGTAAATTCTCACACTCAGTGAGAAACCAATAAGAACAAGCCTTATAAAAACAAAACACAGAAGGAAACTAGTTAGTCTGCTGAAATAAGGGGACAGGACAAGAAAGAACATCCTCTAAAGAAAATATTGCTTTTTAAGGAACGGTAATTGCAATTGCTAGAATTATTTTGGTAGTGTCCTCAACTTTCTCCAGTAAATATTATTGTCCTTGGATTTTCTTATGAGCTTATCTAAGCATTTCCAGTCGTGCCTGCGGTTAAGACCTGACAGATTCTTTTCTGAGAAAAGACTTTGGATGCACTCAGGAGAGCTTTGCCTTAATGACAGCTGAGTTTTGGCAGTCCCGTTTATTAAGCCAGACAGTGGCCGTAGCTTTTGAGTTCTGGGCAAGCATAAAGCTTGTCACACTGTGCGATACAAAAAGAAAGGAGACAATGATCTTTTCTGGTATTTTCTACAGTGTCTTTACTTTCAAAGGCACTCTAAAAGTTTACAATAAGAGGAGTCAAGAGCAAGTATAGAGTATACATACTTAATTAAAGTCAGCAAGCCATCGATATAATGGTATAGCTTTCACTTGTTTATTTACCTTTTCCAAAAGTTGAATTCTGATGGTTTATTTTGGATGGTTGACTCTTGGAGTTTTGAAATTTGGCATCTTTCATTCATCCTTGCACTTTGTGTTCCGTTCTTTTTTATTCTTTCATTTGTGGAAACTTCAGAATGCAGTTAAAATTGTAAAACGTTTAATGTTGATTAGACTGCTAAACCTTGGTGTATTGGTGCAACCTTCTATTTGTGCTCTTACGAATTGTAAATTTTATTTGCCCACATTTGAACTTGTGCTATTTATTTATTTGTTTATTTATTTATTTAAGCATTTTAAATATGGAAAATTATTTTGCCAAGCAAGTTATGTCCATGATTCTTAAGTAATCATTTGTTACTGAATATTAAATAAGTAGTGTACATAATGTAGCATTGTTATTTTAAAATATAACAGACCTGATTGCCTTTAGGATCCAGCTCCTGCCGTGGCCATTTAGTGCATGTTTGTGTTGCCCCTTTTTCTTTGGAGATGCACTTTTTCTTCAGCTCAACACAAAAAGCTATAGGAAGATTTTTTTTGTTTTCTTCTTTCCTTTCCATCTTCAGCCTGGCAGTGACTCACCAAGGTAAGTAACTTACAGATTTTGTCACCCCCTTTCTAGGCATGCAGTAAATTTAGCAAATTAAGTGGTTAAAAGGAATCAGTATTGGAGGGCATTTAGTTTCAATACCTAATGGGGGAGGGGAGGAGAAACATCAACAAGTCTTTCTCTTTCAGCGGTTTTTGTTTGTTTGTTTGTTTGTTTATTCTTTATTAAAGAAATGTGGGTATCTGGGCTTCGTTCTGAAATTGCCATCTACAGACATCTGACTTCCCCAAAGCTAGCAAGTTTGCAGGCTCCTGATGGCCAGTTGATTGGGCAGAGCCCCAGTCTGCAAGCATAGCTTCATGGGTCAAGCACAGCGGCTTTTTTGGAAGCCTCTCTGGCATTGGAACATGATGCTAGGCTCTAATCTGCTGGACTCTTCTCCCAGCTGGATTGTTTTTGCAAAGCTTTTTGCTTTGCAAAACCCAGCAGGGTAGTGACCTGGGTCTCCCCCCACCTATGAGTTACCCCATGCTCACTTAATGAGTCACATGTTTGTATAACAGTGGCATCAGGGAGAGCAGGGGTAAGGATCATTAAGTAAGGTTGTCTCATTTAACAGCTGTCACCACTTGCAACTGTAATGGGCAGGCTCCATTAGGACTACCTATATATCTTTTGCAGTTTAACTTAAATTACCAAGCCTCAAGAACAAATTCAACATCTCACAGACAAAATTGCTTGATTCATTCTCAGTTTGAAACCATGCATTGTGTAGATCATGTGAGGTGCCTGGGGAGAGGTCTTGCACAGTTATCTGGGATCAGTTTGATCCTGTTGGACCTGAAAAAGTGGATAGGATCTTCAATGTTGTCAATGTAATCACCTGCCAATTAGCTCTTTATCCCATCTGGTTGGTGAAAACCTCCAGGATGGTTACCAGAAAATAGATCCCAGTAGTGATAAACTCTTTATTGCAGGAGGGAACATTCCCAAGGCCTTTTAAGGAAGCCCTAGTTCTCCCCCTCCTTAAAAAAACATTACTTGATTCCTCCGGTCTGGGCAATTTTCCCATCCTCTTTTTTAGGGAAGGTAGTGAAAAAAGTGGTTGCTTGGTAGCTTCAGAGGGTCCTGGATGAAACAGATTACCTAGACCCCTTTCAGTAAGGATTCAAGACCATTATGGGACAGAAATAATATTGGTCGCACTTGCTGATGATTTCTGGTAAAAGCGGGATGGGGTTAGTGCAGCCATCTTTGCCTACCTTGACCTCTCAACAACCTTTGATGGTATCATTTTGGCTGGCTAAGGGATTTGGGGCTGGATGGTGCATTTTGTACTGGTTTGACTGCTTTCTCCAAGGCTGGTGTTGATTGGGAGTGAGAGGTCCAGCCCACGGCCACTCCTTTGTGGCATGTCGCAGAGCTTGGTATTCTCTCCATTCCTTTTTAACATCTACATGAAGCCATTAGGTGAGATCATTCATCACTATGGGTTGAAGTATCATCAGTACTCTGATGATACTGAACTTTATAACTCCCCCCCCCCCCCGATGAGCCAAGTGACGTTGTGGCTGCCCTCTTGCGGTGCCTAGAGGCCAAGGGGAACTGGATGGGGGACTACAGGCTTTAGTTGAACCCTGGCAAGACCAAGTGGTTTTAGGTGCAGGGAACTTTAAGATCTAAGGCTTTAATATCCTTAGTTCTGGATGGGGTGGCAAAACTCCAAACATACCGAATCTTCAACTTGGGGGTTCTCCTTGACTTGCAACTCCTGCCCAAAAAACAGGTGGCAGTCGCAGCCAGGAGACCTTTTACACAACTTCGTCTTGTGCGCCAGTTCCAGCCTTTCCTGGATAAGAAGTCCTTGTGCTCAGTCACTCAAGCCCTAGTTGTTGCATATTTGGATTACTGCAATGCACTCTACATGGGCTTATCCATTTGGAAGCTACAGATGGTGCAGAGTGCAGCAGCACAGGCAGTTCTTAGGACCTCTAGATTGGCCTATGTTACACCATGCTCTGTGAACTGCACTGATCAGATTTGCTTCTGGGTGCAATTCAAGGTGTTAATTATTGCCTTTAAAGTCCTGCATGGGTCCATGTTACTTGAGGAACTGTCTCACCATGATGGGATTGGCCTGTCCCACCCACACCAGCAGAGGGGCATATTGCCGATCCCATCAATCAAGAAATTTTGGTTGGCGGAGTTGAGAAGAGCCTTCTGTGCCACCACTCCTGCCATTTGGAATATCTTACCCCAAGGTGAGATTGGCTCCTAACCTTCTGACCTTCTGCAAGATCTGCCTCATTATTATCTGTGTTTTGTTCCTTCTTTCTATTAATCAATAAGCAATAAAAAAAATTAAAAATATAGATTATGCATAACTTATTGTAAATTTCATTGACACTATAGTTAATACAGTTTTTAATGTTACATTATAAAAGGCATATGTATCTAACAAAGGTATATCCTAAAATTAAAACTCAATTTTTTATATAACATTTTTAATCTCTATTTTCACATAATCTGAGGACTTCAAAACGTAACATAAATTTACAATTATTTTTTCTTACTTCATATGTATCTTGGAGAATGCACTGTTCCTTAGCAGTATATTTCTAGCAGTGGAAAAAGGAATGATTGTTGCCATTTCATAAAATTGGAAGGAAAAACTTTAATTCTTTCTCTTATATTTTAATCCCATTTTGGTTGCTTAAAGCTGCTTAGCAATCAAAACAACCCACATTTTATAGAAATCCAACTATCCCATGAAGGACTAAATCAAATGCAAGGTTAAATCAAACATTCTTTAAGAACAGAAAGCCATTTTTATGTTCAGAAAATGGGAGACTTTTATAGCAAGACTGTTAATGAACCTCAAATAATGACTTACATATTAAAAATATTTAAAACGCAATGGATACCATTAGGTTTTTATAGAAAAGGAATGTCAAAAACAGCACTTAGGGATATTGCTAGTTATCTAGTCTGTTAACACATTCAAGTATTAATTTGCCAGACGAAACTGAAACATGGGTCTGCTGTTCTTACCTGCCTTTTAACTAACCACAAAATATATAAACAGGAAATATGTTGTCAGTATGTTACGCTATAGAAATTTCTATACACATGTTTGCTATTTTCACAATGGCAACAAATTTTAATTATTCAAGGTTTGCGCATATCGGAAACCAGAAGCTTCGCCATCACGGCTCTAGACTGGTTGAAACAGTCCCTTCATCTTTGTGTGATGAACATAATACAGCACGGTATCTTCCATTACCTATATAATTTCTTGCTTTATCGAAAACTAAGGTTAAAGGTTTTTGGAACAACTAGGACAAGAAATCAAGTTCAATTTCTCTCTTTTTAGGCTGCCTTGTTCTGAACCTATTAACCACTTTGCTCAGTTCAAATGAAGCAAGAAAATAGAAAACTTTCTGGATTTTCATAGAGAGCTGCCTGGGTTTGGTCCCTGATGAAAGGGGGATGTGTATATATCCAAAGGTCAAGATCTGATCATCTGTATTGTATCATTAAAAGCATTAACATTTTAAATTATTAAGTTTTTTATATGCAGAAACCTGAAGTATTTATGTTTCTACCAATGGCAAAACAATGTATAATGGCTAATGTGGCTGTGACCTCTTCACATAGGGTCAGGAGTAACAGAAAAGTAAATACTGGATACATGAAAGACATGGGGGACTTGTAGGGCATATCAAATTTTTCAACTTTCAATTTCCAAACATTAGGGGTGCTGCTTTGGGGATTGTAAAGATAGTGTGGTTACTTTAATATAATTTAGATGTGCTTGGTAAATAACTACATATATCATAACTTCTTAACATTTTGTTTGTTTCCTTTGGGGAAGGTGATTATATTTATTCACACCTGTCTCTTTAAGTTCTCAAGAACATAGCTTTAAAACAAACTAAAGAACTTGTGATACCTTGGGTCATCATTTCAGAGATATTTATCAGATTCCCCAATATCTTTAATAATGGTAGGTTTCTAGAGTACTTGAGAACTTCTTTAGAAGTCAGGGATATATAGCCCATACTAACCTGCATAGCAATCAAATATCACGAATTGACCACAGGAAATGTTTTGGCATTTTGTATTATGTCATAAAATTCCTTATCATAATTTTGATGTCACAAAATATTTTATAAAATTTTCCAAATTTCAGTTCCACAGAAATTAGGGGTCCTGGATTTTGGACCCATTCTGTAAGTTACCCATTTGAGGCTCCTTGGTTCAAAAAATTTCCCCCTATTATATAACACTTCTTCCAGTTAAAGGCTACAAAAAAGAGCTTTTGAAGTATGTACTATAGATACAGTATTTTTTGAAGCTATGGCCTTAACAAATATAACTTCTAACTAGAGATGCTTCAAAATGATCCAAACAAAAATGTCCAAAGTAAACTGTAAAAATATTTGTGTAGCAGTTAGTAATTGGAGAAGAGGGGGGAAGAAAAAAAGAGGGGCTACCAGAGTGCAATTTTTTTATATATATTTTTAAGTTTTTTTTGGGGGGGGTTGCTTTTTAATTTATTTTTCAAAATATTTGTGTGTGTGTATATACTTTTTGTTTGTTTGCATGTTTTATTTAACAAATGTTAAATATTATAAGTACTTGCTTAGTGACCACAATTGTGACTGGCAGCTTGGTTGTTAAATGAAGTGATTTTTTTTCTTTTATATTTTTTTTGCATTAGTTAATAAAAGAAAAACAAATAAAGCAGAAACTTTTATTTCTGTGTCCAACAACAAACCTGTTTACTCCTCTCCTCAAGAAACAAGTCTGGAACACCAGCCTCAGCTGAGAAAATTTAAGCAACCTTTTTCTTGACAATAATTAGCTCTGGTTCCTCCTTCCTGGTAGCTTTCTTTGAGAGACCAGCTGGTTTGTTGGTAAAAAAATAAGCTGTTTCAAATCCAAGTCTCTTTGAAAGGTTAAAGAGGTTTTACAGGCCAATGACAATAAGAGAACCCAATAACAGGGTGTGTATCTGTATATGTATCACTGTCTCCTTCGTTTTTTCACTCTTTAAAAGCTCTTTACCCGCAGCTCTTCTGAGACCAAGTTTGAAAATACTCACACTTATTCCCAGTATGGCTGGTGTTCCCTTTTCACAACAGCTAATGATTTTTACAGTGGCATCCATTTTTTATTTTTAAAACTGCAGTAAAATCTGTATTCTACTTATTACCTTCCTTTTCATAACTATAACAAGGATTATAATAAAAGAGGTGCATAATAGGTATTTATATCCACTGTTATTAGCTCTATTTTATGGATCTTACTACTATAACAGGGCGCATAAATCTGAATCATAATCTGATAATGCATCATATGGCATTAGAATTTACAAACTTATTTTTTAAAATAAGTTTGTTAGACATATGAAATAAAGGAATGTTGCATATTTACTAGATATCTGGCTATAAACTGGCAATGATTAACCATACTGCTAATTGCCTTCGGTATCAGCTTTTTTTCTCACTATTAAACTTTTGAAGCTAATTAATTCCATGCAGAATATTATATTAAAAGTAAAAAAGCAGCTAATTATTAGGAAGTTATTTTTTTATTAATTTTCCAATAAAATTGTTCTTGCTATACCCTAATGTTAACAATCTAAAAGAAATTTTTATGTTAGTGATCTTCCTTTCATGATATTATATTTATTATTATATTTATATTTCACTTTTTTCTATGAGAAAACTGATTATTACAACTAAAGACCTCCCAATCAATCTCTTATTTACAGACTGACCAAATCAGGAAATACAGATAATCGTCGACTTGTAACAATTTATTTAATGACAGTCTGAAATTACAACGGCAATGAAAAAACTGATTTATGTGTGAAAAATGTGTTTTTCACATTAACAACTATTGCATCATCCCCATGGCCATGTGATCACAATTCACATGGCTCATATTTATGACAGTTGCAGTGTCCCAGGTCATGTGATCCCCTTTTGTGACCCTTTAACAAGCAAAGTCAATGGAGAAACCAGATTCACTTAACAACCATGTAACTAACTTAACAACTGCAGTGATTCTCTTAACGATGGCAAGAAAGGTTGTAAAATAGGGCAAAACTCAGAGTGTCTAACCTTTGTTGAATAAATTATCATCAGTCAAGGACTACCTGTAGTATTTGCTTGAAAGAATTGTAACTGTCCACATAAGAGGTAAATTATACAACAAATGTTACAACAACACACATTCCTCCCCTTTTGTATGTGCACGACAACATCAGTTACACGCTCACCAAGTGGGCAAAGCATGGGTCACAATTCTTGCTTCATTTCTCTGACAAAACTGTTGGTGTTCTGTGGACACAGCTGGAAAGCATATAAAAATCTTGCAAGGGAATGAAAACCACTTCCATATTGTTGTCATATGGATATGACTATTTAATTATCAGAAATAAAATTCATAGGAAACGTTTGTTCTTAATCTGTTTCCAAGGATAAGGATCTTTCAAATTAAACTATGAAGTCTTAAGGAAGATCCCATCTCTTAAAATTTATCTCTGTCTCTCTGCTATTTTGACAACCTACCTAGTGAGAAAAAATGTGCTAGAGAAACCACTTGGATTTTTGTCCGGCACACATTATCCATCACTTGGAAGAATACATACTGAATAAACAATTTGGTACAGAGAAGGAAATTATGCAAATATAAAAGACTAGGTAAAATATTAGTTATTCTTATGAATTGTTACAATGTTTTCTGCGTGTGACTGTCCTTAAAGTAAACGAATAGTCCAAGAATTTAGGCTCATTGTACCAATTTTAAAAGAACTGAATGCAATTTGAGATGGTAATCAACATTTTAAAATCCCGAATAACACCCAATCACAATATGGATTACACCATCCCATTCAGCCTATCCGCCCTTCTGAAATTTTGCAAGTTTTGCCTGCAGGATACGCTCTTCCCCCCTCCCTCCTTCACCTAGATGATTTAAGTTCATGGTTTTCAATTCATTTGACCTCTGCATGATTATTAATGATTAAAATAATACAAATACTTGTATGAAATAATTCCAGGCATTGTCTCCTTTAGCAGAAAACTTTAAATAGGTTTTCTTATAACAGTTTTCCAATCTCTGACATTAACTGAGAGGAACTTTTCCCCATTTCACTATGTGTTTTTTTTCCAGCTGTGCAATGTTTAAGAAGTTCCTTATATGCACAGCCCATTTCAAAACACCCACAGCCTCTTAATGTGATTTAAACCTGGGCTTTAATTTGACCATTTCAAAAACCTTCATTTCCTGGACTGTTTAGTGATATGATCATATGGCAAGAATGACTCAACTTTTGATTGATTTTGACAGATGTAATCATGTTATCCGCAACTACTCTTGGGTACAATGACAAATTCTATGGTGGATTCAAGGATGGTGTGCCATCCAGGCACCGATACAGCAATGTAGCTTCAAAGCATACCATTTCCACCATCATGCTTTACAGTTGGTAAGAAGTTCTTTTGGCAAAATGATATCATTGGTTTTCATTAAATATGTCTTCTAGTAAGTTGGTCAAATAATATGATTTTGCCTTGTATAACCAAAGCACATTATTCCAAAAGGTAGTATTCTGTAATAATATTGTGGTAGCAATATTATTCCAGTAATTATCTGGAATAATATTAAAAGTAGTATTGTGGTATTTGCCTGAATCTAATTTGTTCTTTCCAATAGTAGACTCATAATTTTTTATGTTAATAATGATGACAGTTATTTCTATGTCAAATAAGAAAAGTCTGGGATTTTTAGAGACTTTTTTCAACATCCAGAATTCTATTCTTAGGGTGAACTTGCTGAGACAAGCTAAACTTATTTTAAATCTTTTCCACTTGTACTTGATCTTTCAGATAGTGGAATGACTGATATCCAGTTGTTTGGCAATCTTTTAAAATCCCTTCTGAGGCTCATAGGCATCTTTAACTTTCTTTCAGAAGGGTTCAGAGAGGTCTTTTAATCTAGGAATGGTGATACCACACACAACAACAAAGAACAAATCAAACTAAACATCTCATGTTTAGATAAGACTGGTCCCTTCTAGATCTTCTCTAATGATGTTTTATCATTAGTATCCAGTCTTTTGCATCTGATTCTGATTTTATGTATTTTGAGTAGTGATAAATGTAAGGGTGTATTTACTTTTTCCACATGCAAAATCTGTGTTTTATGTGTATTTAAATTATGTAATGGAATACCAAATGTAAAAGTACATATTTATAATATTATATCCCCTTTATCTGTTAATATTATTAAAATAAAGATCAAATATCTGTATGTTGAAATATGTTATAAGTAAAATGTCAATGAGTATACTTATTCAATTTTTCAATGGCACAGTTGTATAACATTTTTCTAAAATCACATCCCATATTTTTCATCTTAACTACAGGTATAAACTAAATAATCATCCAATATACTTTTGTTACCAACCAAGGTTTTCATGATTTTTAATTAAAGAATGATCATCTAATTCTTTCAATTTCTTTCATATATTTTGATGTTTCCAGAAGAAAGAAAAACTGTAAAAACATTATTGTACAAATCCTATTGTGAAAAACTTGAAAATTAAGATGTTTTAACAACAGAATCAACATAAAGATTCTTAAGCAATTATCATTAATTCTCTTGTGCACATACAAACACAGAGACACTGAAAAAAACACTACCATATAAAATCTTTCAGAACTAGACGAACAATGTGCCACTTCAAAGTGATTGCCATACATATTTGTTTATTTCATCTACTTTCATCTTACATAAATAGCCACCCTTTCATATTTAAAATTAAAGCAACATGATGTTAGTAAGTTATTCAATGAGGTTAGTTTCATTTGCTCCAAGTCTGACAATGCTTAGGCACCAATTATTTTGGTCTTAAGTGATTGGGTATATATACCAACTGGCAAACGATAAATTCTGCAAAATATTTACAGCTCGTTTAGCCTTAACAGAGAAATGATCTGTGACAGAAAAGGAAGTCTAAAGCTCAGATAACAAGCCAGCCATAGTTTATTGACATATAAAGTAGAATGGCTTTAGTCTTAACAAAGATTTTTCCTTGTTCATGTTTCTAATGATAATGTCCCATTACCATTTCAACAAACCATATATTCATCAGTTTCAGGGAAACTGTTAGCATAGATGATTACAATACTGAGATGATTTCTTGATTTTATTAATATTTCTATATTAAAGAGAAATAAACAGAATCTGAAATACTCTATTTTATGGACTTTCAATTTGGTTAGTAACTTAAAATATTTAAGTTACTAAAAACATATTCAGAATGTAGTTGGGTTGATGTATTATTAATCCAAGCATTTCCAACATCAGATTGTGTTATCCAATAAATTACTATATCAGTTTTATTGGGATAAAATTCCTTTAAATGATATTTGAAAGAAATTCTTTATTCGTGTGTAAGAAGACAAAAATAATCCTCCTTCTATTGATGGCAATAACATTATCAGCACGTTTCTGTTAATCCCCACTTGATCTTGCCTTGGGCACTTAAAAAAAGAAAATCTAAACTTCTCTCCAATATATAAATACTTTCTTATTGATTTGCAGTGCCTTTGTAACACCACCAGACTACTTCTGTACCCATTTGGAAAGCAATTTTAAGTATCAGTCTAACTTATGCCAATTTAAAATTGCTAATGAAGATATACAAATGGTTGATGGCTTCTGTGTTTTAGGATCTATCATCTAGTAAAGGAACAAGAGTCATAAAATATACCACAAACTAGCCGTCGGTAGAGTAGGCCATGAAGACCCTGAAAAAGGTATTCAGATGCCATGTTTCTAAATCTATATCAGTTACTTCAAAAGGGCTGATAGAGTGCATCCAAAATCTGGAATACATGATTCCCATGGAACTGAAATTTGGCAAATTTTATAAAACATTTTATGATATAAAAACTTTCATAAAAAATTTATGACAATATAAAATGTCATAAAAACTCCCCTGTGGTCAATACCTGATTTTTGAGTGTGTTATATAGTTCAACATGAGCTATTTTCAAGGGAGATTCTCCCTGAATTTGTAAGAATTTTTCATGTACATTAGAAGTTTTGCCATTGTTGAAGGCAGAGAGGAAACTGGTATGGAAATGTCTCTGAAATGATAAACTGAAATGAATCAGTTTGTCCAGTTATTCAATCACATTCAATGCTCTGTATGGAGCTCAGTGTAGCATCTCAGGCATTAATACATTTTCACCTGTGCTTTGAATTGCCATTCTCATGGCACAACACTTATAGGCAAAATTTAACTACAGTAGCTTTATAAATGATGCAAAACACTAAAACAAATGCAAAGCAGAATAACTTCAATTTACTTAGCTTGCTACCTGAAGTGTAGCCAATTAGTAACAAGTGACTTAACCTTTAAATATAAAACTGTTTCTGTGTATATCCATTTGATGTTTTAGTCTACTTATTATAGGGGGGAAAACCTAAGCTCTTTCAAAAATGAAATGATGGATTAGACCACTTTAAAGTCAGAAATCAAGAAAACCTTTCATGTAATGAAAGGATAGAAGTACTAAGTTCTTCCACTGCGTTCTTCCACTTCTTCATGCTTGCCACCCACTTTCCTGTCTCAAAGTCAAAAGGTTTTCCTCATTTTTCAGCATTTCTTTCTCAAAGCAACACTTCTAATTATCTACTTAGCTATTAACTTTATCCAAAATAGCAATGTTTAGTATGAAAAAAAAATGCTTTCTATAAATGACGTTAATACATCAAATAGGTGGGTACCTTTGTTCTTGTATAACAAAAATTCTTAATTTTAAATAAAAACATGTTTGGTACTCATTTTAAATTATGAAATATCTCTAGCAGACAAAAAAAGATGGCATTTAAAATTGCTCTTAAAGATATTAAGACATTACAGTTATTAAAATATAGCTTGCATTCTTAGTCACTAATGATTAACATGGAGAGTTAATGGAATATTAACTGAAGAGTATATATTTTAGAGTATAATAATTATTTCATATTTATTTATTCATAATTATTTCATATATATATAAATACAAGTAGTTCCATAACAGACTTCAAAAACTTCATCTAATACTATTAGCTCACAGAGAAACAAGCATCAGCACTGACATTTAGAAGCCTTCCAAACATACAACTAAACTGCAACTGGTCTAACAGAATATGCGAAACTATTTTACAAACAAATGAAACTAATTCTATTATAAACTGATATTTCCAACAAATTAATCTTTATTTGTGCTAAAGATCCAAAATCAAACCAAAATCAAATTTGAACAATACAAACTTGTACATACATTAAAATGTTATGTATGGTATTTTCACTCTGAATAGCAACAAAAAGTCTGATGAATTTTGTTCAGAAAGCATATAGAATGTTCCCAAAGAGAAAAAAAAATGTAAATATACACTAAAAGAATTACACAGTTCAGATAGATATGTAAATTCTCTTACCTGTCCTGTGACTGTTCTTCGTACATTCTTTCTTTTCCCTCCTTAAAAAGTCTTATAGCTCGTTTTGACTTTTTCATGAGACTATCAATATAGATTTTAAAATATTCATTTTCACTGAGCTGTGCAAGTTTCTGGTTGTCATCATACTTGCCCAAAATAAGTCGCAAGTGTTGGTACGTATCCGGTAAAATGTCAAGTATGTAAGGTGGGCTATTTTTCAATTGAAGTTTGGGATTCTGACAGAGTCTCACCTACAATTAAAGAATAATTTACATAAATTTAACAATTAAATTCACCCATCTCAAAATTTATTGTACATGAGTAAGACAGTGTGGAAAGCTTACACCTAAGTTATAACATTACCTAGAACTCAACTGTTTAGATACAGAGACCTATCCCATAAGTGGTTTTTCAGGAGGCAACTGGGCTTTCTTGGTTTTTTTTCTTCCTTTGAAGACATTTTGCTTCTCATCCAAGAAGCTTCTTCAGCTCTGACAGGATAGTGGGGAATGGAAGGATTTATATTCCTTGCAGGAATATATGTATTATAATATAATAATAATATAATATAACCCAATGGGATTCCATTATATATTATTTGTAAAGTTATTTCACATTTTTCATAAAGAAAATACTGTAGTATCCAAATACCATTATATTTATATTGTTTTATCTCATTAGTTAAGCTTCTCAAGGTCGTCAGGGTTGGATGGCCTTCAAATTCAGCAAAACAAATACATAATAAAGATTCTATTTTTTAAAAAAATATATAGAAATGAAAATAGGTGTCTGATATCACACAGATAAGTCAAAACCTTACACATGTTGCTTGTGTGTAACAAGTATTCCATCTGACTAAAGAGACAGCAAACTCCATGAAAGAACAGTGGCTCTTCCTTTACCCCACAGGCCAATATACTTAAACAGAAGAAATAGAACAGCTACCTACATCATTAAAGGTTCTTGCAAAGACCAAGGCCAATTAAAAGAAAAAAGTATGGTCAGTATTTTGTATTTTGCCATATGGTTAGCAAAACATATGTTGTGTGCAAATAATATACAAATCATTTATTTAACGATCATTTGAAGTTACAACACTGAAAAAAGCGACTTACAATTGGTCCTCATATTTACAACCAATGCAGCATCCCCATGAGAAAAAAAAATTAGGGTACTTGGTAACCAACATGTATTTAGAGGGTTGTAGCATGCCCAGGTCACACAATCACCGTTTGAGATCTTCTCAGCCAGCTTCCAACAAGCAAAGTCAATGGGGGAAACTAGAGTTGTTTAACAACTACTGTATGTGATTCACTTAACAATTGCAGTGATTCACTTAAAAACCATGGTAAAAGGTCATAAAATCACTTAATAACTCCCTTGCTTGGTAATAGAAATTCTGGTTCCAATTATGGTCATAAGTTGAAGATCATCCAAGTTTCCTTCTCAGCTAGTGCTACATTTCAGCTATTGTGTAGTTATTTTGTCTGTTTCTTTAAATGTTTTAATAAATAAACTATTACAATATTTCAGCTGAAAGGAATCAGTCCAAGGATCATATTTGGGGTTTCTGAGATTATTTTCTAATATATAGTTGTATTATTTTATAGTTTCTATGAACAAGATGACCTGAAAGCACATTTTGTAATAACAAGATGTAATAACGTAAAATTTTTATAATTGAATTTGTCATTGGAATTTTAATCCCCCATTAAAATATGTGCACTTGATTATTTTCTGAAGTTATTATAACTGCTCAAGAACTTTTCAGTCTAAAGACTGAGCACATATTTCGGTATAAGTACAGTATATAATTAAGCAATAGATCACATTTAGATAATAAACTGAGAAAAAGTATCATTGCCCCATTTTTAAAAGGCCAAGATTTCTATTTCGTGAAAACACAACTTTTTTAGGTTTTTCAAGGAAAAGAAAGACAAATTCTACACACCATATCACTATCTGCATACTTCTATAAGAATATCTAACTGCAATTGCACCATGGAAAGCGGTCCTTATAAATCTGTCCTTAAACAGTTCTTCATAAGGACAAACTTCATTCTAGATTAAGACTGCACTACTGCAAAATATGAACCAACAGAAACATTTCATCCATCAAATAATAAGGAGCAATAGTTTCTTTAAAACATGTTTCATTGATTCCATATTTTATAAGGAATGAGATCAAAAAGTCCCAAAACAATTTTTAAAGTATGAAAACTATAGATTAGATATTTATATGGATCTGTACAAGTAAAAAGCAAATTGGCCACTTAGTAGCAACGATACATTAAAATTTAGTCAACATATACTTTATCACAGCTAAAAAAAATTTATTATCATTCTATTCAATACCAAAAGATGCTAATAAAAAATATGTTTACACAGTAAATGAAGCAGGCTTCCTTAGCACAGGAAATCAGAATGGCCTCACACCCATTACACCACTTCCTCCTGTGCAGAGTTAATGACTTTCAGGTGCTAAAAATTTGGCCAGAATAAAATGGGGTCAGTCAGATAGGATAAATAGATAGATAGATAGATAGATAGATAGATAGATAGATAGATAGATAGATAGATAGATAGGAGATAGAGTACCAGACTAGTTTATAGATTGTTTTATTCATTAGTTACTTAACAAGGTTGTGTCCTGTTTCACAATAACCAGTTTACAGACCATAATATATGACTACATATCACACAAAGCCCCATTTCCCAACTACCATTACTTCTTAATATAAACTCAGTCATAGTCAAGATACAGAATTTGCTATCACAAGATGTAGCAACAAATCAGGAAAATCAAAACTACTAATTTGAATTTGGACAGGAGACAATCATATACCAATGATGTAAGCTAGAATGGTATTATAGAAATAACTGCTGGATAACAGTAGCTACATTTTGTTGTGAATTAATATTTATTAAGAAACAGCAATATAGAAAATTATACATTGCCTATTTATAGAACAGATTTAAAAAGCTTTTATTTATGCTTATATATCAGATGTTTCTGTTTAAAAATATTAACATGAATGGAAATTTTGCTTCAAATATGGAAGTTTTATATCACAAGAATACATCTCTTCTCTCTTCCATTCAGCTTTCAAAAGATCTTTCTGACAATCATGATATACATCAGAATGAGGGATTGCTACATAAATTATCATAAGTTTGAAACAAATATTATAAATTAGATGGAGAGGAACACTATTTTGAGAAATAAATTCAAACGCCAGAACAATATGTTATTCAGAAGAGCACACAGAATTGCAGTGGGCAAGGGGCAAACAGGAGACTGGAAGTTGTTTTTGAACTTCCATATCTTAGAACTTTGCCCATTATATGAAGTCTCTTAAAAAATTATAATGATGGTGAAACATAGTCTATGTTTATCTATCTAAACATAGACTATAGACTAGGAAAATTAAGTGTTTTCATATAGTTTTGGTATCAGTGATATTAAAATATAATTGAAAAGCTTCTCAAAGCTTGATCCCAAGAATGATGTTTGATTAAATATAGATCATCTGAAAACAAACTTAAAACAAATTTTAATGCACAGTTTTCTAAATCTAGACTTAATCAATATATATTCTGCTATTTTGTATTGTGGGTGGGTGGGGGGAGACATGCAGCCTGTCTGCAAAGCAATTTCCTGTACTCTCAAGTTTTATGTTGCAGCACATACCTTAGTAGCTTATTATCCCAGATCATCTAGTATCCAAGAAGAAACTTAAAACCATGTGCTACAAAATTTAAGATGTGCCAAAATATCTCAGCAGATTGTATGCAACAGAGGTTTAAACCTAAAGACATATGTCATTGGAAATTTCTCTCAAATTAGATAAATATTATGATTAGCACAGGTAATCCTCGACTTACGACCACAATTGAGCCCAAAGTTTTGTTGCTAAGTGAGGCATTTGTTAAGTGAATTTTGCTTAATTTTACAACTTTTCTTGCCACATTTTTTAAGTGGATTCCTTAAGCAACATGGTTGTTAAATGAATCTGTCTTCCCCCATTGATTTTGAAGGTGGCAAAAGATGATAACATGACTCTGGGACACTGCATAAATGTAAGTCAGTTGCCGAGCATCTGAATTTTGATCATTGGAATGCTGCAACGATTGTGAAAAACAGTCCCAAGTCAAGTATTTTTTTAATCAAGGCAACCTGGACTACCTAAATATAGGATGGAGCATACTGCTTCTGCTTTCGCCTTTCAGCCCCAATCCAGAAGCCTTTGCAGGCAGTCACTTTAATGACAAATGTAAATTTAATATAGTTCCAAGTCACTTTTTGCAGTGCTGTTTTAACTAAATGAACTGTTAAGTCAAGGACTACATGTATATAAATTTAATACAGAGGATGAAGAAAATTAAGATGAATTTATAACATGAAATTTAAAAATAATTATTTTAATACATTAAAAAAAATAAATTTTAAAGAACAAACCTGATATGTTAAATACATATTTCACTGACCATTACTTTAGAAAAACATAAAAACAAAACACTTAATTTTCAGTTGGAAAATGATAAATACAAAGATTTTTTTAACTTTAAACTAAGTAACATTGGGGTTTGTTTTCACATACAAGTACCATGAGAAGGAAACATTTTGGACATCAAACGAATACAAATCCCACTTGATTTTGTTGACCGAGTTCACAAACATCACAGGTGTTCATATTAAACCCATGATTCCATATACTACACTAACATCAAAATAATATCAGTTATAAGTTTTAATATTCCAGTTGCTAATTTGTGTTTTAAGATTTTAAACTGTTACTATGTAATAACGTGCAAATCCTCCAAAAAAACCCTTCTCAACTGAATTAACTTTGACAGAAAAAATGTGGCAAGGAGATCAAGAATTGATGTTAAGGTACACATCTAAGTGTGAAGTTTTTTTCTAGCTCAGAAAAAAATACCTAACTATTCTATGAATTTGGGATTGCAGGCTACCTCTTCTTTAAAAATTAAAACAACCAAGAAAGTTAATTCAAATTATTTTCAAATCCCAAATCCATTTAAAAATATGGTCCCAATTGTTAAGAGTCATGCAGCTGTTTTGGGAACTGCTCTACTATTTCCAGATATGTGCATGTACTCGCACATAGATATAGTGAATATAGTGATATAGCACCCATGAGACAACCATATGAGCCTAAAAAAATGTCATGGCTGCTTCAACCATCTGAAAATACTGGGTTCATTTATAGTACCAAGCTCTTCTAAACCAGTTCTTTAGAAGAAATTTTGCAGCAGTAATATTTAATTATTGTAATATGTCTTGAAATCTGAAGTATACAGTCAAGGCATAAATGTTTTAAATAAAAACCAAAACGCTAATAAAGTTATCTTATATTGTGCATTGAGAGCATAGATCTCATGAATGAAAGCAAATGTACTTGTCCTGGGATAATGTTGCAATATCAAATATGGATCGGTCACTGGGTAAGAGTAAATCATAGCCAACTCTGTTTATAATATTTTTACTTTGGGAAGTAAAACAATAATCAGCAGTCAAGTAGTTATGCAAAATGACCCACATTCAATTTTTGGTATTTCTGGTCAAAAACATCAGAACAGAAAATGATGTGAAAGATTCAGGCTTTAATAGGCAAAGTCAGACTGTAAAACATTTTGAGCTGGTTTAGTCAACTTACATTCAATGTAACATTTATTTATTTATTTATTTATTATATTTCTATACCGCCTTTCTCTCATAGGACTCAAGGCGGTGTACAGTCAAGAAAAATATAGACACACAAACATCATAAAATTGCTAATTAAAATTATTACTTAGTTTGGTCAATTAAATAAAACCCAGAATTAGATAACATTTTAAAAATCATTCACATGTTCATATGTTTAGCCCCGCCTGTTGGAACATCAGGGTCTTGAGGGCACGGCGGAAAGCACGGAGATCAGGGATATTCCGTATCTCCGGGGGCAGTTCTTTCCAAAGGGTTGGAGCCCTCACAGAGAAGCCCCCCTCCCGGGAGTCGCCAGTCGGCATAATTTGACTGACGGTACCCTGAGTAGTCCCTCCCTGTGAGAACAAACATAACTAGAATTGCACTTATGTCCTGTAATTTTCCAACATTTCAAGTTATAGTATTTCACAGAATTATAGAGTAGGAAGAGTAACTGAGGTCATCATCAACTTCCAGGTTAATGTTGGAATCCAACAAAAGTTTATTTAGCCAAGAACAGTATAACCCATAACTTCAGCAGGTAATTGTTTTCACACTTAACATTTTTACCTTAAATAAAAGCTTGTTCCTTTAAAATTGTATGAAACCACTATGAACTAAATGTAAAAGTGTAATTTTAAAAAATGCAGATTTGGAACTCACAATGACTTGGCAACTAAATAAAAAACTTACAAGTCTACCACAGGTTTGAGTCAATAATACATTTTTACTGACATTTTAAATTCTGAACTGATTCTAAGAAAATAGGTTGTTTCAGGCATATGTTTTAAACTGAGTTATTGCCACAATTTTGGTAGTGCTCACTATCTTTAAACAACTTTCACGATGCACCCAAAATTGATAGTACATCAGAATTCCTGGAAAAAACTGTAACTACCTTGCCATACAACAGTAGTGGGAATAATATGCATAAAACCCTATAAGGAATTTATGTGTCTTGACGATCAATGCAAATGCTTTAAATTGTTTATTATCTGGTCTATTCCTCATAAAGAATCCATGAACTTTTTCATGGAAACATGTACTATTAGACAAACAGACTGGTGGTCTCTTAATGTTTTATATGCTATGTGTAAAAATATTACATACTTCTATGCATTTAGCATTTTCTACTTACATTACCTTTTATGAACACTACAATGAAAGCACCTATACAAATCTATGTATAAAATGTAATTTGCAAGGATTGCAAATGGGCCATTATACTAAGCTTATCACAAATGCTGCATATATAATTTTAAGAACATCCTATCTCCATAACAATACACATTTTTGTTCAGAAAAAAATACTCTCATTTCCTTTTATCTGTATTTCATAATACATGCTCCTACTACAATAATCTACAAAATAAGTAATTCTAGTTTAAGACAAATGATACTTTAGTACCTTACTTTACCCTCCAATGATGAATAATTTTCCAAGATTTGGTTCCATAATATAATTTTATTGGGCCATTACAACTGAGGATAATGTTTAAATTGTTGTTCATCTGGTCAAAATAATAAACCTACTTCTTTTTCAGCAGATTTGATTGCATGCATATAATTAACATAAGAGTAGATCTCAATATGATTGCCTGAACTGAAGTTTCATTTTCAAGGAAACAGTACAACAACATAAGCCAAAGTGGTATAAATGAAACAAACTGCATATTAACAATCTTACAATTGAAGAACTGTATATTTAAAGTATATTTAATATTCTTTTATACTGAGAATAAACATAGCTAAAGGCTGAATAAGCATGTAATTATCTATCATAACCTGAAAACACACATTGTTTTGTCTAATCCATCAATAATTCCTGTGTACATATATTTTTGTTAAAAATATAATTTACAGACTCACCACTTTATCCATTAATTTCCAAGTTTTTTCCACAGTCCTGCGATCAGCAGCTGCCTGCTTGGGGGGGCCAACTGCATCCTGAATAGCATCAATGAATCCCAGAATACGCCCTTTGCGGGGGTTTCCTCCTCGGCCACCTGGGTTCCGGCCATTGAGGGAATTGGCCATCTGGGATCTTAAATTTAGAAAAGAAAAGAAATATTTGTAATGCTGTGATATTGTTGGTCTCTCTTGCCCAGACATAAAATATGTCAACACTGACTTCACACAGTCATTCTTAAGGAAAAATATACGTAACCTATACTGGGAGTTTTACTTTTGATGGTGAAGAAGCAGAAAAACCTGGTAATCTTTATCCAGAAAGAAATTGGATCAAATCTGTTAATTGAGCACATCTTATGGAAATGTACAGTTTTAAATGTCACACACATTGGTTTTTTTTTCCTTCTAGCTCTTTTTATACCTTTAAAAACGTTATCAGCACCCTGAGTTTTAATGCTCACTTTTCCCCGTTAAAACTTACACTTTCTCACAAATAATTCTTTTCACATATGGTTCACAAGGGACAAATACATCTGTCGAGTAACAAAGGTTTTAACAGCCATATTACCAACCTCCCTCCCCCACCCAGCATCTGGTAGCAGAGGGGAGGAGGGGGGGAAAATTACATCTTCTCTTACACACCATACACATAAATGTGACAAACACATAAAAATACGTACAAAATACTACACGCGTTACTTGTCTGCGGGTACCGTTATAGTTTTTAAAAGTACCGAGAAAAGAAAATAAATTCCAGAATGAAAAGGGAAAGTTGCTTTTTTTTATTAAATCCACAGTATCCAAGACGAGTTCCAAACAACCATCAGCCTCCTTTGCCTTTTCCTGGCCAGCTTTGGGGAGGTCGAAGGTTAGGCAACTGTGTCCCCAAGAAGTGCCGCCTGGTGAGCTTTTCTGCCGCCTCACTGCGACCTCTTGTTTTCTCTTTTCTCTCCCTCCCCTCCGGGCACACAACAGCCCGCAGCGCAGCCCGTGTTATTAAATCCCAGCAGTTTTCCTGGTTCCGGTTTCTTGATAAGCGCTCTCCGTCCCTCGGAACAGCCCGAGCAGCCAGCAGCACCACACGGCACGCCTTAAGCCTCCGCAGCGAGGCCGGCCGAGCCAAGAGCGATGGGACGCCTCTCCCCCAAGTCGTCGCGGTTGCTGGGGTTCCAGAAGGAAACATGGGTAGTTACTTCGCCACCGCGGGCCCGTTGCGACGGCGGCGGCAGCAAAAGCAGCAGCGGCGGCGGCAGCAGCAGCGCTGTTCTCGCCCGCTCTTGCTTCTGGTTCGGCGGCGCGAGGGTAAGGGGCGTGTGGGGGCGGGCTGCGGGGCGGAGCTAAGGAAAGGCAAGGACAGGCGGCGGCGAGTCCCGCTGCAACCCTAACGGCGGGCGAGTTGCCTCGGTTTGTCCTTCGCCGTTCGGAATCCTGGGAGAAGAAAACCCGGCACGCCACCTGCGCGTTAAAAACGGCTCGCGCCGGCCCTCCACTCCCCCACCCCGTTCTAACGGTATTAGGGTTCCGTTCCCAGATGTTGCCCAATCAAACGTGAGCGCGCGACGGGGAAGCAGGGGTGGGGGTTGGGGGTTGAGGAAGAACTGAATTGAAACAGAGGTGCTGAGAAAGGACTCACATTCACAGACCACAAAGAAACGAGACTTCGCGGAGGGAAAGGGCAAGAGAGGCAACAGAGCTCCTTTTCTTAGCCTTCCCTACTTAAAAGGAAAATGCGGGGCAGTATTGGAAGCGTGTTGGTCCTCCAGCGCCTGATTGATAAAGCAAAGGACCAATGAGAGCGCCGGGAAGGACTTCCGGCTCTGCGCTCTCCTCCTACTCTCGTCTGATTCATGAATCAGTTGGAAAGGTGAAGCGGTGGGCGACTTCGGGACTTCTGCAGAACATCTGTAAAGGGGCCGGAAGTAACCCTTACGGAAAAGAGACTGAAACGACTTTTGCGGGGGGTGGGGGGGCTGACTTGAATAAGTAAATAGCCATTGATTACGGTAGTAGGGAAATGCTTAGTTATTAAGGGAAATGGTATTCGTAGTCCTAATCTTGATGTATTTAAGTCCAGTATTGCCTCACTCCCCCAGCCGTGCATGCATGGGCTTGTAAACCAATATTTAGAATAATGTGTCGTATTGTCTACCGAATTGGTAATCCGATAACACTGGAGACAAGGTATTTTTGAATCCATTTAAATTGTGGATTGATTTGAACTCCACTTAAATTGTGACTAGACCTAGAGAAGATGGCATTGCATGAATGTTGAGAATTATGTCTACACAATACAAAAGTTTTTTTCTCCCTCATATAGAATTCAGCATCACACAAAGATAAGTATTTTAATCCACAGCATGTAGTTTAAGGTTCTATATTGTCATAAATAGCGAATTTATGTAAGAACATCCACAGCAGTAAACACAAATTGCTGGTAGATAAGATCAATGGATTTAGGTCCATCTAGTAGCAATAGCACTTAGACTTATATACCACTTCACAATGCTTTACAACCCTTTCTAAGCGGTTTAGAGAGTCAGCATATTGCCCACAACAATCTGAGACCTCATTTTATCAACCTCAGAAGGATGGAAGGTGGGGTCAACTCAGAATCGAACTACTGGAGTGAGCATTGAGTTAGCCCTGCAGTACTGCATTCTAACCACTGCGCCACCATGACTCTTGTACACATAGGACACATGTCCTATGTGCACATAAATGTTCCTGAATATATGCTTCACGGCAGAGGTAACTGACAGGTTTTTCAGGTACCTCTGATAAGGTTTTTTCCCACCTTATATAGAGTTCACACAACTATAGCTTTATGCACTGCCCTTCAACCAAATGGATAAAAAGCAATTCATTCCAGAAGTTATTTATTTTAATACTAAAGGAATATTATGTGATTAGTGTAGAAATTCCCTAACCATGTACTACTTCAGTTAGGAAAATGAGATGGCCAAGGGGGAGATTATGCCCTGAGATAGGGAAATTGTTATGAAAACAGTAAGAGTTGGTTTGGAAAATTAATGTGGCCTTAAAATTCAAATCCTGATAAAAATCATGGACAAAAAAAATCTGGGAGGTTTTTCTTATTCTGGGATCTTGCCATGTAATTCATCCAGATCTGGAATTTTATACTAATTAAAAATAAATAGGATTCTTGGTCATATTATCTGATATTTAAGCTTTAAGTCAGTACTTTCTACTTCAGTGAATAAATGTTTTTACAATTATAAATCTGGGCTTCCAGGATCTTATGTAGATGAAAGCAGCATAACTAGCTTCAGTCATAATGCCAACATTATTTATTTATTTATTTATTTATTTATTTATTTATTTATTTATTTATTTATTTATTTATTTATATGCCGCCCTCTCCAGAGACCCAGGGCGGCTTACAATGCGTTAAGCAATAGCCTTCATACTTTTGTATATACCTGCTTAGTAGGGCTTTCGGCCCTCCCTAACGGTGTTCTTTTTTATACAAAGTCAGCTTATTGCCCCCACAATCCGGGTCCTCATTTTACCATCCTTCACCTTGAAAGGATGGAAGGCTGAGTCAACCTTGAGCCTGGTGAGATTTGAACTTGTAGTAATTGCAGGCAGCTGGTGTTACTTAATAGCACTTTAGTCTGCTGCGCCACCAAGGCTCATAATCTTTTGCTGCCAGATAGACAGTCATATTGACCATCTATATTTGCTATTCCCCACCTTTATCTCTGCTTACCTATCTGGCTTGAACATTAAGATAACATTGAAAATGTCAAAGAATAGTATGCCTACAGTCTCCTGAACCTTAACAGGCTTTCCCTTATCCTTTCCTTTCTCTAATAAAATAAAGAGCAAAAAATTACTTTTGTAGCTTTCACCATTTACAGGTAGTTCTCAGGTCATTAAACAAGGACCTCATATAATCATGTTTTCCAACTTCTGCCAATTTCCCCATTGACTTTGCTTATGGGAACCCAGCAGAAATCACAATTACATGACTGCAGCTTGCAGCTAGAGCCGTGGTGGCTTGGTGGTTAGAATGCAGTACTGCAGGGCTAACTCATAGTTCACTCCAGTTTGATTCTGAGTGGCTTAAGGTTGACTCAGCCTTCCATCCTTCCAAAGTTGGTAAAAGGAGGACCCAGATTATTGGGGGCAATATACTGACTCTTTAAACATCTTAAGAGAGAGCTGTAAAGCACTGAAGCAGTATATAAGTCTGCCACTGCTATTGTGAGCTGGGCACCAAGTGCTCAGAATGCAATCATATAATCACAGGAACCCTGCAACAGCCATAATTTGTAGGACTAATCTTAAATCTCCTTCATTTAGAATCATTGTAACTGAGTGGTCACTGAAAGAATAATCATAAACCAAAGACTACCTGTATAAAGTCTGTATAATAAATATTGAAGACAGTGGGAATGATCCACTTCAGGAAGCACTGTAGAATAAATAAAGGCAGTAGTTGTTTCTAGTATTAAAATATCTTGTATGGCACTGCTAAAAGTTGATAGATTTCACTGTAGTTTTAGGTGGGCATAAAGACTTTCTATCCAATTTTCATGTACATACATAATGCCCCTTACACTGTATAGGTGTTCTTCCTTAAGTAATGGCTTAAGGAAGCCATTCTTTTTTTTTTTTAATAATTTTTATTGAGTATAAATATTAAAGACAAACATAACATATACACAACAAACATTTATACAACATATACACAAAAAGATTATGATTTCTTCTTAAGCATTTTTTCAAAGTGACATTCTACAATTCTACTTATAATATATTCCTTCACCTCTCCTTAATCTAATAACATTTTTTATATATATTTTAGAATGCGCTGAAATGGATAGGTTAACCAAAGAATTACAAGAAAGAGAAGAATCAGATTATTACAAAATATGGAGTAATTGGTATAATTGGTTAAAAACAAGAAATATACAAAAAATATATTATTAAATATATTAAATATTAAATATTACCGATTTAAATATATAAATATATAAGGAAGCCATTCTTAAAGTAATGACTGATTAAGTTAGTTTATTCTTTCTCTTAGATTTCATCAGTATTACAATCAAAAGTTGTTTTCTCATACTGGGAGCAGACCATAAAGAACAGTTGTTTAATTAAACTTTAATGTGCAAAGTTTAAGTTTAATTTAAATTTATCATATTATAAAAATGCAGAAGTTTAAGTTCAAAACCACTTATCCCCTGAGAAATTAATTTGTTTTCATTACCATGTCACTTTTTAAATAATTTTATTCCAGCTGCTAAAACAGGTGCTGTGGGCTCTAACTAAAATACAATATTCTAATGCCTTAAAACCGCTTCTCTTATTTCTTAAATCTACTTTCTCATATTACAGAACATTAAATCATTCTGATTTTATTCAAGACTCATTGAAATATGTCTTTTCAATTTTTCTGTCAAATTAGGGTTTTTTCCACATTAGGAAATAGGACTTCCAATCGTATTGAATTTTTATAAATAGTAAAATTGTGTGGCTTTGCAATGTATCATTTTCACTTTTAAGAAAGAGGAGCTCAAATAATCTTTAGCATTCATTTGGAAAAATTACTAGCATAGGGCCTGCTTTTGCTACAACCTTTTGACTGTTTATTGCCCACTTAAGTTGAAGGTTATTTAATTGTTTGGCAGTTGAGGAGAATTATTTTGTTTTTAATTTAAGATAGGCAAATTAGGCCTGGACTAACCCTGTTAGACATAGGACACAAGAAGGTTTCTGTGAAGAATTCTTAATCTTAGTAAAAGTGTTATTTTCTTTATAACAATATCCTACAAATAAGAAAGTAAATACTGTAACTTGCTAGACAAAAAGAATAGATTGATTTGCAGCCACTCATTGCTTGTTTCATCCTTACCATCTACTGCCAGCAAAGCTCCTTCTTCAAGAACAGAAGAAGATCTTGGCAGATGGGGAAAAAAGGTTGCTTTTTTGTTATTTCAGCTATACAAGTATTACCAGTACAGTCTTGTTCACCCCTGCTAGACCAAATTCAGCCATCTCAGAAGAAAAATGTGTGATAGGAAGATAGGGGGAGAATTGATGCATCTGAAATTGAAGCGGATTCTCCAGTCTCAGAGAAAGCTATCCAGCTGACTCCATGATCTTGAGATTACAGGCTACCCATGTAATAAAATTTTGGGAGAATTCTTCCTAATATTATTACTTCCAGTGATATGATTTGAAATTAATATTCTTCTAACCAATGTAAATGTATTTGAGAGTATTAATATGTGTAGTAATTGTATTTGCAATAGAAG
Organism: Pituophis catenifer annectens; assembly: GCF_029215685.1. NCBI lineage: Eukaryota > Metazoa > Chordata > Lepidosauria > Squamata > Colubridae > Pituophis > Pituophis catenifer. The sequence goes on along the minus strand of NW_027256884.1, from coordinate 96,860,136 downwards.
CATTTATAATAAATGTGCAAGCTACTTTCTCATCTCTGAGACTCTAAAACTGCAGATGTATTTAGTCTTTTAGTAGTCTTCTGATCCTCAGAACAGTGATTTGTATTGCTTCAGAGGGCAGCAATATAGAATAAAGATGATATACTTGAAATTATTATTGTGAGGAATATAAAATAGGTAAATGGATTTGGCTGTCAAAAATTAAACTGAGGGAATATGTACTTTAACCAATTAAATTATATAATAGGCATAGTGCTTTTGGCACAGTACAGTTGAACATTTGATATAGGCTCAAGATACATTTTTCCCCTTCTTTCTTTTCACAGTTCTTTACTATAACCATTTTCCTATCTCTTCTACCAGATATTTCTGGCAAACATTTATTACTTATTCTTCATATTCCCCCAAATTTTTTATTTCTAAATTTATAGCCCATTGTTTAATAGTAAATTGCTTTCCAGGCAGAAATATAATTGTAATCCAGTCCAAGCCAGTCCTCCTGCAGCACTGCACACGGCCCATTTTCAGCCTCCTGCAACACTCTCCTGGCCACCGGCAGAGGCACTGCGGGCCAGTCCTTTGATATTTCCAGGCCAGCCCTGTGGGCCAGATCTAAGCATTGAGTTTTACACCCCTGTTCTAGGCTGTTTAATACCCTTCAGAAACATATACACACTAGAACATTACATTAATCTGTAAAATATTAAATTTGAAAGGCTAATTTTTAAGAGCTTTCAGAAAGGCAATTCAGTGTAGAAAGCATTCCCTGAAATTAGGAAGAATGAAAACCATAAATACAGTATTGAAAATCTCTAAGATTTACTTTCTTTTTTGCACTTATCTTGTTGCATTTATACACATTGAAATAGGACATAGTCAGAAAAATTAAGAAGGTTTTCATAATTTAGAATAATTTGGAGGATGAAATATTGATAAAATGTCTTGGGTCTTTTATTACTGGAGGGGGAAGAATTTGCTGGATAGACAAGAAGCAACTGCTTGCACTTTGGAACATTTATCTGAATCTTTCACAGAATATTTTCTGACTAATAGGAAGATGAAGATCATGAAGCACTTTTCAAACCCATGAATCATTCTAAAAATTGCAAAGAATGAGTACCGTATATGAATAATTATGATAGTTATGAACACAGATGTGGGAATTTAGGACACTGAATTCACTGGATCATTGATTTCAATAGCATATGTAATTCTATGGTAATTCAGTGTGTCAGAGAATTCAGGAATTCTCTGCATTAGTGTGTCACTGTGGATCTCAAATAGGATCTCTAATCATGTACTATATATATTTAAACTCACTTATTGTGACATTAAGCTGATCTCAGAAGAAGTTTAGGAACAACACCAGAGATAAAAACACTAGTTTCTAATATATGACAGTCACCAGGGATTCAAGGTCTAGAGTCTCTAGACAGTTCAGATTAGCTACAGGAAAGCCTATAACTCAATCCCACACACATGAATACTTGGCACTATACAAAGTCAACAGAACACTAAGGACCATCCTCAAGAGATCAATGGGACTGTGGAACACTGTACAATCAACTTAAGTCAACTCAAGACAGCTTGCACAAGTGGCTATCAAGTACAGCATAGAACAAGGTGATAGACTATCTCCGCAGTTGTTCAGCATAAGCTTGAACCTCCGCATCCAGATAATCACAAGGATTGAATATAGAACTACCATCAGCCACATTGTCTTTATGGATGAGATCAAGCTGTGTGCTACGTGAACAAGACATTCATTTGCTCCACCTGATACGGATCTACAATGAGGACATTGGCATGTCACTTGGAAAAATGTAGATGGATGATAGTTAAAAGAGGGAAGGTATTTAAGACTCATAGGATGGAACTACCAACAGACGATACAGCATACCTACAGAACTTGGTATCACACACTTGCACGACAATCATGATAATGCAAGGAAAACATTAACAGGACATTATAGATCCCGAAGAGCCAGCTCAGTGTGAAAAACAAGTTCAACAGTGACTAGCACTGATGATGTTACCTGGTTTGGGTAATGAAACCTCTGCAAGAAAATAACCAAGCTCAGAGAGCACCAAGTACCCCGCATTTCTCTCCTAAGCTACAAATATTCTCCTTTATAAAATCCATACTATCAACCCATACACTCTGCCATTTATCAGATACCCTGCTAGTATTGTGAACTATCCAAAGGAGGACATGTAGACTACCGATGTAAAGACCAAAAGCTCCTCACAATCTACAGAGATTTCCACCCTAAGTTCAATACCCAGAGGCTGTACATCAGCTGGAAAGAGGATGGGCAGAGTCTGTTGTCAAAGCTACTGTCCTGGTTCACCCCCAGAATACTCACAAGTTCATCACTAAGATGCTATGAGTTCTGAGAGAATGCCTGAGACAGCAAGAAACATGGTAAAAAATGAAGCAGAGGAAGTACTGTGCCAAGGCAAGACCCTGAATGGAAAGTATCGTCAACAGATAGCTGAGGTAGCTGACATTGAGAAAACCTACCAGTGGCTGGAAAGAGCTGGACTAAAGATATCACTCAATGCTGAGCATAACAGTACAAGAACAGACGCTAAGCACCAGATCGATAAAATCAGGGATCTACCACACTAGACAGGACCCAAGGTGCACACTATGCAGAGAGAAATCAAAGATAGTCCAACACATAGCATCAGGGTGTAATATTCAGGTCGAAACAGTATAGGTTGAATGGCCTAACCAAGTATCTGGCATTGTGCATAGGAGCATCTGTACAATGTATGGGCTAAACTCTGCCAAATCCAGATTCCACATGGAAAATAACATTCCATGGAAAATAACACAACTAGGATCCTGTGGGGCTTCCTGATCCAGGCAAGCAGGCAGGTACTGGCAGCTTAGCATTGAAGACCTTGGGGGAACTGTTAAGAACTCTCATAATCAGGTCTCTGAACAAATAGAGGAGCATTTAGAACTCTATAATAGAACTCAGGGAGGCAAATAACACTGAAGCCCCAGATTTTGTCACGTTAAACACCTGTGGCTGGGATATTCAAAACTGAATATGGCATAGAGACTATCATATTGGTTAAAGATCAGATTTTATCTTACAGAGTTGCTACTGCTAGTCTTAGCTGACAATTATCTCTCATTTTGGACAAAAGCAGTAGAGCAGAAAATTAAGACTATCTGGAATGCCTGTATATTCTTATTAACTTTGGACTTGGTTCAAGCCAAAAAACTAGTGATGCAAAAATTGGTTGACACTGAATATCAGTCTGAAGTCAACTCATGGTCTCAGAATCCCAGACGTATGCTAGATATAGGATGTTATGAACCCGCAAGATACTAAAAGGATGTTTTAACACAACATATAACATCCCTCTATCTGGCAAGTATTGCCAATATTCATCTAGCTCAGCACACTTAGCTTTAGGAGGCTGGGGAAATTGATACAATTCAACATCTTTTTTTTTTAACCAGAACCTTTATGCAGACCTCAAAAAGGACATTGTGACCTGTCTTTTACTAAGTGCGCCTGGGAGAACAGATAATTTTTATACCTATTCTGACAGTGAAATGTCAAAATCACATAGTAGCCAAATGTATAGTTACAGCAGTTAAAACAAGGTGACAATTCACTTCAAATGTAGCTTGACAATCTTTCTTTTAACTGTTTAATTTTATCTGGTGGTAATCCATTGAAAAACTTTGATAATAAATAAGTGATTTAATTTAAATAAGTAATGTCATGCTCTCTGCAATTCAGAGCAGCAGTGCATCTGCTAAATCTGTTAAAATAGCATTGCAAAATAAAAGTCAGATATAGAAACCAATTCCTAACATTTCCTTTTCCAATCTTTTTAGCTTGATGTGGGAGAACATTCTACAGTATTATGTCTTCAGCTTGTTTCTGAAGAATGGCAAAGATAAAAGCACTAAGATGTCACTTTGTGGAGAGTAAAAAAAATAAATGGTTCAGGTTGAGCTTGACCCTGTATGAATGTATCGATGTAGCATAGTAGAGCAGAAATAATTGGCACCGTCTTTATGATGGATCAGTTTGTGACTTCTAGTATTGCCTACAATCCTGTACTCCCTGCAGGTCTTCAATCCATGTACCAGTTTAGCATAATCATGCATAGTTTCTAAACCAAACAAAGACAGCCAAATGTTACTACCTGCTAAATAATTGTACAAAAAATTGTATGGAAAGCTATTCTGTTTTACCCAAAATAAGACATCCCCTGATAATAAGCCCAATCGAGCTTTTGAGCACATGGCAATAAGGCCAAGCGCTTATTTCGGGGTTCAAAAGAATATAAGGCAGGGTCTTATTTTCGGGGAAACACGTTAATACTTTGTATTTTTATATTCATCTTTTTAAGGTATTCACAATAATTTTGCTGTGGAAAAAGAAATCCTACTGCATTAGATTTGATTCAGCAAAATTAGTTTGTAAACTATTACAAGATCAAGATTCTGAACATACATTGGTATCTGTCTAGTACTTAGATCTGACACAAGCAAGACATTTATATTTTGAGACAGAAATCAAGATGGTTTCCTCACTTACAGTAAAATAATTGCCAGAGATAATTCTGTCCACTCTTTTTCCTTAGAATGAAAGCTCATCTGAAGCTTTAAGTGTCTTCTGGGGGGAGGGTGGTGAAAGCAAGAGAATGCAAAATTAGAGGTCTATAGTTGTGATGGCGAACCTATGGCATCTGTGGACACGTGAGTGTTATCCTAGCTCAGCTCCAGCACGCATGCATGCGCCAGCCACCTGATTTTTGGCCTTTCCGGGCCCACCGGAAATCAGGAAATGTGCTGCTTCCAGCCTCTGGGGTGAGGGAGGCAGTTTTCGCCCACCCCAGGCTCCTAGAAAGCATCTGGAGCCTGGGGAGGGCAAAAAATGGGCCTTCTGAGTCCACTGGAAGTCAGAAAATGGGCTGTTTCTATCCTCCAGAGGGCCTCTGGGGGAGTGGGGAAGCACTTTTCGCCCTCCCCAGGCTCCTAGAAAGCCTCTGGAGCCTGGGGAGGGTGAAAAACTCTTAACGCATTATAAGCCACATTGAGTCCCCGGAGAAGGGCGGCATATAAATCAAATTTTTTTAAAAAAACGGGCCTATTGGGCCCACTATGCCATCACATGCCAAAAATGGGGGGAAGCGTGGAGGGGGGGTCATGCACACTTGTGGGGGGGGCGGGGGAGCATTGAATTAGGGGTGTGGGCACACACACATGCGCAAACCCCCTGCGCTCCCCCGCTTTTGGCACATGACGGCAAAAAGGTTAGCCATCACTGGTCTATAGCCACAGTTCTCTGTGGCTTAAATCTACAATATTTTATTGCTTATTCTTGAGTTTCTTTCCTTCATGTAGCTTGACTTTTCCATGAATCAACATGTTCTGCTCATCTTTATTAATCTATTTATGTTAAGTGGATTCTAAAATACATGCTGATAAAAGTTGATAACTTGTCATGTTTTCATAGCTGCCAAAATTTGAGTCTCGTCATGTCTCTTAATAGGGTTGGTCTCTTTCAGTTCTGCTTCCTCTACTAAAAACTGTTTCTGCCTTTCCGTTGTCATACCTGTAGTGGCTCAGGAATCAATAGAAGAAAAAGTGAACTTCTCTACTTATTTACCAAAATGACTATGAGTATAAATACCAAGTACCTTTTCTATTTTCTTTCCCATTATTTAAAAAATTGCTATAATGATTATTCTTAGTGGTGCAGAGTTACAGAGTTACCCTATAAGGGTGATCTTGCAAAATTGTAAGATACATGAAAATGTAAGTGCTGTTGCATTAATTATTTGTATTAATGGTTCTTTGGCAATCTAGTTTTCAGAATTTATTGTATATCCAGACTGTATAATTTTTATTGGACAGTAGGAAGTATCAATAAAAGAGAATATTTGTAGCTCTGGATTAAATTATGGGATCCTTGGTGGTCTCTGAGCTTGGGAGTTTGCTTGCAGACATTTCATTATCAAACTAGGTAACATAATCAGTGCTGTGCATCTTGCAGAAACATCTGCAAGGAAACCACTAAGCTCAGACACCAAGGATCCCACACTTAGAGGTATGTTTAACTTCAGATGGTTTGTAACAATATATGAAAACATAGTTTTTGAGACAAATCTGGCAAAACATTTACATCAAAATAGTAAGAGTACAATCGTAATTCTTACCCTTGTAAGTATATCATTTACATTTCTTGAAAAATGAAGTAGTTGAGAAATTTGTAGACTGTGTGTATAGTGTCTCTTGATTGAATGTACTAAACAATTATTTATAGATTTTCTAGTAAAGATAATAAATATGCTGGGGGTAAGTAACCAATGTATACATTTTAAATTAAAGATTTGAAACCTGGTAATTTTTGTATGAACCACTGATTGTATTTTACATTTTGAAGATGGTTAAAAAATGCAAAGTGATGGACTACATCATACGTTTGGATGGGATAGCTTTGGAGAATTTCTTTGGAATGTATGTCTCTTTCAAAACATACATTACAATTTTCACTTTAATTTTCCCATGGAAACTGACAAAAACTTTTAGCAATCAGAATCAAAGGTATTCTAAGAATCACTGTGAATTGCATGTTTCCCTGAGCATGCAGGTTGTTTAAACTGGACTAATTATCTGTCTCTGCCAGTCCATCCATGTATTGCCATGCTCCGAAGGACATCTGTGTTTTTAAATATTCAGTTGTACGTAAAAATACATAATCATTGCTCTATAAGAAAAAGCAGCAGAACCACGTGCTTTGGTGATATCATCTGAGTCCTTGAATCTCCAGTGTAGTCATGAGAATGACAAAAAGCCAACAGAGTTTAGAAAGCCATGGCCTTGGATTGTTACATTATCGCAACATAAGTGAAAGTTTGGCTAGGCATTGCAAGGACAAGAGGCATTTCACATTTGGAAGGCCTCCTGGCTTGAAACTGGCTATTATTTAAATACTAGCAATGAAGCTTTTTTTTTTTTTTGCCAAATCTGAAGGTGAATGACTAATTTTTGTCTTCTGGGACAGATGAGTAGTTTTCTGGGCTGAATACTAACAGCTGAGACATTGCCTTTGTTGTCCCCTTTTACTTCTGCCTCTGTTACTCACTGTGGCTTATTCATTCTGCCGAAAAATAGGGCTGCCTGGAATACCAAGAGTAAGATGGGCAGCTATATAAATTTTTTTAAATAAATAATATATTTTTGAATGTGAAACTGATATCAGGATTTTGTCTTGCATTTATTAATTCCTAAGCCAATTAAGGAGCACTTCCAACTTATCACTGATATAAGTGTATTAATTCAAAAATTGCAATCTCTCCAAATCAGGGCTGTTTTGACAGCATCTGGATGCATTGTAAAAATGACTGCGCTAGAAACCTACCTATTTACAAAATGCTTCCTATAGCAAGTGTGAATAAATTCCATTTAATAGAAAATTTGCTAACCATCTCAGCGGAATATTTGTAGGGTCCCAAAGCATTCCTGCATAAATACGATGCTAGAGGCTTGGCTTGCTTTGTACCATATCAAATTATTTTATATATATAGCTTTTAGAAGTTCAGGGAAATCTTTTGATTAGCTAATAAGGTATCCTATAAAACAGTCCTGTTTAAATTTGAAATTAAATTCAAAATTCAGATTACAGTCATTGAATTTTTAGAAATTTGTTGCTAAGACAGATTGTTTTATGTGACCCAAGTAAATAACATAAAGGTGATGTGATTAATATATTTTATTTTTCTGCAAAATATAGATAAATAATCAATAGCAAGTCAATCTTCTATAGAGAATTTATGAAGCAATTTGATCTCTCTTTCCAATATGTAAGATAAACCATTAGGAGGGATAAAAGGTAAATGTTCCAAAAAAAATTAACATGCATTTGACATTTAGTATCAATTTTGATAGGAGGAAAATACTACTGTTCATTTCAGCATGTGTGGTCTTGCGTTAACTATTTTCTTTGTTATAATATTGTGAACGTTGGGTTTCACACTGCTACACTAGGTTTATCTGAAAATCAAAACTGGGGAAAAAACAGATTAGACTAACTACTTCTGCAAGTATGTTTTGGACTGATATTCTGACACTTCACTGTTTCAAAAACCGCATAACACTTACAACATTGGACTATGAACGGGTAAATTCAAATACTTAACAGTAAGTGTCCATAATCTTTTGCTAAGGGGCTTTCCCCTTTTCAGTTGAATTAGCCTTGTTAATGTCAACGGAAGTGAGAACTGTAACCACAGGCAATGTGTCTTTGCAGTTGTCAAATCTCCCTTTTCTTAATTCTGCAAATATGAAACTTATAACCTTTTAAGAATCGTTCCTTATTCCAATATTTCTATCACACATTTTTATATTTATGCACCATGTATTCTTGGGCAATATCAGAATCTTATTTAACCAGTTAGCACAATATAGAATTATCAAATGCTCAGAAATAAACAAGTAACTTGCATTAGTACAAAAAAAAATCATGAAATTTTATTCCTTTGGTAGGAGTGTCACTTTAAAAAAAATTAAAAATTGCTGCAGTCACCTTCATTTTTCTGTTTCGATTCCTCAGTGTCCTTAAAACAGTCACCATTTATTATTTTCTTTTGGCAACCCAACTACTGTTAACATCTGTCCATTTCAGAGAGGCTTTGGATAAATTTTCAGAGAAACTGAAATAATCCAGCATTTGCAGTAATCTTTGATGGGCTACTTTTGTAATTTCTGTCCACAATCTCAGTATAATGAACTCATAAAATTTGGTAATTTTGTTAGCTAGAACATAAAAATGTAGCTGATTGTGCTTTTATCATGTTACATCATAGCAGGGCCGGATTTTCCTATAGGCTAACTAGGCTTCAGCCTAGGGCCTCAAGATCAAGAGGGGCCTACACAGTGGTGGGATTCTGAGGGTTCTAGGGGGTTCGGCCGAGCCCTTTGTTAAATTGCTGGCTCGCCCGCCCCTCGCCTCCCACCCGCGCGGCGCCAGCCTACCGTAGCCAGGGGTAGGCAATTGTGGCTCTTTTACAACCTGTGGACTTCAACTTCCAGAATTCCTGAGATAGCTTGGCTGTCTGAGGAATTCTGGGAGTTGAAGGCCACAGGTTGTAAAAGAGCCACAATTGCCCACCCCTTCCCTAGCCTGAGTTCCGCTGCCTGGGATCCACGTGGGCTCCGGACGCAAGAGAGCAGGATGGAGAAAGCAGCTTCCACGCCTTCACTCACCCTCCCTCTCTCTGCTCTGTTGGATCGCCTGCCGTTCGCTTACCCTGCCCACTCCCCATCTATTGCTGCCTCCGATGGCTGGAGGAAAAAAAAACTTCAAATTCTTGCCTCGGGGCTTCAAAGGGCTGCCCTAGAGCCAGTGCTGCAGCCGAACCCTTTGTTAAATTGCTGGCTTGCCCCGCCCCTCCGCACCACTATTTATTGCCAATAAATAGGGCGAGGGGCGAGGGGCGGGGGAGCCAGCAATTTAACAAAGGGTTCGGTGTTTTTTTTGTAATTTTATTGGCCCATGGAGCTGCTTCCTTGCAAAGAGTGTTGACTTTTTCCCCCCTAACTATGCTGAGAAACGAAAGTGAAACTGCTTTGCTATTGCTGCAAGGTTGGAAAATTAGGCAGGCAGAATTCTTTTCTTTTTCCTCACCAAAAAAGGTAGGTGCAAACAATGGAAAATTTAGGGAAAAAGAGGAGAGTTCAGGATTTTAAAACACAAAAGAAAAAAAAGCTCTATTTAACTAGGGAATTGTAATAATTGAGATACTATTAATTGTATATTGTGTTGAAAGCAGAAATGGTTAAGTTGTGGTTTGGAGGAATATATGGGGGAAATTATTTGGTTTATTATTATTGGTAAATATAATTAATGGATTTGTAAGAAATTGGAATGCATGGAAATAATTGGAATATTCATGTTCATATTGATTAATATACAAAAAAGGTAGTTATATAACTAATTGATTTATATTAAAATGTTGAATTCATATTAAACAACTGTAATATTACATAATTAACCAATGTGAGGATGGATATAAAAATAGATGACAATGGGAAGGGGTATAATATAGAATAGAAGGGAAAAATTGAATTTGATTAAGATTAGAGATGAGGATGAGGGTAATATTGGTTTTTTACAAAAATAGATGAGGAATAAATATGGCAAAAAGGAAATATAGAAATTGTAAATTTAATTGAAATGACTAAACACTGTTTAAATTTGTGAACCGGCCAAATACTCTGTTCAAAGAAAATACATTGTATATTTGTATGTGTGTTTCTAATTATTGTTATTTATTCATATTTGTTCTCTTTTATTCTTTAAAGTTTAACAATTCATTTTTTGTCTTAATATCTTTATATTTGTTTGGGGTTGGCTTTCTTCCCTTTCATCTTTTTTATTGTACAGCAATCTTTCTCCTCAAACCTACCACCTCTCTTTTCTTTCCTTCTTACTTTCTCTTCCTCCCCCTCTTCTTCTCCTCCCTACTTCCTCTTCCTTTCTCCTCCTCCTCCTCTCTTCTTCCCTCTCTCTCCTACTCTAATTTCCCTTCCCTTCCTTCATCCCTCTCTATTGCTGTATCCTTTTATACATATGGACTACTCAGAGGGCTGAAAAAGTTATTTCTGACTGGTCCTCGCACTTTTGATCAGTCCTCGAACTTACGACTGTCCTCACATTTTACGTTTTTGCCCTATCTTGTCACCATGGTGAAGAGAAGCAGTTGTGAAATGAGTGACATGGTTGTTAAGAAAGCTGCACGGGCATAAATGTGAGGATGGCCATAAGTGTGAGGACCGGTCAAAAGTGCAAGGCCCTGTCAGAAATGACTTTTTTCAGCCCTCTGGGTAGTCCTTTTGTGCATATGGACTACTCAGAGGGCTGAAAAAGTTATTTTTGACTGGTCCTCGCACTTTTGACCAGTCCTCGAACTTACGACTGTCCTCACATTTTACATTTTTGCCCTATCTTGTCACCATGGTGAAGAAAAGCAGTTGTGAAATGAGTGACATGGTTGTTAAGAAAGCTGCACGGGCATAAATGTGAGGATGGTCATAAGTGTGAGGACCGGTCATAAGTGCGAGGCCCAGTCAGAAATGACTTTTTTCAGCCCTCTGAAAAAAGTCTATGCACATAGCCACGCCCACCCGGTCACATGACGAGCTGCCCACGCCTACACAGTCATGTGACCAGCTAGCCACGCCCACCCAGTCACATGATTGTCAAGCCACACCTCCAACTAAGTCACGCCCACAGAACCTGTTGTTAAAAAATTGAATCCCACCACTGGTGAAAGGGCCTCATAAGTGGAATAGCCTAGGGCCTCTTTCAATCTAAATCCGGCCCTGCATCATAGGAATGAAGTCAGTTGTGACTACATACAGATTTCATCATATCTAAGGGCTTCCAGTACAAGCAAATCAGTAGAAATGATTCAGATTTCTATTGCTCTCCATAGCAATAAATCTTAAAATCTCAAACTAGATAAATATTGTGTGAATGAATGAGAGATAAAATGTTCAGTGTTCTTTATTAGTGTTTACTAATGTTGTTTTTATTTTCCATATTTATTATTTTTATGAATAACTCAAGGTGGCAAACATATCTTCTATATCTATATCTATATCCATATCTATAACATATACTTCTTTCTCCTGCTATTTTTCCCACAACAACAATCCTATAAGGTAGGCTGGGATGAGACAATGTGACTGGCCCAAAGTGACCCATCCATTTTTCATGCCTTAGATAGGACTAGACTCACAGTCTGCTAGTTTTTATTGTAAGGTTTTTTACTGTTGTTATTATCCCACTCCAAAAGATTTCAGTTTGTTTTTCAGTTGAATTGTACAGCTTATAGTTATATTAAGCATGGAAAACATTCTGAAGTAATTTATCTTGGTCTGATTTTTTATATATATATATCTCAGAAACCTTGCATTTCAATATTGATATACTTTCTACAGTATATCCATTGTATTTGCAGCTATCTCATGTATTTTATTATATGATACTCTATTTACAAAGAACAACACAGAGCACCTACATTATTTACAATTTAAAATTATTAAAACCAAGGGATTTTCATTGTATTAGTTTATGTAAGTAGTATTTAAAGTTTGATGCCAAGTTATCTTTCAATGATGGAAGCTCTATTTCTATTTTTTTTTTTTTTTTTTGGCTGTATTCCTTGTTCTTTCAATTCTTCAATGAACATTTTATTTAAAGCAAGAAGTATGGCTGACATTCTGCTTATTGTTTGTTCTTTAATGCAATATAGTAAGATTTATATTTTACAACTTACTATGTGGATAGTAATAATATCTGTATATTAAATTATATTAAATATAGGTATTAAATACATATAAATTAAATCAATATGAATTAAATCACCTGGTTCCACCCCCACCTTTGCCCTTGCCCTCCCCACTTATTGGAACAGAGTTTTTATATCGCTACTAAAAGGCCAAGTTTATAACATTCTAAAACAAACATTATCTTCAGCTGAGTGAGAGTTTTATGAGAGAAAGTGGGAGAAGGGAAGTTCAATTTATATGAGCAGAAACAATACAGCCCAGGTATAGGTGCCATGCAAAGAAAGCATTTCAGAGAGAATCTGCCTTAATTGACTCACTATATGTCTGCCTGGGAATTTACTCTTACAGTTTCCAAGATAATGTTTTTTTCTCCTGACTAATAATAGAAATGCTTTTCCGAAATCTTTGCTTCTTTCTTGCTGCTTTGTAGTTATGTTTGACAAGTTGAAAAACATTGTGTATAAGGGATATCTGTGATGAGGAGAATGGAAGAGCAGCTTTTGCTACCTTTGCCTTTACCTCATAAAAATGTACATAAGGGGCAGATTTTATACTGTGATGTCACATTGGATGTTTTGATGAAATCTTTATTTGACATGGACCAGTGGTGGGTTGCTACCAGTTCACCCCGAGTCGGGCGAACCAGTAGCGGTGGCAGCGGGAGGCTCTGCCCACCCAGACCTCTCTGCGCATGTGCAGAAGCTTCTGCGCATGCACAGAAGCGGTACGCCCGCCCACAAGCAAACCAGTAGTAACCAAAATTGAAACTCACTACTGACATGGACACTCTTGCTGCCCACCCCCATCCCCAAAAAAGTAGGTAGATCTGATGCATGTACAATCAGGAAATAAACCATATCAATTTGATGTTACTTCTATTATGTTATTCTCAGAAATTTGCTTATCAAAATATGCCTGAAAATGTTGCTTGCTTCTGCTTCAACTGAGGCAGCTTCAGAAAACATTAAAAAGAGGCATGTTTCCAGATAACAAGCTCACCAACTGAATATGGAAGCAAAAAAAAAAAAAAATCACTGAAAAAGCATTTATTTGTTGCTCATCATGTGGGTGTGACTGTGGCATCCTCTAGGTTCATAGGGTTGAAAATGACTTGGAAGTCTTTAATCCTTTGACCAATGCCAAAACTCTTCATACTATTCTGAACAAATGGCTGTCTAGTTTTTCTTGAAAACTTCCAATGAGATGGAGCACCCACAACTTTAGGGGACTTGTTATTTCATTGCTTAATAGTTGTCATGGCCAGAAAATTCCTTGTTAGGTGAGGTTTGGATATCACACTGTAAAGCTTCCAGCCAGGGTAATTATATGTGGGATAGACCTTGTATTGCCTAGGTTAGGGAATGGTCAGATTAGATACAGCACAGCC